>NC_079504.1:73844016-74163992 GCF_030052815.1 Hevea brasiliensis
GAGACTAATGCCAGGTAAAATTTCGAGACAAAATTTATTTTAAGGGGGAGAGAGTTGTAACACCCCAAAGTTCGGTAGTGCGTTCTACTGCTCCGGTGACCAGTGTTGTCCGGACAGCTAGGATGCCTAGAACTACACTTTGACATGAGGGAGGAGACATAAAATAATGAAATACAAGAAAAGAAAATACAAGAAAAACAAAGGAAAAATAATAGCAAAGAAAGGTAATCAAGTTAAGCAGTAGGAAACCTAACGATGGGTGATCAGCCTTTGGAAAGTCACGGCGTGGACCGTTGACTAGCCTTGACTGGGAACCCTGGAAAACATTTTTAGGACTTAAATAGACCCTTATAGAAGAATAAATATCATTAGAAAGATCAAAGAAAAATTAAATAATTAGTACAAAGAAAAGTGAGAAATCGAAAAACAGACAAAACCTGGTGTTACCGAAAAATCGGGAATGCAACCCGAACAAGGGCATTATGGTTATTTGACATCCCGAATTGTCTTTTGACCTCCATTAAAAATAAATAGTATTACACTTAGAAAATAAAATGAAAAATTAGTTTAGTGGTACCTAATACAAATAGCTAAAATCATGGGTTAATGTGGAATAAATGCACAATTGGCTTATTATATGATTATTTGGAGTTAGTGGACCATTAAAGGATTAATTAAACACATAGTGGGGCAGGTGTACTTCCATTACACCATCATAAAATTTCATCTTCTCCATTGTACCAAAGTTGCCGTGAATGAAGGTGAGAGAAAACTCCATGGGCGTTTCATGCAAGCTCACTTAACCTCCCCATTTTCAACTCCAATCCCTTAAGTGGCTTCATGAAAGTTTGTCTACTTATCACAAGGAAGAGTTTGATACCAAATTTGAGAAGTTTAAGCAAGGTTTAACAAGCTCCAACCATAAGGTAAGTTAGAGTTTTTGAAGATAGCTTTGTTAAGTTTTGTGTGCATGTTATGGGTGTTGGGTTTGTGAAGAAAATTTTTGAGTTTGAAGAGTTATTGTTGTGTTCATTTTGGATAGCCATGGAGTCATGTATTTGATGAAATAATTGTGCATATATTTGATGAGAAATGGTGTTGATCATGATGATTTAATAACCTAGTGAATTACTTCATATTTATATGGTGATTTTTGGCACTTGGATGAGAATTGATGAATTGTAGGGCAATTTGGTGTTGAAGAAGATTTTCGGCAGCTTGGGTACACTTGAATAAATGTATGTATTCATGGAAGTGTTGGCAGAATATTGACATAGAAGGATTGATGGATATGTATATGAACTTGTTGTGTAAAGAGTATGTAAAAACTAGTAATGTTATGTGTATGTGTAATTGTGTTTGGACTTTGGAAATTAGAGTTATATTTGGTGTATTGAAGATAATTGTAATCTGCCCAAAGAGATGTTAATGTGAAGTGGGATGTGGTTTTGGTAATGTACCAAAACAGATTTGGTAGGGAAGTAAACATATTGCAAGGTAAATGTGTGTAATTGATGTGTGTTAAGCAAAGTAACCAAGGGCAGTGTACATTTTAGCCAATAAGTTTAAATGTGTAACCTCAATTGGTATGAGACCAATTGGAGGTGAAACTAGGCACAAAATGTGCCAACTTTCATTGAGAAAACATACCAAAATTTTTCTTGCAAGGTGACCTAAGAAAATGACCAATTCGGATTAGGTGCAATTAGGACCTGAAAAATGACCAATTGGGCAGCAGTGAGTGTTTAGGCCATAACTCACTCAAAAAAGGTCCAATTGACCTGAAATTTTAACCATGAATAGTTAAGACCCATACCTACAAGTCTTATGAAGACACCAAAACCCAGAAATGACCAGAAGCAAGTCAAAAAGCTTGCACAAGTTCGGGTCCAAAAACTGGCCGAACCAAAGTTGACCAAATTGACCTAAAATTGACTTAATTTGATGCCATTTGACCAGCAATAGTATAATGACCATAACTTGGTCTACTTAATTCGGATTGACCTGAAATTTTGCCCAGCGTGCAATAAGACATAGATCTACAAGTTTGTAGTTTTGACCGAAACCCGAAAACTGAGGGAGCTAGATCGTCCGGCTAGGTCAAACTAGTATCCCGGAATCTAGCAAGTTGCATTAAAATGCACTAAACAAGGAAACGAGTTTGGTAAAACGTACCAACACTAAAACCCTATCAAATATGACATATTAATAACATTAAGACCTAATTTACCTAGAAAACATCGAGGGTCGGTATATTAGGTGATTAAGCAAATAAAGGTATTCAGTGAATAATTGAGTTCAGTGAATTACTTATCGAACATTATCGTTAGAGACAATTTAATTTAGTACTGAAACACTTCAAATTGTGTTTCTCAGTTAGCAAGGACTCAGCAAAAGGGAAAGAAATACTGAGTCAAGACCAGGATACAAACATCAGAGGTTTGTGCACAACTAGTTTTTTTTTATTTATTTTGTTTGAATATTTCATATGATTAAATGACATACTTTCTTATGTATTATGTTTAATAAGCATTGGATTTAATTCAATGATTATTGAAATTTTTATAGTATATATGAATTTAGCTTTGTGAAATGATATTTCCACAAGTATTAAGCATTGTTATGGATTGAATAAATTATGTTTTGGAAAATTGTGATAGAACATGTTTTGAATTGTGATGGTAATTTTCATGGAAAAATGCAAATTTATGATTTGAATTGTGATGAGCATAAAAATTATTGGATATTGGAATTGACTTTGAATTGAATTATATTGTGATTTATGCTCACTAAAAGGATTGTGATATTGTTTTATATCTCACTATAGATGCTTGACTAGGTTATTACCCGTCTCTCTCATTTGTTGAGAAGACAATGGAGTTAGTTGTGTTTTGATTACCATGGTACGTGCACAGGCTTAGATTTTCCTCTGATTTGAGGTTAGATCTAAGTTTATTTTATCGTTATGGCCCTTGCGGAAGATTCATTATTGTGATGGTACTGTGCACGATGATTCGACCTCCCCAACCATAGGGAGTTAGAATCTGATTCGACCTCCCCGACCATAGGGAGTTAGAATCACATCGAAGATGGCCCTTTCGGATTAGTCTTGCATAGTTAGTGAGATAAAGAATAATTTTTGAGATACAGAATGGCTTTTGAATGGTAAGGAATTGTGATTTCAATTATGGTTTATGTATAATTGATTTTGTTGGAATTACTTAAATGGTTAGTCATGATTTGATAAATTGAATTTTGTGATCAAAGTCATTTATACAAATGATTTACATTATTGGAAACGAATATTTTGAGTTTTGAAATTTGATGAGTATTCAGATTCCCAATTTATTTATCAGAAATTTTGTCAATGTATATTGTACTATGTTTTAAATTATAGTTGTGCACCATCGAGTTCACCACTCAATGATAGCTTTGTATCTCGTCGCAGTAAGAAGAGCATAGAGCAGTAAGTAAATTTCCTTGAAGATATATTCATATCAGCTCCAGGTATATCATAGGTATACCCATGTACATAGGTTTTGATGTATGCATGTAATAATATGTATGTAAATTATTTGAGCAGTTGTATAGAAACTCTTGTAAAATATTTTGGTATGTGATTAAATGTAAATTATTATAAATGTAAATTTGAGATTTCATTTACTTGAATAGTTTTGTATTATATTTCTTGTATCTCAGTCTTTGAAAAATCACTGCGGATTTGAGTTGAGATTTGCAAATACATATTGAAGTGCTTTTTACAGGTTTTCTGAAGAACTGTTTTATCCAAAATACAGAGGGCACTCTGCCAAAATTTTTACAGAAATTCCAAATAATTCAAATGTGTCAATTCTACCACTTGGTTCAAAAGGTTTTAACACCTGTAAATAGTGCTCACCACTGTAAAAGAAGTAAGAAAAGTTTTGAAAATCCCTTGTAGTGTATTTAATGGGTTATCAGTAGACGGAGTTGGTAATTCATTAGGTATACTACGGGATCATGTTATGCCTTACAGAGGGGTAGGGTGCGACACTTTGCAAAGGAAATTTTAAAAAAATATTTTATGTTATGCACAAACCTCATGTGAGTCACCTCTAGGCCTCAACTCGACGTCTCGGGTTCTTTCCCAATATTCCTTTCAACTGAAACATACAATTTTACAGTGTTTCAGTATCACAATTTATCATAAATCCAAAAATAAATTTAAATCTATTTATATCTAGCTTTAATATGCTTAATTTGACGTTCTTTAAAATTTGCATTTTGGGGTTACTATTCACGATACTATTCAAGTCAATTTATTGACTTTCTTATGCTTAATAGGTATAGGGATTTCAATTTCACCCACGTACCATATTTTGGTTACCTAATTTGTTAGTTTTGGTTATTTCCTCAAATTTTAAGTTTCTTAGGTGAAATTTCCAAATTTCAGATTTGGTATCCTGTTTTGCATTGTTCCATTGGTTAAGTTGCTGCTGAAATTTGGCTAAGTTTTCTTCATAGAAGTTGTTCCTTATTGTCTTAGTTTTATTTCCCTTTTTGAATCACTCCATTTGGACTTTTGTAGCCCAAGATATGACTATTTGAATGGGGCTGGCCGGATTTGGTGTTACCCAGAATTCTGGGCATTTTCTAGATATTGGCAATTTTGGTGTGCTAACTACAGGTGACTTTTCAGATAGGTTATGTTCGAAATTTGGGTTTGTTTTCTTCACGAAAGTTGTAGGGCTATGTATCATATTTCTATCGGTATAAGATTCAGGTCATTTGGACCTTCCTAGACCAAGTTATGGTCATTTATGTAACTACTGTTCATTTGGTCAGTTTTTGTACTGGGCAGTGTGCCCAAATCCAGATTTGGCCTAATTGTTCACTATCCTAATGTCATTTTCTGGGCATGGTTCCTAGATGAAAAATTTGCCATTTTGTGTCTATTTTTATTACCAATTGACCTCACACCAATTAGGTTAGTAAATTTTCAGTTTTAGTCCCTGAAAGGGACCTAGGTCAAGCTGTCAGCATACTAACCCTAACCAATTCCAATTGAAACTTGGTTCTAGCAATTCACACACACCATAAATGGTCACAATTGATCATTTCTCAACTAAAGTAAGGTCAATAGCATCAATTGACCAATTCTCAACTTTTTCTCCAATTTTTCAAAATGCTAAAAACCCTAGTTACACATTTGTGTAATTCAATGCAATCAAATGGTACATCTAATGTCTATACACCTAATTCACCTTAAACAACAATTTAATTGTACCAATTTCATACACTTCAAACTTTACCTAAGGCTGGCTGAAATTCTTTTTTGATCCTTCATAAAAATTTTCTTTAATTTTTAAGTTAATTTCTAGGTTCATTGAACTAAGAACACAAGAATTAAACTAAAAGTTTCAATTTAACTCACTAACCTTAAACTTTGAAGTTTAATCTTCAATTCCACTCCAATTTTTGTGACACCCCTTACCCGTCTACAGTGTAGCCGAGCAAGATATGCCACACAGTGTACCAGAACACCATATTTTATCTCAATCATTTTTATCCTTCCTTAATTTATTTCTTCATAGATATGAAGTACAATTTATGAAATTTAACTCATTTAAGTCATTTATTGAAATTATAAATTCACTTGAGGTTCCAAAATTTTTATAGAAAATTCGGCAGAGTACCGGCTAAAAATGGAGAAAATTGTTCTTCGAAACCTGTGAAAAACACTTTCAATAGTCATTCTATTCCAAACTCCCAATTATCACATCAATTTTCAACAATTTCTCAATAATTCTTCCATTTTTCATTCATTCATTCATTTAACATCATAATCATGTACATTTCATTTATAAACACAAATTTACAAATTCTGACATTCATACCAAATTATATTACATAAGTTTTAATTTATACATGAGAAAATAAAAGTTTGATTACAAACAGTACAAACAGTATAAAATACTAAAATGGGACCTAGTGTCCTACTAATGCACTGTAGCCTATAAGGTGATACAGATACTATGCAAAACTATAAACGGCCTCACCCATTCTGTGGTCTACTGGGCTTTTTATCCAAATCTTCAGTACCTACGCGTTGCAAAAGCGACGCGCTAAGCATAAAGCTTTGTGGTGCCAATAATAAAAGAAAATATAATATACAAATAAAATTAAAAATTTCCTAGTTATTGTGCCTATAAGAAATAAATAATTACTAACTTACTGTTTAGTTAAAGGCTAATTACATTTTATGATATTAACTCTTTCTAGCATTTTATTAGTCGTTTTCTTTATGATTTTGAGCCTCTTTTTATTGTAATAATCATTCTTGTTCTTTATTTGATATTTAATTTCCTTACTTTCTTTAATAATCAATTCAACTACATTTATACTTTTTCATGCCTAAGTAACCTATACAAATTGACCGGACTGGATAAACTAGTAAACTAGCATTGGGTACCAGGTACCTCGGGCCGTCACACCATCGGTCACAATGTGTCTCCCGGTGTGTAGACAGAATGGCTAATAAGCCATAAAAGCAATAAGGCATAAAGCCAAGTATAACATCATAATCAGTATAGCCATAGGCTATCATATCACAGAATGGCATGGAGCCATACATCATATGTAGTACTACTATCAAAACCCTATTGGCATGCCAACCTATCCAAACCAATCACATTAGGCCTACTAGGGCATATTACAAAGTTATTTCTTGAATATTTGTACTTAACATGTAAGGTTACTATTCATTTAGTCATTTAACTCAAAATATTGACTTTTTCATATATAATAGTTACATGAGTTTTAATCACATAGATTTACCACATTTTGGTTCCCAAAAGTGTTGGCATTAGTTGCCAATCCATACTCCTAACTAATGGTGAATAAATAAAAAATTTCAGTTTTGGGTGTTAGAGTTCACTATTCCATTAGGCCATTACAGTGAGCATTTGGCCAAATGTTCTTCATCAAAGTTGTTCCATATTGTGTCTAGTTACATTTCTTTTTTTTTTTGAATCACTTCATTTGTAGTTTTGTAGCTCAAGTTATGGCCTAAACACCATAACTGGCCGGATTACAATTTTTTCAAAATTTCTGGGCAGAATCAATTCTGCAGTTTTTGTACACTGACTGCAGGTGAGTTTTTGGACATGTTATGGTCACAATTTGGGTTTGTCTTCTACATGAAAGTTGTAGGTCTATCTCTCAGCTTTGTATTGGTAAAACTTCAGGTCAATTGGACCTTTCTACATTGAGTTATGACCAAATGAATAAACACTGTTAATTTGGTCATTTTGCCCAAGCAGAATGTAAGTCACCTGGATTTTGTCAATTTTTAGGAAATTCTAAGTTTGTTTTCTGGATAGGCTTCCTTCATAAAAGTTGTGCCATTATGTGTCTAATTTCATTTTCAATTAGCCTTGCACCAATTGAACCTACACAACTCAAATTACAGCTGCCCAAACATGCTAGACTCACATCCAAACCTGTAGTGTACACTGGACAGCATACATAACCTCAATCCCCATGGCACAAATCACTTCATTTCCTAATCAAACATAGCCAAATGGTCACTCATTGACTATTACAAATTTAGTTTATGTCCATTTTCATCATCCACCAAAATTAAATTTCAAAATCCTAACCCTAATTGACCAAACCTCCAATTCATGCATCTTACTCCTAATTTGCTATACTAATCATATAATTTATACCAGGGGCAACTAATATGTCACTTTAAATAAAAAAATTCTCCTAACTCTAACTCATGTCAAGCCTGCCAAAATTTCATGGAACATAATCATGCCTCATTAATTCAATTTTTATTAAATTTTCAACTTAACTTAACTCAATTTCATGTTTAGAAAGATGTAAATGCAAATAATATGGCACTAACCTCTTTAGTGATTTTCTAAGCTTGTTCACACCTCACTGTCTTCCACTTTCTCTTCTTCTAATTGCTGCCCAAGTCTTGCTCTAGTGGTACGGGAAATTTTTCATGAAGGGAGGATAAGGTTTTGAAATGATTTGGAGTGAGAAATTAAGCTTGGCAAAGCTCTAATGGTGGAAGGGAGTGAGAGAATCGGCTGGGCTATGGGAGGAAGAAGAGTTCAGTTTTTTTCATTTCAATTTTCTGCCCATTTAACTCATTTTAAGTGGTTTATGGATATGTGTCACAATGTGATTGGGTGAGAGTGCTTAGTGATATAAGCATGAGGTCAAAATTTTAAGTTTAATTCATTTTCTTTTCTTTTCTTTGCTACTCAGTTTTAATTCAATTTTTAACAATATTTATTCATATTTTAGATCATAATAATTATTTACTTAACTGGACAAGTTGGTCAAAAATCATTTCTGAAGATGAAATGACCAAAATGCCCTCCATTTGGCTTATTGAGCCAAAATCTTCTGTACCGAACCAAAAAATTTTCTTAGTCTTTTCTTGGCATTCTAATGCCATAGAAACCTCAATGACTCTTCTTTGGAGTCTCAAAAATTATTTTATGAATTTTCTCCTGGGTTTAGGGCTCCTAGGTGCGAGGACCGCAACTTTCCACTGGGTTACCCATCGCTAGGGCCCCGATTCATTTAACTTGGTTGTATTTTATTTCTAAAATTTTTTCTTAATTTTTCTTATTAATATTTGAGTTATTTATGATTCCTCATTCTAGTCTAAATATTTTTCCAGACGTTCTAGCTGTCCGGACTGACAGTGGTCACTGGAATAGTAGAATGTACGAAATTGCTACAGTGAGGGTGTTACAACTCTTCCCCTATAATTAAAATTTCGTCCTCGAAATTTATTTGACTTAAGTAATCATGGAATTGCTACCTCTTTGCTTCTTCTTTTCCTTGTATTGCCTCATCAATGTCTAGGTTTGGCTCCTCCTGAGCTTCTATAGCATATACCCGTGGTGCCACCATGACTTCGAGCCTTTCGACTGTCTCAGAAATAATCTTCTGTGAAATGTCAATCGTCTCTGCTCTGCCCGATCTTTTACCCCTTTGAACTGTAGGGGCAAGTCTATCAACTTGTACTGGAGCTATTGAACCACTCCTCTGAGGGCAATCTCTTATGAAATGATCTGTAGCCCCACACTTGAAATACTCTCCAGTTAATAGCCGACACTCCCCTCTGTGTCTCCTATCACAGTGCATACATTTAGGCACTGGGGCTGATCCCCTTATTATTTTGCATGGGGAGCTAGCTATAGATATCCCAATCTGGCCTCTTTAGCCCAGTGTCTGATCTTGTGAACCAGAACCCTTAAGCTTCTTATTATCAGTCGGTATACTTGACTGTCCTGGTCCAAATTCCCTTTTACGCTACCTATCTTTACTATTTTGTTCACTTACTCTGACCCTTTCCACTTTCAGTGCAGCTTCAACTAATTTTGTGAAGTCCGTAATGCCCAAGGCAGTAATCATTATCTTAATATTATCATTAAGCCCTTCTTCAAACCTTCTACACCTTTCTGCTTCTATGGGGACTATCTCCCTACCGTAGTGGCTTAGTCTGACAAACTCCTTCTCATACTTCGCTACTGATAGCTGCCTTTGCCTCAGATTAATAAACTCTCTTCTTCTATCTTCGAGGTACACACTTCCCACATACTTCTTCTTAAATTCAACGAGGAAGAAATCCCAAGTTACCAGTCCTGGCCGGACTTCACTAAATACAGTGTCCCACCACTGATAGGCATCATCTTGAAGTAGGGACACAACACCCTCCAAGTTCTGCTTTGGGGTGCAATGCAGTTGCTTCAATACCCTTATGGTGCGGTCTAGCCAATTCTTAGCCGCCACCGAGTCATCTTCTTTCTTACCTATGAAGTCCACAGCCCCAAATTTTCTCAGTTTTTCTAGATGGGATTTCTACTGTGGAGGTGGTGGTGGTGGTGGCATAACCCTAGCCATCTGTCTGAAGAATTCAGCCATTTGCTGAAACATAGCTGGTGGAGGTTGTGCAGGTACTATTGGTGCTAGTGTAGCAGGTTCTCCCTGGCCCCCAGTCTCAGTTGCAGGTGGAGCACGACTCTCCACTTCCTCATCTACTGCTTTCTGTGATATGGGGTCCATATCCTAATCAAAATAAGAAAATCGAACATATCTGCATTAGCGTCACCTCGACTCTTACAAATACAATGCATGGTATGGACTCGATCTAAACTCAGAAACACCTAAACCGTGCTCTGATACCACTAAATGTGACACCCCTTACTCGTCTACAGTGTAGCCGAGCAAGATATGCCACACAGTGTACTGGAACACCATATTTTATCTCAATCATTTTTATCCTTCCTTAATTTATTTGTTCATGGATATAGAGTGCAATTTGTGAAATTTAACTCATTTAAGTCATTTATTGAAATTATAAATTCATTTGAGGTTTTAAAAATTTTATAGAAAATCCGGCAGAGTACCGGTTAAAAATGGAGAAAACAGTTCTTCGAAACCTGTGAAAAACACTTCCAATAGTCGTTCTATTCCACAACTCCCAATTTTCACATCAATTTTCAACAATTTCTAAATAATTTTTCCATTTGTCATTCATTCATTTAACATCATAATCACGTACATTTCATTTATAAACACAAATTTATAAATTCTGACATTCATACCAAATTGTATTACATAAGTTTCAATTTATACATGAGAAAATAAAAGTTTGATTACAAATAGTACAAACAGTATAAATTGAAACTTATGTAATACATGAGAAAATAAAAGTTTGATTACAAATAGTACAAACAGTATAAAATACCAAAATGGGACCTAGTGTCCTACCAATGCACTATAGCATATGAGGTGACATGGACACTATGCAGAACTGTGAATGGCCTCACCCAGTCTGTGGTTTACTGGACTCTCTGTCCAAATCTTCAGTACCTATGCATTGTAAAAGTGATGCGTTAAGCATAAAGTTTAGTGGTGCCAATAATAAAAGAAAATATAATATACAAATAAAAGTAAAAATTTCCTAGTTATTGTGCCTATAGGAAATAAATAATTACTAACTTACTATTTAGTCGAAGGCTAATTACATTTTATGATATTAACTCTTTCTACCATTTTATTAATCATTTTCTTGATGATTTTGAGCCTCTTTTTATTATTGTAATCATTCCTGTTCTTCGTCTTGATATTTAATTTCCTTACTTTCTTTAATAATCAATTCAATTACATTTACACTTTTCCATGCCTAAGTAACCTATACAAATTGACCGAACTGGATAAACGGGTAAACTAGCACTGGGTACCAGGTACCTTGGGCCGTCACACCATTGGTCACGATGTGCCTCCGGGTGTGCAGACAGAATGGCTAATAAGCCATAAAAGCAATAAGGCATAAAGCCAAGTATAACATCATAATCAGTATAGCCATAGGCTATCATATCACAGAATGGCATGGAGCCATACATCATATGCAGTACTGTTATCAGAACCCTATTGGCATGCCAACCTATCCAAACCAATCACATTAGGCCTACTAGGGCATATTACAAAGTTATTTCTTGAATATTTGTACTTAACATGTAAGGTTACTATTCATTTAGTCATTTAAGTCAAAATATTGACTTTTTCATATATAATAGTTACATGAGTTTTAATCAAATAGATTTACCACATTTTGGTTCCCAAAAGTGTTGGCATTAGTTGCCAATCCATACTCCTAACCAATGGTGAATAAATCAAAAATTTCAGTTTTGGGTGCTAGAGTTCACTGTTCCATTAGGCCATTTTACAATGAGAATTTGACCAAATGTTCTTCATCAAAGTTGTTCCTTATTGTCTATTGTTACATTTCTTTTTTTGAATCACTACATTTGGAGTTTTCTATCTCAAGTTATGGTCTAAACACCATAACTGGCCGGATTGCAATTTTTTTAGAATTTCTGGGCAGAATCAATTCTGTAGTTTTTATACACTGATTGCAGGTCAGTTTTTGGACATATTATGGTTATAATTTGGGTTTATTTTCTGCATGAAAGTTGTAGGTCTATGTCTCAGCTTTCTATTGGTAAAAATTCTGGTCAATTAGGCCTTTCTACACTGAGTTATGACCAAATGAATGAATACTGTTTATTTGGTCATTTTGCCCAGGCAGAATGTAAGTCACCTGGATTTGGTCAATTTTTAGAGCATCCTAAGTTTGTTTTCTGGATAGGCTTCCTTCATCGAAGTTGTGCCATTATGGGTTTAATTTCATGTCCAATTGGCCTTGCACCAATTGAACCTACACAACTCAAGTTACAGCTGCCCAAACATGCTAGACTCGTATCCAGACCTGTAGTGCACACTGGACAGCATACATAACCTCAATTCCCATAGCACAAATCACTTCATTTCCTGATCAAACATAGCCAAATGGTCACTAATTGACCATTACAACTTTAGTTTATGTCCATTTTCATCCACCACTAAAATTAAATTTCAAAACCCTAACCCTAATTGACCAAGCCTCCAATTCATGCATCTTACTCCTAATTTGCTATACTAATCATATAATTTATACTAGGGGCAGCTAATATGTCACTTTAAATCAAAGAATTGTCCTAACCCTAACTCATGTCAAGGCTGCCAAAATTTCATGGAACATAATCATGCCTCATTAATTCAATTTTTATCAAATTTTCAACTTAACTTAGCTCAAATTCATGTTTAGAAAGATGTAAATGCAAAGAATATGGCACTAACCTCTTTGGTGATTTTCTAAGCTTGTTCACACCTCACTTTCTTCCACTTTCTCTTCTTCCAATTGCTGCCCAAGTCTTGCTCTACTGGTAAAGGAAATTTTTAGTGAAGGGAGGATAAGGTTTTGAGGTGAATTGGAGTGAGAAATGAAGCTTGGCAATGCTCTAATGGTGGAAGGGAGTGAGAGAATCGGCTAGGCTATGGGAGGAAGAAGAGTGAAGTTTTTTTTTCATTTTAATTTTCTGCCTATTTAACTCATTTTAAGTGGTTTATGGACATGTGTCACTATGTGATTGGGTGAGAGTGCTTAGTGACATAAGCATGAGGTCAAAATTGTAATTTTAATTTATTTTCTTTTCTTTTCTTTGCTACACATTTTCAATTCAATTTCTAACAATATTTATTCATATTTTAGATCATAATAATTATTTACTTAACTGGACAAGTCGGTCAAAAATCATCTCTGAAGACGAAATGACTAAAATGCCCTCCGTTTGCCTTATTGAGCCAAAATCGTTTGTACCGATTAAAAAATTTTTCTAAGCATTTTCTTGGAATTATAATGCCATAGAAACCTTAATGACTCTTCTTTGGAGTCTCAAAAATTATTTTATAAATTTTCTCCCGGGTTTAGAGCTCCTAGTTGTGAGGACCGCAACTTCCCACTGAGTTACCCATCGCTAGGGCCTCGGCTCATTTAACTTGGTTGTATTTTATTTCTAAACTTTTTTCTAAATTTTTCTTATTAATATTTGAGTTATTCATGATTCCTCGCTCTAGTCTAAATATTTTTTCAAACGTTCTAGCTGTCCGGACTGACACCATTCACCAAAACAGTAGAATGTATGGAATTGCTACAGTGAGGGTGTTACACTTTTCTTCTTTCTTTCTTGCTCAATCCTCTTCTCAAGTTAGGTTATCAAGTTCTAATGGAGAAATTTGGGGTCAAAGTAGGGTTAAGTGGTTGGAATCAAGCTTGGATTCAAGCTTTCATGGTGGTTCATCCATGGAGATGGCAAGAGGGAGGGCAGCTGAAACTTGATGGGAGAAGAAAGGAAATGATTTTCTTTTTAATTATTTTATGTATTTATGTTTTATTTGAATGAGAATTGACTTGGTCAATTATGTAGGGAAAAATCAAAATATCATTTATGATGTCACAGCCGTAAAATGTGATGCCGCGGTCCTTAGGACCCTTACAAACACAGTGAAAAAGAGAAAATCACGAAAAAAAAACTATTAAGCCAGTTAAATAATTAGGTCAGGGAGCCGGAAGAAATGTTGAATTATTTGCAAACCGGTTTGAATCGACGAGGGGCAATTTGGTCAATTGACCCCGAGAGCTGACTCCTAACCTAACTGTCAAATAAAATTGGAGAAAGGAAAATTTCGGAATCGAGAATTAAATTAAAGAACTAATAGAAAAATAAAAAAAGAGAGAAAATGAAAAAGTGAAGGAAGATGACATCATGCATGACATCATGCATGATGCCATAAATCCTATAATTAATAAATTAATTAAATTGATTTTTTTTTGGTCTTCCATAAGACAAAATTACATAAAAGAAATAAAAAGAAAAAAAAAATATCATTTGGTCTTCCTCATCCAAAGTGCCGCCCTGACTCTCCCTCATTTCTCCATTGCTAATCCTCCATTAAAGCTTGCACTCAAGCTTACAATTCTTCATTAAACCTCAATAGCTTCCATAAAAACCTCATTAGAGCTTGTTTTAGTCACTTGAGAAGAAGATTGAAAGAGAAAAGAAATACAAAAGATAGAGATTTGAAGGAATTGAAGTTTTAAGAAAGGTTAGTAAGCAAACTTGGTAAATTTAGTTTGATTTCTACATTTTTAGCTTGATTAACTTGTAAATAAACTTAAAATGAAAAGAAAAATTTGTTGAGGGACCATGACTGAAATTCGGCCAGCATGTGTATGGTGGTTTTATTGCATGGTTTGATTAGTTTGAATGGGTATATGAACCTTAATTAGTTGAATGGTTATGATTAAAGGCTTGAATTAGCTAAATGCAACAAATTAGTGTGAATTAGGGTTTTGGACATTAGGGTTTAGAGACAAAAATGTGAGAAACTTGTAAATGATGTCTTTGACCTAGTTTGAAGTGAGAAATGGTCATTTGTGACCAAATGAAGTGTGTTGGAATGGTTGGAGTTAAGGCCAAATTCGGATTGAGTGTGGTCATGCTGCTGGTAGCATGACCAAGTTACCTTTAAGGGACCAAAATGAAAATTTACATGTCCAATTGGTATGAGACCAATTGGGAATGAAAATAGACACTAAATGACACAATTTTCATTTAGGAAGCATGCCTAAAAAGTGACCAAAACCTAGTGAACAAATTGACCAAACTCGAAAAATCTCAGTCTGCACTGTACAAACTGATCAAATGAACAGTGTTTGTTCATTTGGCCATAACGTGAGCTAGGCAGGTCTAAATGACCTGAAACTTTGCCAGTGGACAGTTGAGGTATATACCTAAAACTTTCATGAAGAATACCAACCCAAATTATGCCATTAACTCAGTCATTTGGCCACCCCAAGTTGGTGACCTAAAACTGCTAGCACCAAAAATTGCCCAGAAAATCTGGGTTGAATCCAATCCAGCAGCCATGGTTCAAATGGCTATAACTTGAGCTACAAAACTCCAATTGGAGTTATTCAAAAATGAGAATAAACTTAAGACAATAGGGAACATTTTCTGTGAAGAAAGTTTTGCAAATTCCAACAGTAAAGTGACCAATGGAATAGTGCAACCTTAGACACCAAAACTGAAATTTATTAAATTTGCCTAAAAGACTTAGAATTTGAATAAACAACCAAAACCAACAAATTTAGTGACCAAAATGTGTTATGTGGGTGAAGTTGGAATTCCCATACCTATTAAGCCTTAGAAAGTCAACAATTTGACTTGAATAGTATAGTGAATAGTAACCCTGAAACACAAAATTTCAAGAACGTTGAGTTTAGCATGTTAGAGCTAGGTAAAAGTAAAGTTAAATTTATTTTTGGATTTATTCTAAGTTATGGTACTGAAACACTGTAAAATTGTGTGTTTCAGTTGAAAAGAATACCGGGAAAGAATATGAGGAATTGAGTCAAGGCCAAGAGGCGACTCGCTTGAGGTTTGTGCACAACATCACTATGCCTTAAAAATTCATTGATAAAGTGAATGAAATATGTATCTTACTTTTGCTTTGAATTGTTGAAAGTTTATTTGTGACATTATTTATGATGTTTTGATTTAAATTGTGAAAGTTATTGTGGATATTTGAAATAGCAATATTTAGCAAATTGTTAAGATAAGTTTTGAAACCACAGTGTTATGACCATATATTTGAACACCTCACTAGCATGACTAGTAGGGGTAATTAGTTTTGAATTTTGATTCCTTCTCTGGAGAAGTGTTGAGGTGTGCCAGTAGAAGAGGATTTGAATGGATATCCATATATTTGAGCTAGCTAGCCTTGTGATGTGACTTCTCCTTAGCCTCTGGCTATTGAGATTATATTTGTTTCGAATGGCATGATCTAACTGTGAGTTTTATGAAATGTGTTTGATACTTCGAAATGAAATTGTTTGGAATAAAGTCTCATAATTCATGTTTTGTGTTTAACTCGCATGCTCAGTTCAATTTCTGAATAAATGTGATTTAGATTCTGCATAAAGATTCTTTTAGTATGTTGTGCACCACTGAGTCCTAGTACTCAGCGATAGCTTTTATTGCTGTCGCAGACTGAGCTGCTGAGGTATGAGGATCTATCATGTGACACCCCTTACCAGTCTACAGTGTAGCCGAGCAAGTTATGCCACTCAGTGTGTTGGAACACCAATTCATGTTTCAATTTCAATTAATCCCCTTTTATTCATTTATTTATAATTTTTGAAAAATCTAAATTTTTCCCCAAATTTTATAGAAAATCCGGCAGAGTGCCGGCTATAAATTGGAAAACAGTTCTTCTGAACCTGTTTAAAAACACTTCCAATATAATTATAATCTCAATCTCAGTCAACCACCAACATTTTTCAACAATTTCTCAAATCAATTCAGTATCTCAAAATTCACATTCATCTCATATCACACCCACTTCAATAAGAAATACTCATATTTATTTCTGAACACAGCTCATCGGTAATTACAGCAAAAATATGATTACATGAGTTTATAATATACATAACAAAAGTTTACAAATACAAAAGACTTAGGTAGCCCAATGTCTCCACTACCAATGCACTGCAATTTGTGAGGTGACTTTGAACTCTGAGTGCAGATCTGAAAACTCACCCTGTATGAGGTATGCTGGACTCCCCAGCTATGTCTCCAGTATCTGCGCGTGGCAAAAGCGACGCGCTAAGCAATTCTGCTTAGTGGTGACAATATAAAATAAAATAAAATAAAATAATAACATATATGCAGAATGTATGTTTACATTTTTGGTAGACTTAATTTCAAATATTTATTGCAATATTATTCGATTAAAGTTTTGTAAGATTTATTAATATTGCCCGAGTAACCTATACTAGTTGACTGGACTAGATAAATGGGTAAACTGGTACTGGGTACTAAGTACCTCGGACCATCACACCATCGGTCATATAGTGTTTCCCGGTGTGCAACAGAACAGCTAATAAGCTGTAATAATTATCGGGGATTAAACCCGAGCATAACAACTCAATATCATAGCCAAAGGCTATTATGTCACAGAATGGCATGGAAAGCCATGAAATACAGAATGGCATGAAGCCATATGCAGTACTGCTAACAGAACCCTATTGGCATGCCAACCTATCCAAACCAATCACATTAGGCCTACTAGGGCATTTAACACTTTTTATTTATGTAATTCTTCGAAATTGAATTTTTATGATTACTATTCATTTCATTGGTCAACTATGACTTTTGCATTGGCAATAGGTAAATTAGTTTAAATATCATCAACATACCACATTTTGCATTTTAAACTTGTTGGTATTGGTTGCCAATACCATCTCTAAGCTTAATGTGAATTGGACAGAATTTTCAGTTTTCAAGCTTTGGGTTTACTGTTCCATTAGTTACTGTTGCAGTGGGAATTTGGAAAAATGATAAACATAAAAGTTGTTCCTTATTTTGTCTAGTTGAATTTCCTTTTTTGAATCACTCCATTTGGAGTTTTGTAGCTCAAGTTATGGTCCAAAAACCACAACTGGCCGGATTGAAATTTTTCTGGACTGACCATATCTATAGTGCAGTGAACAGTGACTTCAACTCACTTGTTGGATAGGTTCTAGTCATAATTTGGGTTAGGTTTCTTCATGAAAGTTGTTGGTCTATATCTCAGCTTGTTGTAGGTAATATTTCAGGTCAATTGGACCATTCTACACTGAGTTATGGCCAAATGACCAAATACTGTTCATTTGGTCATTCTGCAGAAATAGACTGCAGGTCACCCGGATTGGAGCAAGCTTTTGGTCCACTTGGTTTGGTCTTATGGGCATGGTTTCTTCACCAAAGTTGTGCCATTATGTGTATAGTTTCATTTCCAATTAGCCAAACACCAATTTAACCTCTACAATTCAAGTTATGGCTGCCCAAACCTGCTGGACTCATGTCCAATTCTGCAGGTCACCTAGGGCAGCCACACTAAACCTAAATCCCATCCCTCAACACACTTCATTTTTGGTTTAAACAGAAATAAATGGTCACTAATTGAACATTAATACCCATTTTCATCATCACATGGTCAAAGTCCCATTTCTCCACCCCAAACCCTAACTCAAGCATTACCATTCATGCATTTTCATTGCATTTCTTCAATCCACTTACAAAATGCACATTAAGGGCAGCCATAATAACCTTTTAACTTCATTAAATCATCATAAACAAACTCTAACCATGGCTGCCAAAAATTTAGGATTTACATACAATTGGTATTCAACAATTTTTCTTTGTAATTTACACTCATTTATACTTACTCAACATAAATTTGAAAAGAAACATAAGTTTAAGTCACTAACCTCTTTTAGCTCAAATCCAAGCCAACCAAAACTTTAATTTTTCTTCAAAATTTTGCTGCCCAAAGCTTCCTCAAGGTGTGGGGTGAATTTTTTGTGAAGACAACTAGGGCTTTTATGATGTGGAAGCTAGGGAAAATCAAGCTTGAAAAAGCTTGTCCATAGAGGTTAGGGAAGGAATGGTTTACAGCAAGGAAGAAAGAAGAAATGAGAAATCTGGTTTTTCTCTCATTTTTCAGCCCATTTGTCTCTTTTAAATATAGTTATGCCATGTGTCAACATTGGGTTGGGTGAAGGCACACTAATGACATCATGTGATGTCATAAATTCCCATTTAATTCATTTTTTTCTTTTCTTTTCTACTCATTTTCAATTAAATTTTTAGTAATATTTATTCATATTTTATGTCATAATAATTATTTACTTAACTGGACAAGTCGGCCAAAAATCACCTCTGAAGGCAAAATGACCAAAATGCCCTCCGTTTGGCTTAACGGGCCAAAATTGTCTGTACCGAATTGAAAATTTTTTCTAAGTATTTTCTTGGCATTCTAATGCCATAAGAACCTAAATAACCCTTCTCTGGAGTCTCAGAAATTATTTTATAATTTTTCCCCCGGGTCTAGGGCTCCTAGTTGCGAGAACCACAACTTCTCACTAGGTTACCCATCGCTAGGGCACTGGCGCATTTAACTTGGTTGTATTTTATTTCTAAAATTTTTCCTAAATTTTTCTTATTAATATTTGAGTTAATTATAGTTTCTCACTTTAGTTTAAATATTTTTCTAGACATTCTAGCTGTTCGGACCGACACCGATCACCGGAACAGTAGAATGTACGAAATTGCTACAGGGAGGGTGTTACATATCAGCTTGAAGTTATCAGGTATAATTTATACCCTGATTGTAAATATTTCTTTTGATATATGTATTGCACATAAATATATGGACATGTAAATTCGGTCTTGAGCAGCTTGTATAAAGTTTGTATAAAGTTGTAATAAAATTTATTTTGGAGTTTCCCAATGTAGATTTTAGTATGATGTATATATAGATTGTTTGTCATTAATGAATGGAAATGTTTTATTTTAATTTGAATGAGATTGATAGATATTATTTTAATGATTATTGAATTTTGGGAATTGAGAAATGTTGACTGTTGAATTTTGAGACTTAAGAAATTGGTTGAGATTGATTATGAAATTGAAGTAGTGGTTGAGAAAAATTATTGGAAGTGCTTTTTACAGGTATTTGAAGAACTTTTTTCTCAAAATACAAATAGAACTGTGGCAAAATTTTTATAAAATTTGCGAAAAAATAAAATGAACAAAAAATATTAACTAGTTTTAAATTTAATTAAATTTTTTAAATACCTATTAGAAAATGCTCACCACTTATTAAAAATAAGAAAATTGTTTTAAAATCCCTTGTAGGGTACTTAATGAGTTATCGATAGGTGAAGTTCGGTAATTCATTAAGTGTTCTATGGGATTATGTTATGCTTTACAGAGGGGTAAGGTGTGGCACTAATCATATAATTTATACTAGGGGCAGCTAATATGTCACTTTAAATCAAAGAATTCTCCTAACCCTAACTCATGTCAAGGCTGCCAAAATTTCATGGAGCATAATCATGCCTCATTAATTCAATTTTTATCAAATTTTCAACTTAACTTAGCTCAAATTCATGTTTAGAAAGAAGTAAAACCAATGAATATGGCACTAACCTCTTTGTTGATTTTCTAAGCTTGTTCACACCTCACTTTCTTCCACTTTCTCTTCTTCTAATTGCTGCCCAAGTCTTGCTCTAGTGGTAAGGGAGATTTTTAGTGAAGGGAGGATAAGATTTTGAGGTGAATTGGAGTGAGAAATAAAGCTTGGCAAAGCTCTAATGGTGGAAGGGAGTGAGAGAATCGGCTGGGCTATAGGAGGAAGAAGAGTGCAGTTTTTTCATTTCAATTTTCTACCTATTTAACTCATTTTAAGTGGTTTATGGACATGTGTCACAATGTGATTGGGTGAGAGTGCTTAGTGACATAAGCATGAGGTCAAAATTGCAATTTTAATTCATTTTCTTTTCTTTGCTACTCATTTTCAATTCAATTTTTAACAATATTTATTCATATTTTAGATTATAATAATTATTTACTTAACTGGACAAGTCGGTCAAAAATCATCTCTAAAGACGAAATGATCAAAATGCCCTCCGTTTTGCTTATTGAGCCATAATCATCTGTACCAATCGAAAAATTTTTCTAAGCCTTTTCTTGGAATTCTAATGCCATAGAAACCTCAATGACTCTTCTCTGAAGTCTCAAAAATTATTTTATGAATTTTCTCCCGGGTTTAGGGCTCCTAGTTGCGAGGACCGCAGCTTCCCACTGGGTTACCCATTACTAGGGCTCCGACTCATTTAACTTGGTTGTATTTTATTTCTAAAATTTTTTCTAAATTTTTCTTATTAATATTTGAGTTATTCATGATTCCTCACTCTAGTCTAAATATTTTTCCAAATGTTCTAGCTGTCCGGACCGACACCGTTCACCGGAACAGTAGAATGTACGAAATTGCTACAGTAAGGGTGTTACACTTTTCTTCTTTCTTTCTTGCTCAATCCTCTTCTGAAGTGAGGTTATCAAGTTCTAATGGAGAAATTTGGGGTCAAAGTAGGGTTAAGTGGTTGGAATCAAGGTTGGATTCAAGCTTTCATGGTGGTTAATCCATGGAGATGGCAAGAGGGTGGGCAGCTGAAACTTGATGAGAGAAAAAAGGAAATGATTTTCTTTTTAATTATTTTATGTATTTATGTTTTATTTGAATAAGAATTGACTTGGTCAATTATGTAGGGAAAAATCAAAATATCATTTATGATGTCACAATAATGATGTAAGCATGATGTAAATAAATTTTTTTCTTTTTTTCTTTTTCTTTTGTATTTATTTTTTCATTAGTTCTTTAATTTAATTCCCTATTCCAAAATTTTCTTTTCTCCAATTTTATTGGACAGTTAGGTCAGGAGTCAGCTCTAGGGGTGAATTGACCAAATTGCCCTTCGCTGGTTCAATTCTGTTTACAAGTTATTCATTATTTCTTCCGAATCCCTAACCTAATTATTTGACCTATTTTACAACTCTTTTTTCGTGATTTTCCCTTTTCCATTGTGTTCACAATAGTCCTAAGGATCGCGGCGTCACATTTTCCGGTTCGAAATTTAATATAAGACTGACCTTGCAGTTATTTCCCGGGAAGGTCACCCATCGCTGTGACTCCCGGCTCATTTAACCTTTTTTGTTCTGTTTTTCTTCTTTATACTTAACTATTTCGCAATTACTAAGTATTTATGTTTAGGGCTTATCTAGGTGTCTTAGATGTGATTCTAATCCCCTTAATTGTCCAGATTGACACCGATCACTGGAACAGTAAAATGTACCAGGCTATGCAAATATAGGTGTTACACGAGGCATGTATCACTACACGGCCTGTGTATAGTCCCCTGATAGCAATTCTGATGCAACTTTTCTTTGCTCCAACTTGACCCGGATGGACTCCTAATGCTTCTAGGACTCAGAAATTAGGGTTTTCACATCAGATATAAAATAGAACAAGTCAAAAATTGAGCGAAAAGAGAGAATTTACATCCAAAGAGGATAATTAACATTCAAGAGCTGATTTACATTCAAGGAGGCACATCAACCTCAAGGGAAGCAAGGGAGAAACAAGATCTGCAAAATTATTAAAAGGGATTTTCAGCTGAAGTTTCAAAAGTCCAAGGCTGCAATTCTTTTTCTAGGTTCTTTCACTCTATTTTCTTCTCATGTCTTCTCTTTATCTTCTTATAATCTTGATTGTAAAACTCACCATGAGTGAGTAGGTTCTTTATTCTAGGGTTAGGGTGTATCACTCTCAATTTTATTATGGATCTAGTTTGATTTTATTTAATACATTGGGTATTTTATTCTTTGATTCAATCTCTTATGATCTTAATGCATGCTATGTGTTGGCACCCACTTAGTATTGATTACAGATATTAATTGAAGGACTGAAAGGTGAAGATTAATATTAGAAAATTGAGATTTTGAACCTAGTAAATCTGACCTAGAGATAGGCTGATAACCTTTATGGAGTTCCAAAATTAATCAAAGATTTTAATGGGTTTTAATTAATTTAATCACCACGAAAATAGGGTTTAGGTTAATTAAAATACACATTGAGTGCCTTGAGAGAGGATTTAAGATAACTTAGGAATAATTTCCATCAAAGTAATAATCTCCCAACTATTGAATGAATTAGATTGATTCTATAATTGATTAAAGTGTGAACCCCTAGCTCTAGAATGTTCCAGTCCATTGGTATTTTAGTTTAGTCAATTATTTAGATTTTATTTCTTTTAATTTAGATATAATTATTAATTCTCTATAATTCGATCGTCTAGATAATTAAAATCACTATAGTTTGGTACTCAATATAGTCCTCATGGGAATGATACTCTACTCATCACTTTATTACTTGTTAGCGATCCGTGCACTTGCAGTGGTTAAAAAACCAGCAAATAAGTTTTTGGTGCCGTTGCCGAGAACCGGTGCTTGATATTGAATGATTAGTGATTTGATTACTCTAAACATTCTTATTTCTTTTATAGTTTATTTCTTGTCTAATTTTATTTTTACTTGTTTTACTTGTGAGGTACATTGAGATGTTTCATCAACAATTCTTCACAAGTTTTATTCAACAACACAATGAACCATTTTACAATGCTTGGAGAAGATTCACTGAATTGGTGAGTAGTTTGCCAATTATAGTCTTTCAAATTATGAACTCACTCTCAATTTCTACAATGGTTTGGATGAAGTGACAAGGAATTGGGTAGATTATGGAGCTTGGGCTACCGGTGATCACATTCTTCAAAGAAACCATGAGGATACCATTCACTTATTGAATGACATGGTAGATTTTGATTACCATTGGCATTAGGATCTTTCATTGCAGGGTTGGAGTCATCAATATTCCCCATACATTTATCAACCTAACATTCCACACCAACCATTTGAGCTACAATTAGAGAAGAGTGTGTGACTTGAAGAGGCAACAGCTCCATTGGAAAATTTTGACAACCTAATGGTGAACAATGAGCTACCACTTTATGATGAGGAATTATATGAACAAAGTTGGGAGAATGAAGAAGCTTCATGGGAATTTGAACCTAGAGAAGAAGTTGAGCTTCAATAACAAAATTCCTTTGAAGATGACTTACTAGTAGAATTCCCACAAGAACAGGAGTTACTTAAAGAACAAGTAGAACCTAGAGCTGAAGGAAACAACTCCTTTATAGTTGGGGGATCATTGGAAGAGTGTTTCCATGAAGACAAATCAGAGATAAAAGTGCTAGATGAAGAAATTGATGAGACTATTAATTTAAGTTCATTAATGATGCTTACACATACACCACCAGAAGACCCTTTTCTATCATGGACACCTCCTACGTCATCATATGTCCTCCATGAGCTAAAACAGTCCTCTTCCCAAGCATATAAGTCTAAACCATATGTTGTTCATGCTATTTGCAATCTTATTCCAAATCTTGCCAATCTTGAGGGTACCACAAATCAAGACCCATATGTGGTGTTACATGACAACTACTATGGGTGAAAATCACTTTTTGATCAGCAATTCTAAAAGGGGTCAAGCTAAAGACCTTAAATTTGTGCTTCTTGGGAGGCAACCCAAGTTTTAAATTTAATATTTTCATTTGCTTATTTATTTTATTTTATCACCCTTCCAAACTTGTTTTGATGATTATTCTTTTTGTAGTTTCATGTAACACCCCTATATTACTATTCCAGTGACCAGTGTCTGTCCGGACAGCTAGAATGCCTGTAACTACACGTAAATGTTAGTGAGGAGACATGAAATAATGAAATACAATAGAGGAAAATACAAGAAAAACAAAGGAAAAATAAGAGTAATGAAATGTGATTAAGTTAAACGAGCAAAAAACCGTAGCGATGGGTGACCGCACTGGGAAGTTGCGGCAAGGATCGTTGACTCGCTCTGGGCCACGAGGAACCCTAGGAAATATTTTTAAGACTTAAATAAACATCTATTGAAGTATAAATGACATTGGAAATGTCAAAAAAAAATTAATTAATTAGTACAAAGAAAAATGAAAAATCGAGAAATCGATAAAAATCGGTGTTACTAAAAAATCGGGAATACAAACTGAATAGGGGCATTTTGGTCAATTAACACCTCAAGTTGCCTTTTGACCTAAATTTCCATGAAAAATAAATGAAATTAAATTTTAAAAACCCCATGAAAAATGAAAATTAGAAATGAAATGTATATAGTGAAAGTTTAGTGGCAAATTTGCAAATTATGGAACTTGGAAATTAATTAAACATAAACCAAAGTTAGTGCTCCACTAAGTGAGGTTAGCGGACATATAAATACAACATTTTGGGACAGAAAATTTCATCATCTTCAACCTCTCAATATTCAGCTGAATTCATCCTCCATGGAAACCTCCATTGTCGTACCTCAACCAAGCTCCATGCACATCACTTTAAGCCACTTTCCACACAATTTTCTTCATTAAAGCTTGCACACACACCTTGGGCAGCATTTAGGGAGCAAGAAAGAAAGGTTTTGATGAGTTTTTATCAAGCTTCAAATTAAGTAAGTGCTCATTTTCTCTCCCTTTCTTCATTAATATTTGTTTTGGTGTTGAGATAAGTTGATTTATGGAAGAAATGTTGAGGTTTTGATGAGTTAGGGTGGTGTTCCATTTTTGGCAGTCATGGAAGTTCAAAGTGTTTAGCTTGCTTTTACATGTAATTGATGGGAAATCATGTTAATTAATGTCATAAGATGTTTTAGCCAATGTATTTTATGCGTATGTGTGAATTGAGTAATTGAAATTAAGGGTTTGTAAGAGAAATTCAATACCTAAGTAAACTACCATTTTTGTGCAGCCTTTAAACCCATGAAATTATGTATGATATCATGAAAATTAATGAATTCTGATGGTGATGATGTAGGGGCAGTTTGTATAATTGATGATGGAAGTTATATGTAATGGTTAGGAGTGTTATGTGTAAATGTTATTTAGAATTGGATATTATAATTGGAAGTATAATTGGCGCATTGTAAATTGGTTATATTCTACTTAAAGTGACTATAATATAAAATGATGAATGATTTTGGTATGATACAAATGCAGAATTGTTTGGGAAGTGAAGATATAGTTGGTTGAATGTGTGATTGGTTGATGCTTTAAAAATGTGTTAAGGACAGTATGTGTTTTAGGCTATAAATGGAATTGTGTAACTCTAATTAATATGAGGCCAATTGGAGGTGAAACTAGGCACAAAATGTGCCAACTTTCATATTGGAAGCTTACCTAAATTCAGTCCAAAAAGTGACATGAAAATTAACCAAATCCGGATTAGTGACATTACAAACCTGAAAATTGACCATTTGAACAGTAGTCAGTATTTTGGCCATAACTCACTAAAACAGGTCCAAATGACCTAAAATTTATGCTGATGGAAAGCTTAGACATAGAGCTCCATCTTTTGTAGAGATCACAAAACCCAGAAATGACCATAAGCAAGCTAAAATGCTTGCACAATTTCGGGTATAAAAACTGCCAGAATTGGAAATGACCTAAAAATGACTTAAGTTTGCCATTTTAGTGCAACCTGTCCAGCATTGGTAAAATGACCATAACTTGGCCTAGTAAACTCCAAATCACCTAAAATTTGTGGCAAAAGTTCAATAAGACATAGACCTACAAGTTTGTAATTCTGACCAGAACCCAGAAACTGAGGAAACTAGGTCATCCGGCTAGGTCAAACAGCATACCAAAATCCGATAAATTGCAATAAAATGCAATACACTTGAAAATGAAATTGGTAACATATACTAGCACTAAAGGAATATAAAATGTGGCATATTGGGAACATTAAAATTGAGTTACTTAGAGTGCATCAAAGGTCAACATTATAGGTTGACTAATGAAATGAATTGGAGGGAATAGTACTAAGAAAATTTAGATATTGGATTTTATTGTTAGAAAAAATTTAAATGAGTACTAAAACATTTTAAATTGTGTGTTTCAGTTAGCAAAGACTCAGAGAAGGGGAAAGAACCACTGAGTCAAGGCCAAGAGGCTACTCATCAGAGGTTTGTGTACAATAGTTATTTCTTTTGAATTTTCACTTGAAATAAATTATGACAAATTGTATGTTGTTGTTTAAATTGTGGAAAATTTGTTTGAATGAAATTTGATGGATACTTATTGCTTGAAAAATATTGCAAATGGTTTGAAACCACAACTATCATGTATATTTGATTGAATTCCTCGCTAGCTTATCTAGTGGGATGAATTGGCTTTGAATTCCCTCTCTGGCTGAAGTGTTGAGGTGTGTGCCAGTTGAGGACGAATAGGATGAGTACTCATATAATTGCTAGCTAGCTATGTTATTCCTCATTAGCCATTGGCTTTTGGGACGAATTGGACTTTGGAATCATGATTA
This sequence comes from Hevea brasiliensis, assembly GCF_030052815.1. Lineage (NCBI taxonomy): Eukaryota > Viridiplantae > Streptophyta > Magnoliopsida > Malpighiales > Euphorbiaceae > Hevea > Hevea brasiliensis. Next base: position 73,871,253 of record NC_079504.1, read on the forward strand.
AGCTGTATGTGTAATTTATTGATATTCATTGAGACATTGTGAAATGGAGTTTAATTCTTTATGACATTCTCTGTCGTTTGAATTTAACTATGATTTTAAATATCCACAGTTTATATGATTTATGATTTATGGTTTTAAATTGCATTTTCTTAATGTTTTGCACCACTAAGACATTGGCTCAGCGATAGCTTTTTCATTACTGTCGCAGGTAGACAGACAGACAGAGTAGCAGAGTAGGCTGCTTGTGCTACAGTTTTGGGATTCTTCCGTGTACATTGAGTATACCACCTTTTTATAATTTTTATTGTAATGTATGTGACTGTATGTATATATAGTGTACTTGGTCTTGAGAAGCTATAAACTAAAGTTGTAAACTAAAGTTATAAATTATTTTGGCCTATAAAAATGTTGTAATATATTTATCTTATCTCAGCTTTTGGAACTACTGGAAATTGATGTTGAATTGAGTTTGACAAATGTTGAGAAAATTGATTTGTGTTGAGCCATATTGGAGTTTGGGATTGAACAAATATATTGGAAGTTCTTTTTATAGGTTTTTGAAGAACTGTTTTGTTCAAAATACAGACGACACTCTGCCAAAATTTTTACAGAAATTATTGATACTCCAGAATATTTGATTTCACTTTAGTAAAAAAAATTTTTTTTAACACCTATCAAAAGTTCTCACCACTGTAAAAAGAAATAAGAAAAGGTTTAAAATCTTTTGTAGCGTATCTAATGGGTTATCAGTAGACGAAGTTTGGTAATTCATTAGGTATACTACGGGATCATGTTATGCCTTACGGAGGGGTAAGGTGTGACATTTCAAGAAGCACTTGAAGGAGCAATGGGGAACACCTACAGGCTAGCTTTACCCACTAAGCTGGACAAGATTCACAATGTATTCCATGTGTCGATGCTCAGGAGATACAGATCAGATCCTTCACATGTCATTTCAGCAGAGGAGATAATTGTACAACCTGATTTGACATATAAAGAGAACTAGTTAGAATTTTGGCACGGGAAGTGAAAGAACTCAAAAACAAGAGGATCCCACTAGTGAAACTCTTGTGGAGACACAACAACACAGAAGAAGCGACATGGGAGAGCGAGGAGACAATGAGGCAACAGTTCCCTCAACTCTTCACATTAGGTAAATTTCGAGGACGAAATTTTTATTTAGAGGGGAAGAATTGTAACACCCTCACCGTAGGTAGTCCGTACATTCTACTGTTCTGACGACTAATATCTGTTCGGACAGTCAGAATGTCTGGAACTACACTTAAACTATAGTGAGGAGACAAAAAAATTGATGGAATAAATGTTAAGAAAATATAAAAAAAATTTAGAGAAAATAAAATAAATTTTTGAAAATTTATTAATTGGTCAAAAAAAAAACAATAATAACCCAATGAGCACCACGAAGGGCATTTTGGTCATTTCACCCCCAGATGTGAATTTTGACCTAAATGTCAAAATAAAATTTTAAGAGAATAAAATAATTAACATAAATTAAAATTTATGAAATGAATTAGAAAAATGAGAAAAGAAAAGAAAGAAGAAAAGAAAAGAAAATAAAATAAAATACGCTTATGAAATTATAAAAATTTAAGTACAATAATTATATATATAAATAAACACAAGATGACAAAACCCCACCTACCAAGCCATCTTCTTCTTCCTCTTCTCTCTCTCCTTGAGTCGACCACCATTGTTGCTCTCTCCCTCCATTTTTGCTTCCTTGAAGCTTGATTTTCCAAGCTTCCTCCCAATAAAACCCATAGTCCCCTTTATTAAAAATTAAACCCACACCAAAAGGAAGCTATTGGTAGCCATAAGAAGAAGAAAACTTGATGTTTGAGAAGTTTACAAGTTGGGTTACAGGAGGTAAGTGCAAGATACCACTCCCTCTCTTCTTTAAATCTTATAAGAATGATGAGATGAGTATTACATGAAAATGAAAATAAATGATAAGAAAATGATGAACCCAAATTTCGGCAGCCATTGAATTCTTTGAGGATTGATGCTTTTAAATGATGAAAATGGGTTCCATGAGAATGTTTGATAAGTTGATATGATTAGGAGTTTGAATGTGTTGTGTTTGTACAAATTGGATGTTTGAAATTAGGGTTTATGTACATGGATTGGGAATTTTAAGAAATTGTTAGAATTTGACTTGGTTGAGATGAGATTGTTGCTTATAGAAGTGCTATGTATGCAAATTGAAGTAAGGAAGTTGGAGGAGATTGAAAATTTGGAAGTGCTTTTTCTGCAGGTTTAGGACTCATTGAATCCAGCTTGTGTTTTGAGCAATAACTGATTTTGTGTTGTTGCAATTGGTATGAGGTCAATTGGAGGTAAAATTAGACCCAAAACACTTCATTTTCTATGAAGAAACCATGCCCAAATTCTGTCCAAAACTTAACCTAAACATTGTCCCAATCCGAATGACCCTGCACAAAACCCAAAAAATGACCAAATGAACAATACATATTCATTTGGTCATAACTCCCTCTATTCATTTGGTCATATTCATTTGGTTAAATGAACAATACAAATGAATAGTACCCATAAAATGAATTTGATACCATTGGAAAGATTAGATATAGGGCTACAATTTTCATGAAGACCACAGAACCCAGAAATGCCTTAAATCAAACCAAATTGCTGGCCAAAGTTGAGTCACAAAATTGTCCAGAATTAGGTTGTCCAGAAACTACTGGACATAAACTTACCCGACCAGTTTTGGCAAAATGTCCATAACTTGGTCTACAAGAACTCAAATGTAATGAAACTAGTGGAAAAATGTCCACAAGACACAAATCTACAAAATTGGTATTTGGACCAAAACCCAGAAATCAAGAGAAATAGGTCAAATTGTTAGAACAAGTTAATGCATCAAAACCTGGAATCTGACCAAACTTCATTTGACCCCAGAACAGTCTTTTAGTCATATCTCCCACTAGAAAAATCCAATTGGGATGAGCCATCCTTTCTAGAAACCTAAGAAACAGGGCTTCAATTTTGTTTTAGAAACCTTCCTCAAATTATGCTTGTAAGAACCTCAAAAGTTGACCTGAAGTCACTGACCTGAACTGAAATCCTATTGGTGCAGGGTACATGAGTCTAGGTCAGTTAATTGGCCATAAATAATTCCACAAAACCTGAAAAATTGTGATTAAAAATTCTAGGTGACTACAAGACATAGGGCAAAAATTTCTATGAGGATCACTATGCCTAAAAGTGACTGCAACATGTTCCATTAATTAGGTAAATTTTAAGTCCAAAAGCTGCCTAGTTAAAGAACCAGAATCAGGAAAATGAATAAGTTATGGTTATCCGATCATAACTTGAGTTCTAAAACCCTAATTGACATGATTTAAAAGGGAAAATAAAGATAAGATATAGAGGAACAACTTCCATGAAGGAAGTGTGGCCAAATAGTGGCTACAAACTGATCAAATGGATAGGTAAATGTAAGACACAAAAACTGAATCTAAAGAAAGGTTCATGAGATAAATTATCTTATGGTAGGAGTTTAACCCAAATAAGCCATTAAACACTAAATCACATGAAAGGGGTATGTGGGATCTATTTTCCCACTAGTGACATGAACATTACAAATAAATAAGTAATAATGTGTAATTGTCCATAGTATACCTAGACTTATTTATTTAATTTAGATCAATTGGTATACCAATTAGGGACTACAGATAGTAGTACTACCCATAAGAATAATTATTAACACATAAAATCTGTCTGAAATGATTATTCTACAGGCTTTATGCCTACTCGTTGGCCATTGTGCCTAATATTATATCTGGCTTAAATGCCTGCCCGTAGGCTTCATGCCTGACATGACTGACGTATACTGGATAGACATATGGCTGTTTAACTAGTATCCTGTGTATCTAGCTTTTATAATTTGTTATAGATTTCTTGGGCACTAATAATGATTAATTAAGACTTAATATACAATAAGTAGAAAGAAAAAAGATCCCGATAATTTCAATTGTATCCAAAGTGCAATAAAAATGTAAAATACCTAGAAATTATGAATTGCCATATAGAATTATTATTTCAATTTTTTAGTTATTGTTATTATAAATTATGCACCACTAAGCGTTATGCTTAGTGCATTGGTTTTTCATTGCATAGGTATTGGAGACCAGCCGGAACAGCAGTAGCAGCAGCGGCAGCAGTAGTAGTACTCATACAGAAGCTGATCAGATTTGCCAGTGTCTACTAGTCACCTCGACAGTTGTAATTTTGTTGGTAGGGCCCATGTATGTCTAGATTTTGTTCTTTTGTTCATTGTACATAAACCCATGATGTATTTCATTTTGGATTGTAATTAAACCTTAAGATTGTAATGTAAACTTATAAATTATTGTCTAAGAATTTCTATATAAATGCAATAGATGATATCTTTTGAGATCTCATAAATAGTTGTGAATGATATGATACAATAGAATATGATATGGAAATTTGTGAAATGAATATGAACATGTTAACAAGAAATTAGTGAAACCCGCCAGATGCTAACAAAACAGAGGAGGCTCTGTCCGGGTCTCCACAGAAACAAGTTGTACAAAAAAAAAAAGAATTTCTACACATGGATTACCTATTTTAAATGATATTAAAAATTCATAATGGATATGATAAGACAAGATAGGGTGCTCTGGCATTTCTTGCTCAGCTTTACAGTAGACAGGTAAGGGGCGTCACATGGCATAAGAAAGTAAACTCCTGGTAGGCTTTTAGGATGGCGAGGCTACCTAGGGTAGTGGAATGTGGGGTACAGGAATAAATCGAATCATACATTGAAATGGGTAAAACTAATCACTAAAGGTGCCTTTTTGGTGGAATGGCCTGAAGAGTTGCAACAACTTCAGGGTTAAGCGTGCTCGCTTGAGAGAAATGCTAGGATGGGTGACCTCTTGGGAAGTTCTCCATTCTACCTATGGGACAAAACCATGAGGCTTGGGATGGAGTGGGCCAAAGCAAAAAATTCCTCTAGTGGTTGGAGCAGGAGCATTACAGATGGTATTAGAGCTGAGCCCCATCTAGTAGATGTGTGGTTTGAGGATGAACCAAAAGGAAGCTGGTGGGCCTATGACAACCAGACCCAGAAAAGCGGTCTAATGAGGCTGGGGAGTGGCATAAGAGAGTAAACTCCTAGCAGGCTTCTAGGATGGTGAGGCTGCCTAGGGTAGTGGAATGCGGGCATATGAATGAATCGAATCATACATTAAAATAGGGGAAACTAATCACTAGAGGCACATTTTAGTCGAATATCCTGGAGAGTTGGAAGAACACTGGGGTTAAGCGTGCTCGCTTGAGAGAAATGCTAGGATGGGTGACCTCCTGCGAAGTTCTCCATTCCAACTATGAGACAAAAATTGTGAGGCTCAGGATGGGGTGGGCCAAAGCGGACAATTTCTCTAGTGGTTAGAGCAGGGGCGTTATAGCCAGCCTCTAATTGTGTTTCCTAAAGTTTGTCTTAGTATGCCTTTCTTAAGGTTCTTAATCATAAAGAATGCAATTCTAAATTACACATGCACATTATTCAGTTCATAACAACCATATCATATGCATCTTGTAGCCTTAAATTATGCCTGTTATTATTTTCATAATTATTGTCATTTTTACCTTGTTGCCCTATTTAGCATGCTTTTATATTAGTTGCATGCTTTGGGTAAACAAAATTAGTTACACCCCTTAAGCATGCAAACTATGTCTCTAACATACTTTACTTCTTTAGCCTGACCAATTCTTCCTAAGTTAGTTACTAAGTAAAATTTCATGCATGTTGTGACATCAAAACATAAATGATCAAATGAGCAGCCATAGAAAGGAGGGAGGAGAAAAGAATTACGTCCCTTTTAAAGCCTACAACTAAAGTATAAGGGGAGAAGAAAAGAAATGTTCGATTAAGGTAGGTCCTACTTACCATTTTTTATTGATCACTTACCATGTTTATTTAAGGAAAGAAATGTTAGCAAGACAGAAGCGTGGGGTGAGATTTTTAAAAATTAAAATTACCCGAGGTTTTATGCATCACATGCAATCCAAATTAATTACTATTTAATATCAACATGCAAAACATTGGTTACAACACTTGTAACCCTAATTGATCTTCAAGCTCATTTTGGTTGTTAGGACACAAAAGGAACAAAGTACTAGAATAAGTTTAGGGATTTCTTACTCGATGGGATGTAGAATTAAATTCCACCTCCAATCCAGGAAGCAAGGCCTCTAAGTGTAGGCCCTCTAGTCCATTTACATGAAATTTTGTGATTGATATTACCCAACTCTTAAGACCACTATTCACCTTTGTACATCTTCCATGGTTGGTCACCAAGTACACATAGATGAAGATGTTCAACTTTTGAGTATTGGGTTTTACTTGGGTAATTAGAGTAATAATTTCTAATTCAAATTCAAGAGTAACAATTTTTAATATCTCTTGAATTTGCTTAGAAGAAAAAGAAAGGTTCATCAATGGCTTCCTTTGAGAGAGTGAAAAAGAAGAAGAAGAAAAAAGATTCATCTTTTGCATGTGGGTTTCTCCCTTATATACTTTAGGGATTTCCATATCCCTAAAGTAAGAGAAATCTCTCAAATTTAGGAATTTCAAATCCCTAAAGTGAGTTAGTAGAGAAGGAATATGCTCTATTAAGGAGACATGATTAACACATGGCAAAACACTTTTGCCTTTATCTCCTACTTTTTTTAAGTCAACTATTGATATGTCATTATCTCATGATGACACATGACATCACATGCCATAAGACTACAAAACCAACTAATCCTTCTTCTTGCTCTCATGACATCATAAGTCGTAAGGTATGACATTCCCCATGCCATACCAGTATCCCACGCAACACTTGCATGCTCCATGCAACATTTGCTTAGGTGTTGTCACACCCTACTCCTCCGTAAGATGTAACATGATCCCGTAGTATACCTAATGAATTACCGTACTTCACCTACCGATAACCCATTAAATATACTATAAGGGATTTTAAATCAATTTTGGTGAAATTTAAATCATCAATTAAAATCTGGTGTTATAAAATTTTTTCAAAATTTTGGTAGAGTGCTAGCTATTTTTTGAGAAAACAGTTCCTCAAACCTGAAAAGGAAAACACTCCCAATATGATTTCTCAAATACAACTCCAATAAACTTCATTTCATCTCACAATTCAATCTCAATAATCAAATCAATTCATTTTCAAACCAATCTCATGATAAAAGAAACATTTCATTGCTTACAAGACTCAAAAATTAATATTACTAAACTATACAGGTAAATGAAATCTCAAATTTACATTACAATGATTTGCACTTAATTACATACCAAAATATTTTACAAGAGTTTTTGTACAACTGCTCAATTAATTTACATACATATTATTATATGCATACATCAAAACTATGTACATGGGTATACCTATGATATACCTGGAGCTGATCTGAATGTGTCTTCAAGGTGCAGCTACAGAAATTTTCACTCGGTTGCTCTATCCTTACTTTCACCTGCGACAGCATAGAAAGCTATCGCTGAGTGGTGAACTCAATGGTGCACAACTATAATTTAAAACATAGTATAATATACATTGACAAAATTATAACAATTAATTTGAAAGTCTCGAAATTCAACAAAATTTCAAAAGTCAAAATCTTCGTTGCCAATAATATAAATCATTAGTTAAAATGACTTTGAGCAGGAAATTCAATTTATCAAATCACAACTGGACATTTAAATTAATTCCAGCAATCATGAAAATAAAGATTAATTCCAACAAAATCAATTATACATAAATCATAATTGAAATCACAATTCTTTACTATTCAAAAACTATTCTTTATCTCACTAATTATGCAAGACTAATCCGCAAGGGCTTCAGGGTGATTCTAACTCCCTATGGTCGGGGAGGTCGAATCATCTTGCAGTGTACACATCACAATAATGAAACTTCCGAAAGGGCCATAACAAATAAAAACTTAAATCTAACCTCTAATAAGAGGAGATTTTAAGCCTGTGCACATACCATGGTAATCAAAACAAAGCTAACTCCATTGTCTCCTCAACAAATGAGAGAGACGGGTAATAACCTAGTCAAGCATCTATAGTGAGACATAAAACAATATCATGAATCTCTTTGTCCTTTTTGTGAGCATAAATCACAATACAATTCGATTCAAAGTCAATTCCAATATCCAATAATTTTTATGCTCATCACAATTCAAAACATTAATTTGTATTTTTTCATGCAAATTACCCATCACAATTCAAAATATATTCTATCACAATTTTCCAAAGCATAATTTATTCAATCCACAACAATGCTTAATACTTGTTGAAATACCATTTCACAAAGCTAAATTCATACATACTATAATAATTTCAATAATCATTGAATTAAATCCAATACTTGATAAACATAATACATAAGGAAAATAACGTCATTTAATCATATGAAATATTCAGAACAAAATCAATTAAAAACTAGTTGTGCACAAACCTCTGATGAGTCACCTCTTGGCCTTGACTCAGTGGGTCTTTTCCCTTCCCAGTGTCTTTTCTAACTGAAACACACAATTTAAAGTGTTTCAATACCCATTTAAATTATTTCTAATAATAAGGTTCAATAATTAAATTTTATTAATACTATTCCTTTCATTAGTCAACCTATAATGTTGACCTTTAATGTACACTAGGTGAATTAGTTTTAATGTCCCTAATATGTTCCATTTTTCATTCCTCACATGTTGACATATGTTGCCAATTTCATTTCAAAGCTTATTGCATTTTATTGTAATTATTCAGATTTCATGGCCAATGTTTACTATCTATTGGACCAAGCTACAATGTAAATTTAATAGATTTCTCTTCATTAAATTGTTTCTCACTGTGTCTTCTTTAATTTGGTTTTTGAATCACTCCATTTGGAGTTGTATAGCTCAAGTTATGGTCAATTAACCATAACTAGGTCAAATCTAAATTTTAGTTTCCTTTTTAGGCATTTTCAGTTCTAAATTTACTAATTTATTTGGACTATTTGTAATCACATTGACGTCTAGCATTCTTCATAAGTATTGTTGCCCTATGTCTTAGGGACAACTAGAAATTTTGCTTACTATTTTTCAAGTCTTATAGAATTCTTTATAGACAAATTGTTAACTTGGACTCAAAGGTCTTATATTGGCATAGTCCTCAATTAGGTCAATGGCTTGACCTTAAATTCTGACCTTATACATTTATAATTTGAGAAAATTGTCTAAAACAATATTTTAGGTCTCTTTCTTAGCTTTCTAGATTGGTATGGCTCATTTAAATTGGACACTTTTGGTGGGAAATATGCTTATTTGAAATTTCTAGACTTAATGGTCAATTGTACCGATTCAAGATTTAGTGTGTCAACTTAATCAAGTTAATTGACCTAGTTCCCTTGATTTTTGGGTTTTGGTCAAATTATCAATATTGTAGATTTATGTCTTATTGAAATTTTGGGACTGATTTCATGTCATTTGGAGTTCTATGGACCAAGTTATGGTCATTTTATTATTGTTGGTCAAGTTGCACTTATATTGCAAAGTTTATGTCATTTTTAGGTCAAAGTCAATTCGGCCAGTTTTTATAACCCAACTTTTGCAAGCATTTTGACTTGGTTCTGGTCATTTTTGGGCTTTGGTGTCTTCATAAGAGTTGTAGCTCTATGTCTAAGCTTTCTATGGTATAAAGTTCAGGTCATTTGGACCTGTTTTGAGTGAGTTATGGCCAAAATACTGACTACTGTGCATATGGTCAAATTCTGGGTTCTTATGATATGATAATCCAGATTTGGTCATTCTTTTAGGTCACTTTCAGGCAGAATTTGGACAACACTTCTATATGAAAGTTAGCCTATTTTATGTTTAGTTTCACCTCCAATTGGCCTCATACCAATTGGAGTCACAACTTTATACTTATAACCTAATTTATATACTGCCAACAATCACAACCTACACAAGAGAATTTACACTCTCAATTTGGCAATCCTCCTCCTCCCAATACTTTAATATTCATTCTTGGCACTTCTATATTTATTCAACACAATTCCAGAAAAGTAAATTGGGAAAAATACTCAAATAATATAGGCTCCCATGGCTGCCTAAAATTGGGCAGTCCAATAACTCAACAATTCCATCAATTTTCATCACCAATCAACTCATCTCAAGCTAAACATAAACTTTACTTAAGAAAGGAAGTGAATTGGACCCTTACCTCTCTTTGGAGCTTGCTCAAACCTTAATAAAACTCCTTTTTGCTCCCAATATGCTGCCCAAGGTATGAGGATAAAGTTTAATGAAAGAACCTTGAAGATTTCATGCCTTGATCTTGGTGGATGAGAGCTTGAAGCTTTGGCCATCCATGGAGTTTTTGAGAGGATTGGATTTTGCTTGAAGATGAAATGAAGAAGAAGAAGTGGCTAAAGTGGGATATGCTGTCCACTTGGCCTTTATATAGTGCCACCTAACCCCACTAACCATAGGTTAATTATTTAATTAATCAACTTTTAATTATTCTAATTCATACCCTATAATTTTTCTTAATTTCATTACATATTAAATTTCCTTTTTGATGGGGTTCCCAAAATTTAATACTATTTATTTTTCATGGATATTTAGGTTAAAAGTCCACTCTAGGTATCAAATGACCAAAATGCTCCTCTTTGGGTTGCATTTCCAATTTTTTCTGTAACATCGATTTTTGTCGGTTTCTTGATTTTTCGTTTTTATTTGTACTAATTCATTAAATTTTTTCTTTAACATTTCTAATGTCAATTACACCTCTATAGGCCTTTAATTATGTCTCGAATTTTAGTTTTGAGAGTTCCCCGCAGTCCTGGGGTCGGCTATTGCTTGCACCATAACTTCCCGGTGTGGTCACCCATCGCTTCGGTGCCGGCTCACTTAACCTAGTTTCATTTCCTCTCTTTTATTTTTTCTTAATTTTTCTTGTATTTTCTTTTTATTTATTTCATCATTTTATGCCTATTTATTATCACTGAAGTGTAGTTATAGACATCCTGACTTGTCCGAACAGAATTAGGTCACCGAAGTAGTCAAATGTACGGACTACGCAAAGTGAGGGCGTTATAGGTGTGGCATGCCACATACAACACTTGCTTAGGTTGTGGCATGCTCCATGCCATAGGTATGCATTTCTCGGCAAGCCTTAAACTTTTCTTTTATTTTATCCAAACCTTGAATCTAATTTTAAGTCATGCTAGAGACTTTACAATTTTATTGCAAACTAAATTTATTAATTTAATTAACCAATTAAACCATTTAATTGATTAATCAAATTAATTATATCTTGAACACTTGAGCTATATTGTGTGTGACTTCTTAGATTCATGACTAATCGGTAATGGGAATAATATTACCTCTTTAATATCATAGGAACTCTTTCCATACCAAGAGTGAAATCCCCTTTCCACTCTTGGTTATCATAAATCATGATTGATACCTAGCATAGTGTGTCTTGACTACTCAATTAGTGATGAATGAAATTCATCCCATTCCTTAGAATCTTGATCATATATGTCATGCACTAATGTCTCTCCATTACAAAGTCCCGATCCTTGCAGAGGCCATGGAACATGTCAAACCCCAATTGCTTTGGATCATATCTCTTAATCTTAATTCTAATTCATGAATAATAAGATTTGCTATCAAAAACTCTTTTCGAACTAAGTTTAAGTGTCATGGCCTGAAACTTTATTTATCAAGAACAATTTATGTAGCATAGGACTTTTTCTCTATTTACTTATGGTAACACATCCCATTTTGATTTAACACGAATTTCCATATAGAACTAATTGGAAGCAACATATGCCCATATGCATATACATTGTGACACCCCTCACCCGTCTACAATGTAGCCGAGCAAGGCATGTCACACAGTGTGCCAGAGCACCTTATCTTATCTTATTACAATTTTCAGTTCTTAATTTATATATTAAATAGCCTTTAATGAAGTGTATATTATGTACTGAAATTTTGGTTTATTTGGGATTTCGAAAATTTTTTAGAAAATTCGGTAGAGTGCCGACTAAAATTTGAGAAAAATAGTTCTTCAAAAAATTTGTTAAAACACTCCCAATATAATTATCATCTCCGCAAATCCAATAAGAATCAACACAAGTTCAACTCAACATTTCTTTCATACCTTCATAATGTCCATTTTATCATTTCATTTGTCATATATGTATCTCAGTACCCATATTCATTTCCATACAATTACATTCATACTCAACTCATATATCAAAATTCTCAAATTTCATTAATTTACATAATTTACAAACTAATTACATAAATTCATAATCTACATGATATACAAATTAATTACATACAAAAGAGCTAGTTTCTTAATTGACATCATATACATGTTAAGTTCAATTCCTTAGTTTACATTACAACATAAGAAATATTTATAATATACAAAATACATTAACATGACTTATATGGGCCCTATCTGAAGAAACGGAAGCGTGAAAAACACAAGTTTATACCATTGAATTCAAAAATTTTCACCTAGGGTCACATGCATCATGCAAGATTTATTTTTATCTATTTGATTTCAATGATAAACAACATATTAAAACTCTTTTAATATGTTTTTGGATCTGTATTTGCCATTTAAGATTTTAAATTTAATCAGATTAATTTTAGAACCCTAGATTAAATCAAGAACAAACACACTAACCTCTTGATGCACTGCAGTGTATTTGCGCCTTTGAGATTCGTCTTCAGGACACCAGATGTTATCCCTCTAGCTTGTCCACACCAAGAACACCTATGGCAGCCCTTGAATAGCTTCTAAAACTTTTTCTATTATTTAGAAAATCAAGTTTTACCTTTTAAGAGATTAAAGATGTAAACAGGACACTAGAAACAATTTCTAGTATTTTTAATTCAAGAGATTGTTTGCTAATCTCTTGGAATGAATGAGAGATGAAGAAGAAAAGAAGGGAGAGGCAGCCAAGGGGTGGTGGCACCTTTGGGAGCAGCAGCTTGTGTATTTTAATTTTTCATAACAACACTTATATAGCTAGGTCACCACTTAAACCCTTACCACATGTCACCCTTTGATTGGTTCTAGGTTTAATTGACCCAATCACATTGTGCCAAGTGTCAAACATATATTTAATCTTAATTTTAATCATCTTACATGATTAAAAGACATTTGGCAAACTTATGTGTAATGCCATGTGTCACCATCTCATGATGCCACATGTCACCCTGTGAAATGACCAAAATACCCCTGTGTCTTAATTTTCAGTTCTTAATCCAAAATAATTATTTTTCTTTTTCTAATCAATTTATATCAAATGTAAATCAATTAATTAATCTTTATTAATTAATTTCTCATTAATTAAATTCATATTTAAACACTTTAAATATAAATTTAACTTATATTGTACATCGTGTTACACCCTACCCCTCTGTAAGGCATAACATGATCCCGTAGTATACCTAATGAATTACCAACTTCGTCTACTGATAACCCATTAAATACACTACAAGAAATTTTAAAACTTTTCTTACTTCTTTTACAGTGGTGAGCACTATTTACAGGTGTTAAAAACCCTTTTGAACTGAAGTGATAGAACTAACACATTTAAATTATTTGGAATTTCTGTAAAAATTTTGGCAGAGTGCCATCTATATTTTGGATAAAACAGTTCTTCAGAAAACCTGTAAAAAGCACGTCAATATATTTCCAAATCTCAACTCCAACATATTTCTCAACACAACATAATTCTCAACTCAAATCCACGGTGATTTTTCAAAGACTGAGATATAAGAAATATAATATAATTTTTACAAGTCAAAATAACTCATAATTTACTTTACAACTTCAATGTACAATTTTAATTTACAACTGCTTAAAACCAAAAACAATATATACATACAGTGTATATACATTATAGTACAAAATGCAAAATGTGGTATACTCATTATACCCGATAATCTCTCGCTGGATGTACTAGCAGCCTAGTCTGCTGCCCTGTCCGTCTGTCTACCAGCGGTAGCAATGAAAAGCTATCGATGAGACAATGTCTCAGTGGTGCACAACATTAACCAAATACAACTTTAAATCACAATTCATAAATCATATAAATGATGGATACGTAAAACCATAGTTAAATTCAAGACAATGAATGTCATAAGGAATTTAACACAATATCACAATAAATCTCAGTAATCAAAACATAGTTAAATTCAAAAGACAGTGAATGTCAATAAGAATTTAAACTCCATTTCACAAATTATCAAAGCTCATAATAACACAATTTAGTCAAATAATTTATGAACACAGTGTTGCCAATTCATACACAACTTAAGCCATGACACAAAATTTCCGATCAATGCCGCGTTGTACACCATGACAAAGCAATCACAACCCCACTAATCGAAATCAATGAGGAAGGGAGCTAGCTACATAATGAGTACTCATTCGATCACCTCAACTGATAAACCAGAGAGGGAGAAAAATAAACGATCACGACTCCATAAATGGAGAAGGAAAATAAACGATCACAACCCCATAAATGGAGAAGGAATGATATGATACTGTCATGCTAAGTGTGAACACAAAATCAATTCCAAACATTTTATTCAAATGATTCGTGAGAATCCAATAAATTTCTAAAGTCAAAAATTCATTCACAAAATGGCAACACAATTCATAATTAACTTCAAATTTTCACAAATCACACTAAATCAATTTTTCCACAGTTTCAAACTATTTACAATGCTTTTCAAGCAATAAGTATCCTTTCAAACACATTTCCATAATTGAAAACAATAATATACAAATAGTCATAATTTATTTCAATTGAAAAATTCAAAAGAAATAACTGTTGTGCACAAACCTCTGATAACTGTCTCCTGGCCTTGACTCAGTGTTTCCTTCCCTTCCCCTGAGTCTTTGCTAACTGAGAAACACAATTTGAAGTGTTTCAGTACTCATTTAAACTGTCTCTAACGATAATGCTTGATAAGTAATTCACTGAATGCTATTATTTGCTTAATCAACCTAATATATCGACCCTCGATGCATTCTAGGTAAATTAGGTTTTAATGTTACTAACATGTCACATTCGATAGTCTTTTAGGGTTGGTACATGTTACCAAGTTCATTTCCGTGTATACTGCATTTTCTTGCAATTTGCTGGATTCCGGGATACTAGTTTGACCTAGCCGGACGACCTAGTTCCCTCAGTTTTCGGATTTCGGTCAAAACTACAAACTTGTAGATCTATGTCTTATGGAACGCGGGGAAAAATTTCAGGTCATTTTGAGTTATGTAGACCAAGTTATGGTCATTTTACTATTGCTGGTCAAATTGCATCAAAATTGGTCACTTTAGGTCATTTTAGGTTCGGCCAGTTTTTGGACCCGAACTTGTGAAAGCTGTTTGACTTGCTTATGGTCATTTCTGGGTTTTGGTGTCTCCATAAGACTTGTAGATATGGGTCTTCACTATTCATGGTCAAAATTTCAGGTCAATTGGACCTGTTTTGAATGAGTTATGGCCTAAACACTAACTGCTGCCCAAATGGTCAATTTTCAGGCCTCAATGCACTTAATCCGGATTTGGTCATTTTTCAAGCTACCTTGCAAGCAGAATTTTGGCAAGCTTCCTTCATGAAAGTTGGCACATTTTGTGCCTAGTTTCACCTCCAATTGGTCTCATACCAATTGGAGCCACACACTTAAAGTTATAGGCCTAAAACACAAACTGCCTTATTGCATTTCTTTCATACACATCAAGGATCACTCCTAACACTTACCAAACTCAATATTTAAGTCAATTCTAGTTGTATCATGACCTAAACATAATTTAAAACATTTTATAGGTCATTTTGGCAGCTTACAATTACATTCAATGTGCACCAACAAGTGCAGAATTTTTCAATCCAATTTACAACAATTCAATCACCTATTCATGCTCATTTACATGTCCCACTTCACACCACCATACATACACTCAAACTGCCATAACAACCAACACATATTAATATCATTATTCCATAAACCAAGCATGAATTCCAGCATTCCTCAAGAGTTAGCAAACTGCCACAATGGTACACTTACATTCCATTACTTTCCAAGCTTTAAATTTTATTTTACATTTACATATACTAAGTATACATCACCCAAACAATTTCCTACACAATATACATTTAATCAATCATTTAATTCACCATTTACAAGCACAAATAAACTGCCTTCAAGGTGTTTCCATGGCTGCCAAAAGTACACTTCCTCGTTCAACATCAAACCTCAAAAATCTCTCCATAAATCAAACACCCATAACATTCTTACAAACTTTAACAAAGCAACAATCAAAAACTCAAACTTACCTATTGTTGGGACTTGCTAAATCTTCACCAAAACTTCTTGAAATTGCTATCAAACTCTTCCTTGTGATGTGGGGATAAACTTTAATGAAGACAAGTAAAGAAAGTGTAGCTTGAAATGGGTGTAAGAAGCCATGCAAATGGGGCGGCCATGGGAGGGGTTTGAGCTTTCATGCGGCAATGGGACTTCTCAATTGAAGATGAATTGTAGATTGGTTAGTGGATATACACCTGCCTATTTAGTGTTTAATTTAATCCATAGTGGTCCACTCACCTTAATTAAATCATATTATATGTTTTAATTGATAATTACTCCATTTACCCTCCATTTTTGCTATTTACATTAGGTACCCCTAAATTAATTTTTTCATTATATTTTCCAAGTGTAATATTATTTATTTTTAATGGAAATTTAGGTCAAAAGACAACTCGGGGTGTCAAATGACCACAATGCCCCTGTTCGGGTTGTATTCCCGATTTTTTGGTAACACCGGGTTTTGTCCGTTTTTCGATTTCTCACTTTTCTTTGTACTAATTAATTAATTTTTCTTTGATATTTCTAATGATATTTATACTTCAATAAATATTTATTTAAGTCCTAAAAATATTTTTCAGGGTTCCCCGCGGTCCAGGGCTAGTCAACGATCCACGCCGTGACTTCCCGGTGCGTTCACCCATCGCTAGGGTTCTCGGCTCGCTTAACTTGGTTACATTTCTTTGCTAATATTTTTCCTTTGTTTTTCTTGTATTTTCTTTTCTTGTATTTCGTTATTTTATGTCTCCTCACTCATATCGAAGTGTAGTTCTAGGCATCCTAGCTGTCTGGACAATACTGGTCACTGGAACAGTAGAAAGCACTACCGAACATAGGGGTGTTACACATCGAATAACCTAGATTTGGTTTCAAGTCATGCTATGGACTTTGCAATCTAATTGCAAACCAAACCTATTTAATTAATCAATTAAACTTTTTAATTAATTAATTAAATCATATTTAATTAGATGATAACTTCTGTATGTGTGTGACTTACTAGGCTCATCACTAATTGGCAATGAGATATGATATCAACTCTTAATATCATCAGAACTCTTTCTCACTATAAATGATTTCTCTAAATCATTTATGCACCTCATAGACCATGGTTAACACCCAGCTTAGCATGCCATGGCCACCCAATTAGTAATATGGTTTACCTTAAATGAACCTATAATTATATGTTACCATGCATTAGAATCTCTCTGTTACAAAATCCCAACTCAAGCTGTATTCATGGTTTATGTCAAACCCCATTTGCTATGAATATTATGTTCTCTTTTAATTCCAGTTCTTGATTAAAAAGATTTTCTCATCAGAAACTCTTTCTGAATAAATCTATCTATCCTGGCCAGGAACTTGAAACATCAAGAACAATTAAATGAACATAGGATTTTATCTCTATTTACTTAAGAGGAATAGATTCCATCTTGATCAACACCTACCTCCATATATAACTAGTAGGAGCCAACATATGCCCATATACCCATACACAGTACAAGTATGAAAGCAGTATCAAACTCAAACTACCTATATACAAGATAACTGTACTATCTCAGGTCTAAATATTATATGCACTGATATGATTTATTACAAAACATTGACAAGAGTAAACTCCATGTGCTTATCATAAGTGTCACTTGTTCGGCCTACTTATCATGTATAAGTGCCTATCATGTTTGTCATATGGCATGAGACTCACAATTCCATCTTATTTATATCTCATATAAATAACTTGGGAGCAAACATGAATACAATCTTTCTAGATAAGTCATGTCATTATTATGAAGTATCCTCGATTGTGAACCTATTTATGATACTTTATACTATAAATACTGTCACTCATATTCTTAACAACTTAAAACTAGAATTTCTAACAAAATATTAATGGACCTTTTCTATTACACATAAATATCTTATGTAAACAGAAAAGTGGAAATGCCTTTTCTATTACACATAATGTCACACCCTATCCCTCTGTAAGGCATAACATGATCCCGTAGTATACCTAATGAATTACCAACTTCGTCTACTGATAACACATTAAATACACTACAAGGGATTTTAAAACTTTTCTTACTTTTTTTTATAGTGGTGAGCACTATTTACAGGTGTTAAAAATTTTTTTGAACTGAAGTGAAACAACTAATACATTTGAATTATTGGTAATTTCTGTAAAAATTTTGGCAGAGTGCCCTCTGTATTTTGAATAAAATAGTTCTTCAAAACCTGTAAAAAGCTCTTCAAATATATTTCTCAATCTCAAACCCACAATAATTTTTCAAAGGCTGAGATAAAAGAAATACAGTACAAATTTTACAAGCCAAAATAACTCACAATTTATTTTACACTTCAATGTATAATTTTAGTTTACAACTGCTCAAAACCAAAAACAATATATACATACAGTGAACATAGATTACAGTACAAAATGCAAAATGTGGTATACTCAATATACCCAATGATCTCTCGCTGAATGCACTAGCAGCCTAGTTTGCTGCCCTGTCCGTCTGTCTATTTGCGACAGCAATGAAAAGCTATCGCTGAGACAATATCTCAGTGGTGCACAACATTAACCAAATATAACTTTAAATCACAAATCATAAGTCATATAAATAGTGGATACTTAAACCATAGTTAAATTCAAGACAATGAATGTCATAAAGAATTTGAACTCCATTCCACAATATCACAGTAAATCTCAATATTCAAAACATGGTTAAATTCAAAAGACAGTGAATGTCAATAAGAATTTAAGCTCCATTTTACAAATTATCAAAGCTCATAATAACACAATTTAGTCAAATAATTTAAGAACACAGTGTTGCCAATTCATACACAACTTAAGCCATGACACAAATTTCTGATCAATGCCGCATTGTACACCATGACAAAGCAATCTACAACCCCACTAATCGAAATCAATGAGGGAGGTGGCTAGCTAGCTAATGAGTACTCATCCGATCTACAACCTCAACTGGTAAACCAGAGAGGGAGGAAAGTAAACGATCTCAACCCCATAAATGAAGGAGGAATAATGTGATACTGTCATGCTAAGTGTGAACACAAAATCAATTCCAAATATTTTATTCAAATGATTTGTGAGAAATCCAATAATTTCCAAAGTCATAATTTCATTCACAAGATGGCAACACAATTCATAAATAACTTCAAATTTCCATAAATCAAATTAAATCAATTTTTCGATGACAAAAGGCTTAAATAAAGTTTATTGTGCACAAACCTCTGATAACTGTCTCCTGGCCTTGACTCAGTGTTTCCTTCCCTTTCCCTGAGCCCTTGCTAACTGAGAAACACAATTTGAAGTGTTTTAGTACTCATTTAAACTGTCTCTAACGATAATGTTTGATAATTAATTCACTGAATTCTATTATTTGCTTAATCAACCTAATAAGTTGACCCTCGATGCATTCTGAGTAAATTAGGTTTTAATGTTACTAATATGTCACATTCAATAGTCTTTTAGGGTTGGTACATGTTACCCAATTCATTTCCATGTATATTGCGTTTTATTGCAATTTGCTGGATTCCGGGATGTTAGTTTGACCTAGCCGGACGACCTAGTTCCCTCGGTTTTCGAGTTTCGGTCGAAACTACAAACTTGTAGACCTATGTCTTATTGCACGCGGGGCAAAATTTCAGGTTATTCTAAGTTTACTATACCAAGTTATGGTCATTTTACTATTGCTGGTCAAAATGCATCAAAATTGGTCACTTTAGGTCATTTTAGGTTCGGCCAGTTTTTGGACCCGAACTTGTGCAAGTTGTTTGACTTGCTTATGGTCATTTCTGGGCTTTGGTGTCTTCATAAGACTTGTAGATATTTGTCTTAAATATTCATGGTCAAAATTTCAGGTCAATTGGACCTGTTTTGAGTGAGTTATAACCTAAACACTAACTGCTGCCCAATTGGTCAATTTTCAGGCCTTAATTGCACTAATCCGGATTTGGTCATTTTTCAAGCTGCCTTACAAGCAGAATTTTGGCAAGCTTCCTTCATGAAATTTGACACATTTTGTGCCTAGTTTCACCTTCAATTGGTTTCATACCAATTGGAGCCACACACTTAAGGTTCTAGGCCCATAACATAAACTGCCCTATTGCATTTTATTCATTACTCATCAAAGGACACTTTAACACTTACCAAACTACACATTCATGCCAATTCTGGTTTGTACCATAACCTAAACACATTTCACAACATATTTTTGGTCATTTTGGCAGCTTATAATCACACTCAATATGCACCATATAGTACAGAATTTTTCAAGCTCAACAATTCAATCACCTAACCTAGCTCTTTTACAAGTCCAACCTCACAACATCATACATATACACAAGCTGCCATAGCAAGTACCACAATTCAACATTAATATTCCATAAATCAAATATGAAATAACATTTTTATGGTTCACCATTAAAGCTGCCGATTCATACACCTCTCTCCATTAATGTCCAAGCTTCCAAATTCAAGTATACATTCACAATATACTTAGTATACATAATCCAATTTATTCCTACACATATAAACACATAATCAACCCTTTAATCTACCATTTACAAGCAAGAATAAACTGTCCTTAAGGAGTTTCCATGGCTGCCAAAAATACACCTCTCCCTTTAAACATCAAACCTCAAAAATCTCTCCATAATTCAAGTACCCATAACATTCTTACTAACTTTAATGAAGCCATAACCCAAAAACACAAACTTACCACTTTGGAAACTCTTCAAAATCTCTCCAAAACTTGGTCTTCTTGTTGCCTATCTACTGCCCAAGGTGTATGGATAATCTTTAATGAAGGAAAGTGCTAAGAAAGGAGCTTGAATCTCACATGCATGGAGCTCCAAGGTGGACGGCAATGGTGGTTTCCCTTGAGAGCATTTCTGCTGGTTCTTTGGCAAGGTGAGGAAGAAGATGAAATCTGTCCAAATGGTGAGTTTGTGGTCCACTTTGATGGGTGAGTGGAGCACTAAGCTTAATTTAATATTAGTTTAATCTTAACTTTCCTTATTCCCACATTTAACTCCCCATTTTTGCTATTTACATTAGGTACCACTAATTTAATTTTTCATTATATTTTTCAAGTGTAATATCATGTATTTTTTAATGGACATTTAGGTCAAAAGACAACTCGGGGTGTCAAATAACCACAATGCCCCTGTTCGGGTTGTATTCCCTATTTTTCGGTAACACTGGGTTTTGTCCGTTTTTTGATTTCTCACTTTTCTTTGTACTAATTAATTAATTTTTCATGGTATTTATACTTTAATAGGTGTCTATTTAAGTCCTAAAAATAATTTCCAGGGTTCCCCACGGTCCAGGGCTAGTCAAAGGTCCACGCCGTGACTTCCCGGTGCGGTCACCCATCGCTAGAGTTCTCGGCTCACTTAACTTGGTTACGTTTCTTTGCTATTATTTTTCCTTTGTTTTTCTTGTATTTTCTTTTCTTGTATTTCATTATTTTATGTCTCCTCATCCATGTTTAAGTGTAGTTCTAGGCATCCTAGCTGTCCGGACAACACTGGTTATTGGAACAGTAGAACACACTACCGAACTTAGGGGTGTCACAAATAAAAACATGTATAAGATACATACTAAATGATATGCTCTAGGGCATACTACTAACAATCTCCTACTAGAACTAGAGCCATTTATTACAATATCTTAGACCCATCTTCTCAAGATGTCGTTCTAGCTGAGTCTGTGACATAGGCTTAGTGAATGGATCACCTAGATTTTCAGCTGATGCTATTTTCTACATGGCTATATCGCCTTGCCCAACTATTTTTCTGATAATGTGATAGCGCCTTTCTATGTATTTGGATTTCTATCGAGACCGGGATTCCTTATATCCAAACAACTTCTTTTGCAGCATCTGATGTAGCAATATACTAAGCCTTGGTAGTGGAATCTGCAGTCGTGCTCTGTTTGGAACTCTTCCAACTGACTGCACCTCCATTACAAATGAACACATATCTAGAGGTAGACTTTCTATCATCGATATCTGATTGGAAATCAGAATCAGTATAACCATCTAATTGTAAGTCTCCACCTCCATAGATCAAGAATAAATCCTTAGTTATTCTCAAGTACTTAAGGATATTCTTGACAGCTATCCAGTGCTCCAAACCTGGATTGGATTGATACCTGCTAGTCAAACTAACAGCATATGCGATATCCGGCCTAGTACACAACATTGCATACATTAAACTTTCAATAGCCGAAGCATATGGAATCTTGGCCATTTTATCTCTTTCTTCAGGTGTCTTTGGAGACATCTCTTTAGAAAGATGGATATCATGTCTCACTGGTAACAATCCTCTCTTAGAATCAAGCATGTTAAACCTCTTTAACACCTTTTCCAAGTATAGACTTTAGGATAAACCAATTATTCTTTTCGCTCTATCTCTATAGATGCGAATCCCAAGAATATAGGTTGCCACCCCTAAGTTTTTAATGGAGAATGTATTTGACAACCATACCTTTATAGTTGTCAACATACCTGTGTCATTACCCATCAACAGTATGTCATCTACATATAAGACAAGGAAAGTGATAGCACTATCACTAATCTTCTTATATACACATGGCTCATCCTCATTTTTTATAAAACCAAAGGATTTAATGGCTTCATTAAAATGGATGTTCCAATTCGTCGAAGCTTGCTTCAACCCATAAATAGATTGCTTTAACCTGCATACCTTGGAGCCATCTTGGGATTCAAAACCCCTAGATTGTTCCATGAAAATGTTTTTTTCAATGTATCCATTGAAAAAAGCTATTTTAACATCCATTTTCCAAATCTCATAATCATAGTATGCAGCTATTGCTAATAGAATCGTAATTGATTTAAGCATGGCAACAGGCGAGAAAGTCTCCTCATAGTTGATTCCTTGCCTTTGGCGAAACCCTTTCGCTACTAGCCTTGCCTTATAGGTCTCTACCTTTCCATCAGAACCAATTTTCTTCTTGAAAATTGTTCCCTATAGGTACAATACCTTCAGGTGGGTCAAGAAGATCCCAAACTTGATTCTTATATATGGAATCAATTTCAGATTTCATAGCATCAATCCATTTTGAAGAATCTTTATCTGATATAGCTTCTTCATAGGTAAGTGGATCGTCTCCATTATCTACTTCTTCATCAGTAGACAACTCTTGTTCTTCTTTATGAAGGAAACCATATCTCACTGGTGGGTGAGATACCCTGGTTGTTCTACGAGGAACATCTGTAGAAGTTTCATCAACGGGTGTAAGTTGACTAGATGGATCTATATCGATCTGATCTGTTGGTTGGTTAGAATTCTCCAATTCCAACTCTATTTACCTTCCTTTGCCTCCTTCTTGAACAAACTGTTGTTCAAGAAATATGGCATCTCTACTCACCACAACCTTTTGTGATGTAGGCAAATAAAAATACTATCAAAAACTATCTTTTGGATATCCAACAAATCGACCTTTTTCTGATATGGTTTCTAATTTATCAGTGTTCAGTTTTTTGACATAAGCTAGACAACCCAAAATCTTAGCATGCTTAAGACTTGGTTTTCTTCTATGCCATATCTCATAAGGTGTGGAAGAAACTGATTTTGATGGAATCCTATTCAGAATATACAAAGCTGATTCTAATGCAACTCCCCAAAAGGAGATTGGCATATCAGTATAGCTCATCATACTACGTACCATATCCAATAGGGTACAATTTCTCCTTTCAAATACACCATTCAACTATGGTGTTCATGGAGGATTCAGCTGGGAAACAATGCCATGCTCTCTCAAGTATTCATCAAATTCAGTACTCAAATATTCTCCTCCACTATCTGATCGAAGAGCTTTAATACTCTTTCCTGTTTGATCTTCTACTTCAGATTTAAATTCTTTGAACTTTTCAAAGGATTCATGTTTGTATTTCATCAAATACAAATACCCAAACCTTGATTTATCATCAGTAAAGGTAATAAAGTAATGAAAATTGCCTTTAACCATTTCCTTAAATGGATCACATACATCACTATGTATTAGTTTCCAAATATTTTCAGCTCTTAGTCCTTGTCCAACAAAGGGTGATCTATTCATTTTGCCCTAAAGGCAAGATTCACAAGTTGGAGTAGGCTCAGAGCCCAATGAGGATAAAATCCCCATTTTCTCCAATTTTGCAATCCTATCTTCTACAACATAACCTAATCTTAAATGCCAAATATATTTTGAACTTGAGTTGGTTTTCACCATGGCATTGCATTCATTTAGATCACTTGCATTCATTTTTGCGTTTGTCATTATTATCCAAATAATAAAGAATATCATTCATATAACCCGAACCAACATATTTATTTCCAAAATAAATATTGCAAACATCATCTGTGAATTGAAATTCATAGCCATTTCTAGTCAAACTAGATATAGAAATGATGTTCTTAAAAGCATCAAGTACATATAAAATATTATCCAAACACAAAACATGTCCTAACATGTAAAAAGATTTAGATCCTATGGCTAAAGCTTCAATAATTGAACCATTGCCAATCCGGACTCTAACATCTTGAGAACGCAAGCTGTAACTATTTGTTAGTTCCTACATATCATTAGAAATGTGAGAACTGACACTAGTATCTAAAACCCAAGCTGTAGATGAACTATGAGTATCATCAGAATCTAAATAACAAGATATGGACATACCTTTCGAAGGTGTATCCTTCTTGTCCTTCAGAGAAGCAAGATACTCTAGGCAGTTCCTTTTCCAGTGCCCATCCTTTTGGCAGTGGAAACACTTTCCTTTGCCTCCATCAGCTTTAGTCTTCTCTTTCTGTTTAGCTATTTTCTTAGAAGGACCAGGAATCTGAGGTTTCTTTTTCTTATTGCCCTTCTTCTTGTTAGACTTTCTAGTAGAAGAAGATGCAATCAAAGCTACCTCTTTTCCTTTATTGCTCGGCATATTCTTTTGGGCAATAACCAGCATGTTGAGTAAACCAGCTAAGGTGCAATCCTATTTAGTCATATGGAAATTTGTCACAAAATTCCCAAAAGACTCAGGAAGAGACTGAAGGATCAAATCTGTCTGTAGTTGGAAATCCTTGTTGAAGTCAAGATGTTCCAACTGCTCAATCAGTCGAATTATCTTGTGGACATGATCCCCAACATTCTGTCCCTCATACATCCTCATGCGGAACAGCTGCCTAGATATCTCATACCTAGCATTCCTACTGTGCTCACCATACAACTCTTATAGGTGAAGGAGGATCTCACTTGCACTCTGCATGTTCTCATGCTGCTTTTGTAACTCATTACTCATGGAAGCAAGCATGTAACAATTAGCTCTCATATCATGCTCCTTCCACTTGTCCAAAGTTTCATGTTCCTCTTGAGTGGCCTCTGGAGGCAAGGGACCAGGAACATTTGAATTTAGAACATATCCTATATGTTCAAGGTTCAAGACAAGTTTCAAATTTCTTAGCCAATCAGAGAGATTAGGTCCTGTCAACCTATTGCGATCAAGTATGCTTACAAGGATATTGGATGGTGGTGGTTGTTCTGTGCTCATTATTATCAGAAAATTAACTACAGAAAATAACCAGATTAATTAGTAAATGTATCAAGTAATTAACCAAAATGATTATGGTCTTTTAATCAAATTCGTGCTCCCACTAACTTAGCGAATCCTACACTTCCAAAGTAGAAAACGGAAATCCTAGTTGGATGGATTTCTAGTGGGTGATTGAATTCTTATAATTCTATTGATCATCCTCAGGTACATCCATTATTGGATTTACAATAAACTATAAGTGAGCAACTCCTTGCCCATCACATCTCATGTGAGGTTCAATCCTTTACCTAGCCCCTAATGCTCAAAATTTCAGGTACATCCATTATTGACTTATCTTGCATTAGTTAAGTTGATTCCACTGAGCTAGTAATTATGCAAATAATTTTAATGTCCTTAGGTACATCCAATATTGGCCACCAAACCATTTACATATTTACAACATCTCATGCTTAACAATTATTCTTAAGAAAATCTCTTAAATTAATTGCACCTTATGCAATTATTTAAAATTTCTTAAAATAATTGCCCCAATGGAGGGCCCATGTTATAATTACTTTAATTATAGCATTTCCAACTTAATCATTTATTTGGAAGATTTTATAGTCATCCTAATTACTATTAAGGTCTCACTTTGCAGATTATCCATTTAGCATGCATATATCATATAATTGCATACATTCCCATACATCTCATGCATTCATGGATAAGCAGTAAATATGGTATGATCATGGACTTTCTAAGGGATTCAATTCTGAGCCCCACGAATTGAATCAGGGCATTCCTAGGTGCATTTCATTCATTCATTTTACAAGAGCTGCTTAAGGAGTACATAATCAACACTTGATCTTGAATTCCTTCCACTGGTCCCACCAATACTCTTGACCTCTTTGAACTTCTTGCAATCCATTATTACATAGTAATCCTTGGCATACCAAGGCGAATTTACAAGAACTTAAATAAATGAAATTACAACCCAAAAATTATTACAAACTTAATAATACATGCCCAAAATAAATTAAAATAAATTAATTAATTTACAATCCCAAAGAAACATAAAAGAAATAAATCCAATCACATTAGTCTTTTATAGTCCAGATTTGAATATGATTCAAATAAATTTAAAAATTCAGATTTGAATCTCATTCAAACAAATTTAAAAATTCATATTTGAAACACATTCAAACAACCTTAAAAACTTAGATTTGAATCACATTCAAACAATTTTTTAAAAATTAGATTTAAATCACATTCAAACAATTTTTAAAAATTCAGATCTAAATATTATTCAAACAACTTTAAAAAATCAGATTTAAATATGATTCAAACAACTTTAAAAATTCAGATTTGAATCACATTCAAACAACTTTTAAAATTCAAATTTGAATCACATTAACAATTTTTAAAATTCTGATTTGAATCAAATTTTAAATGTGTGATTGAAATTCTAATTAAACAATTTAATTAGACATAGGATGAGCTTTTAGATCATACAACAATTGCAAATTAAAAAGCCAAACCTTTGCACCACCCTTGAAGCCAAACCATGCGCACCATTGATGGTGTTCTTCAAGCATGCCGCCATACATCCATTGTAACCAGCAATGGATAAATCATCTCATGATAAAAAAACACAATTAAATCATATAATCAACAATCTAAATAGCAAATATAGTGGCTCTGATACCAATTGCAGAAGCAGAAGCGTGAAAAACACAAGTTTATACCATTGAATTCAAAAATTTTCACCTAGGGTCACATGCATCATGCAAGATTTATTTTTATCTATTTGATTTCAATGATAAACAACATATTAAAACTCTTTTAATATGTTTTTGGATATGTATTTGCCATTTAAGATTTTAAATTTAATCAGATTAATTTTGGAACCCTAGATTAAATCAAGAACAAATACACTAACCTTTTGATGCACTGCAGTGTATTTGTGCCTTTGAGATTCGTCTTCAGGACACCAGATGTTGTCTCTCTAGCTTGTCCACACCAAGAACACCTATGGCAGCCCTTGAATAGCTTCTAAAGCTTTTTCTATTATTTAGAAAATCAAGTTCTGCCTTTTAAGAGATTAAAGATGTAAATAGGACACTAGAAATAATTTCTAGTATTTTTAATTCAAGAGATTGTTTGCTAATCTCTTGGAATGAATGAGAGATGAAGAAGAAAAGAAGGGAGAGGCAGCCAAGGGGTGGCGGCACCTTTGGGAGCAGCAGCTTGTGTGTTTTAATTTTTCATAACAACACTTATATTGCTAGGTCACCACTTAAACCCTTACCACATGTCACCCTTTGATTGGTTCTAGGTTTAATTGACCCAATCACATTGTGCCAAGTGTTAAACCTATATTTAATCTTAATTTTAATCATCTTACATGATTAAAAGACATTTAGCAAGCTTATGTGTAATGCCATGTGTTACCATCTCATGGTGCTATATGTCACCCTGTGAAATGACCAAAATGCCCCTATGTCTTAATTTTGAGTTCTTAACCCAAAATAATTATTTCTCTTTTTCTAATCAATTTATATCAATTATAAATTAATTAATTAATCTTTATTAATTAATTTCTCATTAATTAAATTCATATTTAAACACTTTAAATATAAATTTAACTTATATTGTACATCGAATAACCTAGATTTGGTTTCAAGTCATGCTAGGGACTTTGCAATCTAATTGCAAACCAAACCTATTTAATTAATCAATTAAACTCTTTAATTAATTAATTAAATCATATTTAATTAGGTGATAACTTGTATATGTGTGTGACTTACTAGGCTCATCACTAATTGGCAATGAAATATGATATCAACTCTTAATATCATCAGAACTCTTTCTCACTATAAATGATTTCTCTAAATCATTTTATGCACCTCAGAGACCATGGTTAACACCTAGGATAGCATGCCATGGCCACCCAATTAGTAATAAGGTTTACCTTAAATGAACCTATAATCATATGTTACCATGCATTAGAATCTCTTTGTTACAAAATCCCAACTCAAGCTGGAGTCATGGTTTATGTCAAACCCCATTTGCTATGAATATTATGTTCTCTTTTAATTCCAGTTCTTGATTAAAAAGATTTTCTCATCTGAAACTCTTTCTGAATAAATCTATCTGTCCTGGCTAGGAACTTGAAACATCAAGAACAATTAAATAAATATAGGATTTACTTAGAGGAATAGATTCCATCTTGATCAACACCTACCTCCATATATAACTAGTAGGAGCCAACACATGCCCATATACCCATACACAGTACAAGTATGAAAGCAGTATCAAACTCAAACTACCTATATACAAGATAACTGTGCTATCTCAGGTCTAAAGATTATATGCATTGATATTATTTATGACAAAACATTGATAAGAGTAAACTCCATGTGCTTGTCATAAGTGTCACTGGTTCAGGCTACTTATCATGTATAAGTGCCTATCATGTTTGTCATATGGCATGAGACTCACTATTCCATCTTATTTATATCTCATTTAAATAACTTGGGAACAAACATGAATACAATCTTTCTGGATAAGTCATGTCCTTATTATGAAGTATCCTTGATTGTGAACCTATTTATGATACTTTATACTAGAAATACTGTCACTCATATACTTAACAACTTAAGAATAGAATTTCTAACAAAATATCAATGGACCTTTTCTATTACACATAAATATCTTATGTAAAAAGTGGAAATGCCTTTTATTAATAAAAACATGTACAAGATACATACTAAATGATATGCTCTAGGGCATACTACTAACACTAACTACATGCATTGCTGAGGAGGTGACAACCTTAGACGCTTTTATAGATCCGAACTCCAAAATCCTAGTCTAATACCAATTGGGCTTTATCTTCAGTACCTGCATGAGGAAACAAATCCATCGCGCTAAGCATTACTGCTTAGTGGTGCAATAATATAACAAAGAAATAATATACAAATAAAGATAGAAATAAAGCATGATTTGGGTAATCAAGAATTATTTTAATTTCATATAAAATTTCTAATATTAACAATCTTTTATCATAATTTATTTATTCTCCATTGGAGATGCTTAGTTCATAAATTTACAATAATCATACACAATATAAAAATAATCTAAAAATATTAAATTTATGCTTATATTATTATGCATGACACATTTGCAATGTTTATTTATGTTATAGTTCATTTGCTAATCTTTTTATCACTTTCTTAAAACTTTCTAAGTTTTCTTAGATCATTTCATAATAATTAAAATTCTTAGAGTTATTTCATAATAGATAAATTTTAATATTAATCTAGTCTTAGATCATTTCATAATAATTAAAATTCTTAGAGTTATTTCATAATAGACAAATTTTAATAATAATCTAGTTCATTTTAGGTCTTTTAAATAAAGAATTTCTTAGAGCTAATCTAATTTATTTCAGGTCTTTCTAACTCGTTTATTGAATTTCTAATATTCTTAATTTTTTTCACTACCCAAGTAACCTATGATAGGCTGACTAAATTAGATAAGTGGGTCCCTGGGCACTAGACACCGTGGTGTCTCTGGCCTTCATACCATGGAACGTGAAATACGAAACACCAACCACGTATACAATCAATATGGCTAAAAAGCCATGGTAACAAATAATCGGGTATACAAGCCATGAATGCGGGCATAAAGCCATAAATACAGGCATAAAGCCTTACGTAGTACTACTCAAATAATCACCTATTGGTATGCCAATCTATCCAATCTGACACACGTGTCTAGGTAATACATGGGCACATTAGTACCATTAACTGTTAATATGTCTTATTATTTCAGTATATTTTCTATTTATATTTTATAGCATTTAATTTTAGTTATGATGGAAGCATAATTTCCAACTCACATTACTGCATAATTTTTACATTCATTATATTATTTATATTGATCACAATTCACGTCAATTGTTTCAGGTACCATCATACTCAAAACATTCTTCCTTACTCTAATAATGAGAACTAATGTCCCATTCATACATTTATATGATTCATTTATTCATTACAATATTTATATAAATTATCATTCATATTCCAAGTAATCCATGAACATTTCATAGATTTTAGATTAACTTAAATTTCCCTTTTTAATCATTTACTTTGAAGTAGGATAACTCTAGTTATAGTCAATTGATTAATGACTGTCCAGGGTGCTGAACCCTGTAAGTGTACTAGTTTCAAGATTTTCTATTTTCTTTGTCATACAATTCCAAGCACTTAGGCTTAGAATTGGTTCCAAGTTCCTAAAATAAAGTTCTAGGTCTTCATCTTAGTTATTCATATTGTTTTGAATTATGTCAATTAAAGTGTTAGAACTCTAGTTATGGTCAAATAACCATAATTGGTTCATTTTCTCCTTCTGATTCCAGAACTAGGCAGATTCCAGAATCCCAACTTTGTCCAATCATTTGGACACGTGACAGTCACATGTTAGCCTAAGGTTCTTCATATGAATTGCTCTCCTATGTTTTAGGGTCACTAAAATTCAAAAATTATAAGTTACTAATCACATCCTATATTTAATATTTACAATGGCTTTTCTAGTTTGTTATACTATTTCACATAATTTAGTGGTTACTCTTCACATTACTATTCAAATAAAAATGTTGACTTTTTCATACATAATAGACATACAAGTTCTAATCATATTATAATATCACATTTTGTGTTCTAAATTTGTTGGCATTAGTTTCCAATTACAATTCCGATTTCCCTAGATGCATTTCCAAAATTTCAGTTTTGGTTACCTAAGTTTACTATTCCATTAGATCTATCTACAGTGGGAATTTGGCTAAACTTTCTTTATCAAAATTATTCCTTAAATGTCACTACTTTAATTCCCTTTTTGAATAACTCCATTTAGAGCTTTGAAACTTAGGTTATGGTCAAATAACCATAACTAGCCAAATTGGTTCATTCCCAGATTTTTTGGGCAAAATTGGTTCTGACAGTTTTAGTGTCCTAAAGTTGGCTAGCAATTTAAACTAATTATTGTCAGAATTTGGGTTTCTATTCTTCATGAAAGTTGTTCTACATTGTCTAAGCTTTCCATGGGTTCAAGATGTTAGTAGTATGCCCTAGAGCATATCATTTAGTATGTATCTTGTACATATTTTTATTAATAAAAGGCATTTCCACTTTTCCGTTTATATAATATATTTATGTGTAATAGAAAAGGTCCACTGATATTTTGTTAGAAATATTCTTCTTAAGTTGTTAAGAATATGAGTAATAATATTTCTAGCACAAAGTATCATAAATAGGTTCACAATCGAGGATACTTCATAATAAGGACATGACTTATCCAGAAAGATTGTATTCATGTTTGTTCCCAAGTTATTTATATGAGATATAAATAAGATGGAATGGTGAGTCTCATGCCATATAAAAAACATGATAGGCACTTATAAATGATAAGTAGGCCGAACCAGTGACACTTATGACAAGCACATGGAGTTTACTCTTGTCAATGTTTTGTCATAAATCATATCAGTGCATATAATCTTTAGACCTGAGATAGCACAGTTATCTTGTATATAGGTAGTTTGAGTTTGATACTGCTTTCATACTTGTACTATGTATGGGTATATGGGCATATGTTGGCTCCCACAGGTTATATATGGAGGTAGGTGTTGATCAAGATGGAATCTGTTCCTCTAAGTAAATAGAGATAAAATCATATGTTCATTTAATTGTTCTTGATGTTTCAAGTTCTGGCAGACAGATAGATTTATTCAGAAAGAGTTTACGATGAGAAAATCTTTTTAATCAAGAGCTGGAATTAAAAGAGAACATAATATTCATAGCAAATGGAGTTTGACATAAACCATGACTCCAGCTTGAGTTGGGATTTTGTAACAGAGAGATTCTAGTGCATGGTAACATATGATTATAGGTTCATTTAAGGTAAACCTTATTACTAATTGGGTGGCCATGGCATGCTATGCTAGGTGTTAACCATGGTCTATGAGGTGTATAAAATGATTTAGAGAAATCATTTATCGTAAGAAAGAGTTCTGATGATATTAAGAGTTGATATCATTTCTCATTGCCAATTAGTGATGAGCCTAGTAAGTCACACACATACACAAGTTATCACTTATTTAAATATGATTTAATTAATTAATTAAAGAGTTTAATTGATTAATTAAATAGGTTTGGTTTGCAATTAAATTGCAAAGTCCCTAGCATGACTTGAAACCAAATATAGATTATTGGATGTGTAGTATAAATTAAATTTATATTTAAAGTGTTTAAATATGAATTTAATTAATGAGAAATTAATTAATAGAGATTAATTAATTAATTTATATTTGATATAAATTAATTAGAAGAAGAAAAATAATTATTTTGAGTTAAGAACTCAAAATTAAGACATAGGGGCATTTTGGTCATTTCACAGTGTGACACGTGGCACCATGAGATGGTGACACATGGGATTACGCATAAGCTTGCCAAATTTTTTTAATCATGTAAGATGATTAAAATCAAGATTAAATATAGGTTTGACACTTGGCACAATGTGATTGGGTCACTTAAACCTAGAGCTAATCAAAGGGTGACATGTGGCAAGGGTTTAATGTGTTAACCTAGCTATTTAAGTGTGGTTATGAAAAGAAAAAATAACCAGCAGCCACTCCTCTCCTTTGTCATGCCACTTTGAGGCTTTTCATCTATTCTTCTTCATCTCTCATCAATTCAAAGAGATTAGCCATCAATCTCTTAAATTAAGAACACTAGAAATTGTTTCTAGTGTCCTGTTTACATCTCTAATCTCTTAAAAGGCAGAACTTGAATTTCTAATTAATAGAAAAGGCTTTAGAAGCTGTTCAAGGGCTGCCATAGGTGTTCTTGGTGTGGACAAGCTAAAGGGACAACATCTAGTGTCCTGAAGACGAATCTCAAAGGCGCAGACACGCTGCAGTGCATCAAGAGGTTAGTGTAATCGTTCTTGATTTAATCTAGGGTTCTAAAATTAATCTGATTAATTTTAAAATCTTAAATGGCAAATACAGATCCAAAAACATATTAAAAGAGTTTTAATATGTTGTTTATCATTGAAATCAAATACATAAAAATAAATATTGCATGATGCATGTGACCCTAGGTGAAAATTTTTGAATTCAATGGTATAAACTTGTATTTTTCACGCTTCCGTTCCTTCATAAGAATCAGGTCATTTGGACCTCTCTACACAATGTTATGGCCATTTGAACAAATACTATTCATTTTGTCATTTTCCAGGTCTAGATTTTGGTTACCCGGATTTAGGTAATTTTTAGGTCACTTTAGGTTGCATTTCTGGGCAGGTTCTCTTTATAAAAAAAATGTAGAATTGTGTCCTTAGATTCACCTTTAATTGGCCTCACACCAATTGAAGTTGTCTAGCTCCACTTATGGCCATCCAAACCTACTAGACTCAGGGGTCCAGATTCTGCCTCAACACACAACATCACACCCACTCAATAGTTTGGTCATCTCATCAATTCATATCAACAATTGGGTGTCAAATTAACTTAATTTAGGCATAATTACATCATTTAGAACACAACAATTAAAATTTCCAATTTTAGCAAACCCTAAATCAATTTGGGATAACTTCAAAATCCAAGGGATTTAGTAGCACTAACTTTAGTTTCTTGCTTCCCTTATCCTCTAATCACCTTTTCTATCAATCAAAACTTGCTTTACCTTCTTAAATCCACCATGGCCGAAAATCTTAGCAGCTCCATGCTCTAAATTTTCATGCTTTCTTGGTTATTTTCTTCAATTTAAGACTCAAGGTTAGTTTTTATCTTATTTTCCTACAATTTTGGTGGAGGAAACCTAGGTTATAAAGCTTGAATTAAGCTTTAATGGTGGAAGAAAATGGAAGAGAGGGTGAGGAATGGAAGAGGGACGATAGACTATTGGAAAAGATGAAGTTTCTTTTGATTTTTAAATCCTTTTTATGATATTTATATTATTTAATTAACTAATGGCAAAGTTGTAAATATGGGTACATGGTATTTTTGTAATTACCTTAGACTTTATAATCATTTCATTTTGATTTTTACTAATTATAATTAAAATTTCCTAATCTCAATTAATTAAGATCATTTAACTTTGTTAACTTAGTAAATTCTATTTTTAGTCAATGTAAAAACATTGAATTCCATTGACCAATTTTCTTTTTTTTTCTGACTAGGTTTTCGGTTTCTCTTTTTCCTTAGCTTTTCATTTACTTATTTGAACTTTTTCCTTTTCATTTTTTTGACTTATTTATGCACAAGGTTCTACAGGAATTGGAGTAACTACCAGACCCGTAGTCACCTTCCAGTGAAGTCACTCATCGTTGGGACTTGCGCTCATTTAACTAATTTGTATTTTACTTCTTTTATTTTCTTTTCTTAGTTTCTTTTCTCATTTCTAATTAAATTTTTATCAATATTAATTCATATTTTATGACATAAATTCCACTTACTTAAATGGATAAGTTGGTCAAAAATCATCTCTAAAGGTAAAATGACTAAAATGCCCTTCATTTAGCTTATCAGGTTAAAATTTTCTGTACTAATTGATTTAATTTTCTTAGCATTTTCTTGGCACTCTATTGCATCTAAGCCTCAACAATTCTTCACTAGAGTCCTAAAAATTATCCCATAGGGTTTCCCCATGGGTCTAGGGTCAGCAACTGTCTTGACAGTCATTTCCCGTTAGGTCACCCATCGCCGTAGGTACGGCTTGTTTAACTTCTTTGCATTTCATTTCCTAAATTTTTCCATAATTTTTCTTGTCATTATTTGGGTTATTTATGACTCCTCACTCTAAGTTAAAAATAGTTCCAAACATTCTGGCTGTCCAGACAGACATTAGTCACCGGAACAGTAGAACATACAAACTATCTAAAGTGAGAGCATCACAATTCTTCCCCTCTAATTTAAATTTCGTCCTCAAAATTTATTTGATCTAAGTAACGGAGGCAATTTCTTCACTTTTTCCATTGCTCCCATTTGTCCTATGTTTTTTTTTTAATAGTATTTTCTACGTATTTCCCAATAGATCAAATTTTTCCTATATTTATCTTTTTTGAATCTATCAATGTATACCTAGGCATATCATAGAGAAAGAATACCATACCTCAAATTACGTTTGGAGCATCTTGCTCCTCTCTAGCTTGGGTGACAGTTTTCTCTGTCTGGGTCCGTGATAAATTCCTTTTAGGATAATCTTTTAGAAAGTGGTCCATGGCCCCACATCTACAGCAAGCTCCAGTCAACCCCGTACATTCACCATTATGCCACTTTTTACAATGGCCACATTTTCTTGGGGTAGAAGTTCTCATTACTAGCCATGATGTATTCACTATTGGTATCTCTGGTTGGTCTCTTCTAGATATAGGTCTAGGCCTATGTCTCTTACTTTGATCAGGTATTTGACTTAATGGTTCTCTAGGTCTCTTGTTACTAGACTAACCAAATCTCTTCTTTGTTGACCATCCATTCTATGTCTGTTCTTCTTCTTGGACACAGCTACTATATTTCTTTCAGAACTCCATCAAAAAGAATTCCCAAGTCACCTTATCTAGTGGCACTACTTTGGTTATAGTATCCTACCAATGATATGCAGGTTCTTGTAGCAGTGAAACTACACACTCTAAACTCTCTTCCGGGGTACAATGCTGCTGAAGGACTCTTTTAGTATTTCTAACCAATACTCCGCAACTGAAGAATCGTCTTCCTTTCTACCATTGAAATCTACAGCTCCATACTTCCTAATTTTCCCCAAATAAGACTTCTACTGTGGAGGCTGTGGTGGTGGCATAGCCCTAGTCATCTGTCTAAAGAACTCTGTCATTTGTTCAAATAAACCTATTGGGGTTGTGCATGTCTTTCTGAGACTTGTGGGGCGGGATCTCCCCTGTCTCCTACTTCCCCCACAACCGGAGCATGGCTTCCTACCTCTTCATCTACTACTCTCTGCGACACTGGATCCATACTATAACCTAAAATAATAGAGAAAATAGATCTGCATTAGCATCACCTCGACTCTTATGAATGAAATGCATGTTATGCACTCTATCTAGGTCCAGAAAGGCCTAAACCATGCTCTGATACCAATAAATGTGACATCCCTCACCCGTCTACAGTGTAGCCGAGCAAAGTATGTTACACAGTATACTGGAGTACTTTATCTTATCTTATTACTATTTTCAGTTCTTAATTTATATATTAAATAGCATTTAATGAAGTGTATATTATGTACTGAAATTTTGGTTCATTTGGGATTTCAAAAATTTTTCAGAAAATTCGGCAGAGTGCCGACTAAAATTTGAGAAAAATAGTTCTTCAAAAAATTTGTTAAAACACTCCCAATATAATTATCATCTTCGCAAATCCAATAAGAATCAACACAAGTTCAACTCAACATTTCATTCATACCTTCATCATGTCCATTTTATCATTTCATTTGTCATATATGTATCTCAGTTCCCTTATTCATTTCCATACAATTACATTCATACTCAACTCATATATCAAAATTCTCAAATTTTATTAATTTACATAATTTACAAACTAATTAGATAAATTCATAATCTACATGATATACAAATTAATTACATACGAAAGAGCTAGTTTTTTAATTTACATCATATACATGTTAAGTTCAATTCCTTAGTTTACATTACAACATAAGAAATATTTATAATATACAAAATACATTAACATGACTTATATGGGCCGTATCTACATGCATTACTGAGGAGGTGACAACCTTAGACGCTTTTGTAGATCCGAACTCTAAAATCCTAGTCTAATACCAATTGGGCTTTATCTTCAGTACATGCACGAGGAAACAAATCTATCGCGCTAAGCATTGCTACTTAGTGGCGCAATAATATAACAAAGAAATAATATACAAATAAAGATAGAAATAAAACATGATTTGGGTAATCAAGAATTAATTTAATTTCATATAAAATTTTTAATATTAACTATCTTTTATCCTAATTTGTTTATTCCCCATTGGAGGTGCTTAGTTCATAAATTTACAATTATTATACACAATATAAAAATAATCTAAAAATGTTAAATTTATGCTTATATTATTATGTATGACACATTTTCAATGTTTATTTATGTTATAGTTCATTTGCTAATCTTTTTATCACTTTCACAATACTTTATAGGTTGTCTTAGATTATTTCATAATAATTAAAATTCTTAGAGTTATTTCATAATAGATAAATTTTAATATTAATCTAGTTCATTTTAGGTCATTCAAATAAATAATTTCTTAGAGCTAATCTAATTTATTTCAGGTCTTTCTAACTCTTTTATTTAATTTTTAATATTCTTAATTTATTTCACTGCCCAAGTAACCTATGACAGACTGACTAAACTGGATAAGCGGGTTCCTAAGCGCTGGACACCAT
Organism: Hevea brasiliensis; assembly: GCF_030052815.1. Taxonomy (NCBI): domain Eukaryota; kingdom Viridiplantae; phylum Streptophyta; class Magnoliopsida; order Malpighiales; family Euphorbiaceae; genus Hevea; species Hevea brasiliensis. The sequence continues at coordinate 73,909,724 of NC_079504.1, forward strand.
GGTATCTCAGGTCGTCATACCATGGGACGTGAAATACGGAACGTTAACTACGTATGCAATAAATATGGTTAAAAAGCCATGGTAACAAATAATCGGGCATACACGCCATGAATGCAGGGATAAAGTCATGAATACAGGTATAAAGCCTTACGCAGTACTGCTCAAACAATCCCCTATTGGTATGCCATTCTATCCAATCTGACACACGTGTCTAGGCAATACATGAGCACATTAGTAACATTAAGTGTTAATATTTCTTATTATTTCAGTATATTTTCTATTTATATTTTATAGCATTTAATTTTAGTTATGATGGAAGCATAATTTCCAGCTCACATTACTACGTAATTTATACATTCATTATATTATTTATATTGATCACAATTTATGTTACTTGTTTAACGTACCATCATGCTCAAAACATTCTTCCTTTCTCTAATAATGAGAAATAATGTCCCATTCATACATTTATATGATTCATTTATTCATTACAATATTTATATAAATTATCATTCATATTCCAAGTAATCCACGAACATTTCATAGATTTTAGATTAACTTAAATTTCCCTTTTTAATCATTTACTTTGAAGTAGGATAACTCTAGTTATAGTCAATTGATTAATGACTTTCCAGGATGCTGAACCCTGTAAGTGTACTAGTTTCAAGATTTTCTATTTTCTTTGTCATACAATTCCAAGCACTTAGGCTTAGAATTGGTTCCAAGTTCCTAAAATAAAGTTATAGGTCTTCATCTTAGTTATTCATATTGTTTTGAATTATGTCAATTAAAGTGTTAGAACTCCAGTTATGGTCAAATAACCATAATTGGTTCATTTTCTCCTTCTGATTCCAAAACTAGGCAGATTCCAGAATCCCGACTTTGTCCAATCATTTGGACATGTGACAGTCACATGTTAGCCTAAGGTTCTTCATATGAATTGCTCTCCTATGTTTTAGGGTTACTAAAATTCAAAAATTATAAGTTACTAATCACATCCTATATTTAATATTTACAATGGCTTTTCTAATTTATTATACTATTTTACATAATTTAGTGGTTACTCTTCACATTACTATTCAAATAAAAATGTTGACTTTTTCATACATAATAGATATACAAGTTGTAATCATATTATATTATCACATTTTGGGTTCTAAATTTGTTGGCATTAGTTGCCAATTACAATTCCAAGTTCCCTAGATGCATTTCCAAAATTTCAGTTTTGGTTACTTAAGTTTACTATTCCATTGGACCTACTACAGTGGGAATTTGGCTAAACTTTCTTCATCAAAATTGTTCCTTAATGTCTCTACTTTAATTCATTTTCGAATTACTCCATTTAGAGTTTTGTAGCTCAAGTTATGGTCAAATCACCATAACTTGCCGGATTGGCTCATTCCCAGATTTTCTAGGCAAAAATGGTTCTGGCAGTTTTAGTGTCCTAAATTTGGCTAGCAATTTGAATTTGTTATGCTTAGAATTTGGGTTTCTGTTCTCCATGAAAGTTGTTCTAAATTTTCTAAGCTTTCCATGGGTTCAAGAATCAGGTCATTTGGACCTCTCTACACAAAGTTATGGCCATTTGAACAAACACTGTTCATTTGGTCATTTTCCAGGTTTAGATTTTGGTTACCCGGATTTAGGCAGTTTTTAGGTCACTTTAGGTTGGTTTTTTGGGCAGGTTCTCTTCATGAAACATGTAGCATTCTGTTCTAAGTTTCACTTCTAATTAGCCTCACACCAATTGGAGCTGCCTAGCTCTACTTATAGCCATCCAAACCTGCTGGACTCAAGGGTCCAGATTTTGCCTAAACACGCAACATCAAACCCACTCAATAGTTTGGTCATCTCATCAATTCATATCAAAAATTGGGTGTCAAATTAACTTAATTTAGGCATAATTACATGATTTAGAATGCAACAATTAAAATTCGCAAATTTAGCTAACCCTAAATCAATTTGTTATAACTTCAAAATCCAAGGGATTTGATAGCACTAACCTTAGTTTCTTGCTTCCCTTAGCCTCCAATCACTGTTTCCATCAACCAAAACTTGCTTCACCTTCTTGAATCCACCATGGCCTAAATTCTTGGCAGCTCCTGCTCTAAAATTTCTTGCTTTCTTGGTTATTTTCTTCAATTTAAGACCCAAGGTTAGTTTTTCTCTTGTTTTCCTACAATTTTGGTCGAAGAAACCTAGGTTATAAAGCTTGAATTAAGCTTTAATGGTGGAAGAAAATGGAAGAGAGGGTGAGGAATGGATGAGGGACGGTAGGCTGCTAGAAAAGATGAAGTTTCTTTTGATTTTTAAATCCTTTTTATGATATTTATATTACTTAATTAACGAATGGCAAAGTTGTAAATATGGGTACATGGCATTTTTGTAATTACCTTAGACTTTATAATCATTTCATTTCGACTTTTACTACTTATAGTTAAATTTTCCTAATCTCAATTAATTAAGATCATTAAACCTTGTTAACTGAATAAAATCTATTTTTAGTCAATGTAAAATCGTTAAATTCCATTGACTATTTTTTTTTCTTTCAGCGGGTTTTCGGTTTTTTTTTTTTCCTTAGCTTTTCATTTACTTATTTAAACTTATTTCTTTTCATTTTCTTGAGTTATTTATGCACAAGGTTCTACAAGAATTGGAATAACTATCAGACCCGTAGTCACTTCCTTGTAAAGTCACTCATTGTTGGGACTTACGCTCATTTAACTAATTTGTATTTTACTTCTTTTATTTTCTTTTCTTATTTTCTTTTCTCATTTATAATTAAATTTTCACCAATATTAATTCATATTTTATGACATAAATTTCACTTACTTAAATGAACAAGTTGGTCAAAAATCATCTCTGAAGGTAAAATGACCAAAATGCCCTTCATTTAGCTTATCAGGTTAAAATTGTCTGTATTGATTGATTTAATTTTCGTAGCATTTTCTTGGCATTCTATTGCCATTTAAGCCTCAATAACTCTTTACTAGAGTCTCAAAAATTATCTCATAGGGTTTCCCCACGGGTCTAGGGTCGGCAACTATCTTTATTGTCGCTTCCCGTTAGGTCACCCATCACTATAGGTACGGCTCGTTTAACTTCTTTGCATTTCATTTCTTAAATTTTTCCTTAATTTTTCTTGTCATTATTTGGATTATTTATGACTCCTCACTCTAATTTAAATATAGTTCAAGACATTCTGGCTGTCCAGACAGACATTGGCCACCGGAACAATAGAACGTACGGACTATCTAAAGTGAGAGCGTCACAATTCTTCTCTTTTAATTTAAATTTCATCCTCGAAATTTATCTGATCTAAGTAACGGAGGCAATTTCTTCACTTTTTCCATTGCTCCCATTTGCCCTATGTTTTTTTTAATAGTATTTTCTACGTATTTCCCAATAGATCAAAATTTTCCTATATTTATCCTTTTTGAATCTATCAATGTTTACCTGGGAATATCATAGAGAAAGAATACCTTACCTCAAATTATGTCTGGAGCATCTTGCTCCTCTCTAGCTTGGGTGACAGTTTTCTCTATCTAGGTCTGTGGTAAATTCCTCTGAGGACAATCTTTTAGATAGTGGTCCATGGCCCCATATCTATAGCAAGCTCTAGTTAACCCCCTACATTCACCTTTATGCCAATTTTTATAATGGCCACATTTTCTTGGGGTAGAAGTTCTCATTGCTAGCCACGATGTATTCACTATTGGTGTCTCTAGTTGGTCTCTTCCGGATATGGGTCTGGGCCTATGTCTCTTACTTTGATTAGGTATTTGACTTAATGGTTCTCTAGGTCTTTTGTTACTAGACTGGCCAAAATCTCTTCTTTGTTGACCATCCATTCTATTATGTTCTTCTTCTTAGACACAACTACTATATTTCTTTCTGAACTCCATTAAAAAGAATTCCCAAGTCACCTTGGCTAGCGGCACTACTTTGGTTACAGAATCCTACCAACGATATGCAGCTTCTTGTAACAGTGAAACTACACACTCTAAACTTTGTTCTGGGGTGCAATGAAGCTGCTGAAGGACTCTTTTATTCCTTTCTAACCAATACTCCACAGCTGAAGAATCATCTTCCTTTCTACCATTGAAATCTACAGCTCTATACTTCCTAATTTTCCCCAAATAAGACTTCTGCTGTGGAGGCTGTGGTGGTGGCATAGCCCCAGTCATCTGTCTAAAGAACTCTGTCATTTGTTGAAATAAAACCTGTTGGGGTTGTGCAGGTCTTTCTGAGACTTGTGGGGCGGGATCTCCCTTATCTCCTACTTCCCCCACAGCCGGAGCATGGTTTCCTACCTCTTCATCTACGACTCTCTGTGACGCTGAATCCATACTAAAACCTAAAATAACAGAGAAAACATATCTGCATTAGTGTCATCTCGACTCTTATGAATTCAATACATGTTATGCACTCTATCTAAGTCCAGAAAAGCCTTAACCGTGCTCTAATACCAATAAATGTGACATCCCTCACACGTCTACAGCTTAGCCGAGTAAGGCATGTCAAACAGTGTGCCAGAGCCCTTATCTTATCTTATTACTATTTCCAGTTCTTAATTTATATATTAAATAGCTTTTACTGAAGTGTATGTTATGTACTGAAATTTTGGTTCATTTGGGATTTCGAAAATATTTCAGAAAATTCGGCAAAGTGCTGACTAAAATTTGAGAAAAACAATTCTTCAAAAAACCTGTTAAAACACTCCCAATATAATTATCTTCTCTGCAAATCCAATAAGAATTAACACAAGTTCAACTCAACATTTTATTCATACGTTCATCATATCCATTTTATCATTTCATTTGTCATATATGTATCTCAGTTCCCATATTCATTTCCATACAATTACATTCATACTCAACTCATATATCAAAATTCTCAAATTTCATTAATTTACATAATTTATAAACTAATAAAATAAATTCATAATCTACATGATATACAAATTAATTACATACGAAAGAGCTAGTTTCTTAATTTACATCATATACATGTTAAGTTCAATTCCTTAGTTTACATTACAACATAAGAAATATTTATAATATACAAAATACATTAACATGACTTATATGGGCCCTATCTATATGCATTGCTGAGGAGGTGACAACCTTAGATGCTTTTGTAGATCCAAACTCCAAAATCCCAGTCTAATACCTACTGGGCTTTATCTTCAGTACCTGCGCGAGGAAAGAAATCCATCGGGCTAAGCATTGCTTCTTAGTGGCGCAATAATATAACAAAGAAATAATATCTAAATAAAGATAGAAATAAAGCTTGATTTGGTTAGTCAAGAATTAATTTAATTTTGTATAAAATTTCTAATATTAACTATATTTTATCCTAATTTGTTTATTCCTCATTGGAGGTGCTTAGTTCATAAATTTACAATAATTATACACAATATAAAAATAATCTAAAAATATTAAATTTATGCTTATATTCTTTTGTATGACACATTTTTCAATGTTTATTTATGTTATAGTTCCTTTGCTAATCTTTTTATCACTTCCTCAATACTTTCTAGGTTGTCTTAGATCATTTTATAATAATTAAAATTCTTAGAGTTATTTCATAATAGATAAATTTTATTTTTAATCAGGTTCATTTTAGGTATTTCAAATAAATAATTTCTTTGAGCTAATCTAATTTATTTCAGGTCTTTCTAATTCGTATATTTAATTTTTAATATTTTAATTTCTAATATTCTTAATTTATTTCACTACCCAAGATAGGCTGACTAAACTGGATAAGCGGGTCCCTGGGCATTGGACACCATGGCGTCTCGGGCCGTCATACCATGGGACATGAAATACGGAACGTCAACCACGTATTCAATCAATATGACTAAAAAGCCATGGTAACAAATAATTGAGCATACAAGCTATGAATGCGGGCATAAAGCCATAAATGTAGGCATAAAGCCTTACGTAGTACTGCTCAAACAATCCTCTATTGGCATGCCAATCTATCCAATCTGACACACGTATCTAAGTAATACATGGGCACATTAGTACCATTAACTGTTAATATGTCTTATTATTTTAGTATATTTTCTATTTATATTTTATAGCATTTAATTTTAGTTTTGATGGAAGCATAATTTCCAACTCACATTACTACGTAATTTATACATTCATTATACTATTTATATTGATCACAATTCACGTCCATTGTTTCACGTACCATCATACTCAAAACATTCTTCCTTTCTCCAATAATGAGAACTAATGTCCCATTCATACATTTATATGATTCATTTATTCATTATAATATTTATATAAATTATCATTCATATTCTAAGTAATCCATGAACATTTCATGGATTTCAGATTAACTGAAATTTCCCTTTTTAATCATTTACTTTGAAGTAGTATAACTCTAGTAATAGTCAATTGATTAATGACTGTCCAGGGTGCTGAACCCTATAAGTCTACTAGTTTTAAGATTTTCTATTTTCTTTGTCATATAATTCCAAGCACTTAGGCTTAGAATTGGTTCCAAGTTTCCTAAAATAAAGTTCTAGGTCTTCATCTTAGTTATTCATATTATTTTGAATTATGGCAATTAAAGTGTTAGAACTCCAGTTATGGTTAAATAAGCATAACTGGTTCATTGTCTCCTTCTAATTCTAGAACCAGGCAGATTTCGGAATCCCAACTTTATTTAATCATTTGTACATGTTACAGTCACATGTTAGCCTAAGGTTCTTCATATGAATTGCTCTCCTATGTTTTAGGGTCACTCAAATTCAAAAATCATAAGTTACTAATCACATTCTATATTTAATATTTACAATGGCTTTTCTAGTTTATTATACTATTTCACATAATTTAGTGGTTACTATTTACATTACTTTTTATACAAAAATGTTGAATTTTTCATACATAATAGATATGCAAGTTCTAATCACACTATAATATCACATTTTGGGTTCTAAATTTGTTAGCATTAGTTACCAATTACAATTCCAAGTTCCCCAGATGCATTTCCAAAATTTCAGTTTTGGTTACCTAAATTTACTGTTCCATTGGACCTATCTACAGTGGCAATTTGGCTAAACTTTCTGCATCAAAATTGTTCCTTAATGTCTATACTTTAATTCATTTTTAAATAACTCCATTTGGAGTTTTGTAGCTCAAGTTATGGTCAAATCACCATAACTAGCTGGATTGGCTCATTCCCAGATTTTCTGGGCAAAATTGGTTATGGTAGTTTTAGTGTCCTAATTTTGGCTAGCAATTTGAATTTGTTATGATCACAATTTGGGCTTCTATTATGCATGAAAGTTGTTGTACATTGTCTAAGCTTTCCATGGGTTCAAGAATCAAGTCATTTGGAGCTCTCTACACAAAGTTATAGCCATTTGACAAACACTGTTCATTTGGTCATTTTCCAGGTCAAGATTTTGGTTACCCAGATTTAGGCAATTTTTAGGTCACTTTAGGTTGGTTTTCTGGGTATGTTCTCTTCATGAAAAATGTAGCATTGTGTTCTAAGTTTCACCTCCAATTAGCCTCACACCAATTGGAGCTGTCTAGCTCTACTCATGGCCATCCAAACCTGCTGGACTCAAGGGTTAGATTCATAGTTTGGTCATCTGATCAATTCATATTAACATTTGGGTGTCAAATTAACTTAATTTAGGCATAATTACATCATTTAGAACACAACTGTGACACCCATTATTCGTCTACAGTATAGCCGAGTAAGATATGCCACACCGTATGCCGGAACACCCTATTTTATTTCAATTATTTTTAGTTTTCCTTATTTATTTTTTTCATAGTTATTAGGTACAATTTGTCAAATATCATTCATTTAAGTCATTTATTGAAACGTAAATTCATTTGAGATTCCACAAATTTTATAAAAAATCCGGCAGAGTACCGGCTAAAAATGGAGAAACAGTTCTTCGGAACATGGGAAAAACACTTCCAATATGTTTTCAATCATTCCCAAACTCCATTTCATCAACAAAGTGTCAATATTTTTCAACAACAATTCCATTTCTCATTCATTCATTCCTCATGATATTCATATACAAGTCATAAATAAATACTCAATTTTCCATTTGTAAACACAATTTTTACTATTTACTTTAATACCAAAATACATTACATAAGTCTCAATTACACATGAGAAAATAAAAGTTAATTACAATATACCAAAATGAAACATAGTGTCCTACTAATGCACTGAAGACGATGAGGTGACACGGACACTATGCGGAGCTGCAGATGGTCTCACCCAGTCTGTAACACCCTCCCTGTAGCAATTTCATACATTCTACTATTCAAGTGATTGGTGTCAGTCCGGATAGTTAGAACGTCTGGAAAAATATTTAAACTAAAGTGAGGAACCATAATTAACTCAAATATTAATAAGAAAAATTTAGAAAAAAAATTTAGAAATAAAATACAACCAAGTTAAATGAGCCGGTGCTCTAGCGATGGGTAACCCAATGGGAAGTTGCGGTCTTCGCAACTAGAAGCTCTAAACCCATAAGAAAATTTATAAAATAATTTTTGGGACTCCAGAGAAGAGTCATTGAGGGTTCTATGGCATTAGAATATCAAGAAAATCCTTAGAAAAAATTTTCAATCGGTACAGACAATTTTAGTCTGTTAAGCAAAATGGAGGGCATTTTGGTAATTTCGTCTTCAGAGATGATTTTTGGCCGACTTGTCCAGTTAAGTAAATAATTATTATGATCTAAAATATGAATAAATATTACTAAAAATTTAATTGAAAATGAGTAGAAAAGAAAAGAAAAGAAAATGAAATAAAAGTCATATTTATGACATAAGCATGATGCAATTAAAATATTTTCACTCAACCAAATTTTGACACATCATTATAAACTATTTAAACATGAATAAGAGGAGATAAAAATTGAAAAAGTGGACAGCCATCTTCAATCTTTGGGCTGCAGAAACGTAGAGGGAGAGAGAGAGAGAGGAGAAAAAAAAAAACTCCATAAAAGCTCTTGTTCAAGCTTGATTTTCCCTAAGCTCTCCACCCCAAAACCCTAAACTTCCTTCACAAAAAATTATCCCTAAACCTTGAGGAAGCATAAGGCAGTAGAAATTTGAGGAAATTTTGAAGTTGGGCAAGTCCAAGTTAGGTCACAAGTGAGGTTAGTGCTAATTCCTTCTAGAAATTTTATGTATATCATATGTGGAGTAGGAATTAAGTGTGAAAATTAAGTGAAATTAAACAAAAGTTGCATGATGAATTTTTACCATTTTTGGCAGCCATGAACTTATGAGAGTTTTGATGATTTTTTTTAGATTAAAAGAGTATATAAGCTGTCCTTTGATATGAAATTAACACTTAGCACCTTATATTGTAAGTTAATGGAAGAATAGAGGAATTGAGAATTTAGGGTTTTGACCAAATTAAGGTTTTAATCCTATAATGGTGTAGGAAAATTTTAATGGCCAATTAGTGACCATTTGGTTATTGGTAAACAAGAAATGAAGTGTGTTTAGTGATGGGATTTAGGTTTAGTGTGGCTACCCTAGGTGACCCGCAGAATTGGACATGAGTCCAGCAGGTTTGGGCAGCCATAACTTGAATTGTAGAGGTTCAATTGGTGTAAGGCCAATTGGACATGAAACTAGATACATAATGGCACAACTTTGGTGAAGAAACCATGCTCATAAGACCAAACCAAGTGGACTAAAAGCTTGCCCCAATCCGGGTGACCTGCAATCTATTTCTGCAGAATGACTAAATGAACAGTGTTTGGTCATTTGGCCATAAGTCAGTGTAGAATGGTCCAATTGAATCTGAAATTTTACCAGCAACAAGCTAAGATATAGACCAACAACTTTCATGAAGAAACCTACCCCAAATTATGACCATAACCTATCCAACACGGGAGTTGTAGTCACTGTTCACTGTACTGTAGATATGGTCAGTCCAGAAAAATTCCAATCTAGCCAGTTGTGGTTTTTGGATCATAACTTGAGCTACAAAACTCCAAATGGAGTGATTCAAAAAAAGAAATTCAACTAGACAAAATAAGGAACAACTTTCATGTTGATCATTTTTCCAAATTCCCACTGCAAAAATAACTAATGGAATAGTAAAGATAAGGTATGAAAATTGAAAATTCTGCTCAATTAACTTTAAGCTTAGAAATGGTATTGGCAACCAATACCAACAAATTTTGAATGCAAAATGTGGTATGTTGGGAGTATTAAAACCAATGTACCTATTGTCTATGCAAAAGTCAACATTTTGGTTGACTAATGAAGTGAATAGTAACACCAAAACTTGAAATTCAAAAATTGTAAAACTCAAAAGTGTCAAATGCCCTAGTATACCTAACAAGATTGGTTAGCTTGGCATGCCAATAGGGTTCAGTTAGCAGTACTGCACACGGCATTATGCCATTCTGTGATTTCATGGCTTTTAGCCATTCTGACATTATGTTGATACTTGGCCTTGTGCCTAATGTTATTATAGCTTATTAGCTGTTCTGTTGCACACTGGGAGACACATATGTGACCGATGGTGTGATGGCCCGAGGTACTTGATACCCAGTGCCGGTTTATCTGTTTATCCAGTCCAGTCGTCCAGTATAGGTTACTTGGGCAACCAAAAATGAAAGTGGATAAATTTAATGAAGTAATGAATATAACCAGTACAAAATAAGTACGACTACAAATACTCATCGAAAATTTATTTGCAATGAGACATCAATACATTCACTGCATATTTATTTTCTGTTATTTCTTTTTATTTTATTATTGACACCACTAAACATTATTGCTTAGCGCGTTGCTTTTGCCACGCGTAGGTTCTAGAGATACTGACCGAGAGCCCAGTAGACCACAGACTGGGTGAGACCTCCTGGAGCTCTGCATAGTGTCTGTGTCACCTCACCATCTTCAGTGCATTGGTAGGACACTAGGTTTCATTTTGGTATTTTGTAACTAACTTTTATTTTCTCTTGTGTAATTGAGACTTATGTAATGTATTTTGATGTTAATGTAAATAGTGAAAATTGTGTTTATGAATGGAAAATTGAGTATTTATTTATTGCTTATATATGAATACCATGAGAAATGGAAATGTTGTTAAAAAAAAATATTGAGATTTTGTTGATGAGATGGAGTTTGGGATTGATTGAAAATATTGGAAGTGTTTTTCACAGGTTCCGAAGAACAGTTTTCTCCATTTTTAGCCGGTACTCTGCCGGATTTTCTATAAATTTGCGGGACCTCAAATAAATTTATGATTTCACTAAATGACTGAAATGAATTATATTTCATAAATTGTACTCCATAACTATAAAAAAAATAATAATAAATTAGGAAGAATAAAAATGATTGAATTAAAATAGGGTGTTCCGGTACACTGTGTGGCATATCTTGCTCGGCTACACTGTAGACGGGTAAGGGGTGTCACACAGTCTGTGGTCTACTAGGCTCTCTATCGGTCTCTCCAGAACCTATGCGTGGCAAAAAGCAACACGCTAAGCAATAATGCTTAGTGGTGCTAATAATAGAATAAAAAGAAAAAATAAGAAATAAATATGCAGCGAATGTATTGATGTCTCATTGTAGACAAATTTTTGATTTGTAGTCTTACTTATTTTGTACTTGTTATATTCATTATTTCATTAAATTTATCCACTTTCTTTTTTTTTTGTTGCCCAAGTAACTTATATTGGATGACTGGATTGGATAAACGGGTAAACTGGCACTGGGTATCAAGTACCTCAGGCTGTCACACCATCGGTTAGATATGTATCTCCCGGTGTGCAATAGAACAGCTAATAAGCTGTAATAAACATTAGGCAGAAGGCCAAGTATCATCACAATGTCAGAATGGCTAAATGCCATAAAATCACAGAATGGCATAATGCCATTTGCAGTACTGCTAACTAAACCCTATTGGTATGCCAACCTATCCAAACCAATCTTACTAGGTGTACTAGGGCATGTTACACTTTTAAATTTTACAATTCTTGAAATTTAAGTTTAGATGTTACTATTCATTTCATCAGTTAACTAAAATGTTGACTTTTGCATAGACAATAGGTACATTGGTTCTAATACTCCCAACATACCACATTTTACATTCTAAAGTTGTTGGTATTGGTTGCCAATACCATTTCTAAGCTTAGTTTTAGTTATTCATAATTTTCAGATTTCAAGCATTATGTTTATTGTTCCATTGGTCAATTGTACAGTAGGAATTTGGCAAAGTTGTCTTCATGAAAGTTGTTGCTTATTATGTCTAATTACATTTCATTTTTTGAATCACTCTATTTGGAGTTTTGTAGCTCAAGTTATGGCCTAAAAACCATAACTGGCCGGATTGCAAATTTCTAGATTTTTTGGACATAACCAAATCTATAGTGTTTTGTGCACTGAATTCAGGTCAGTTTGTGAACATGTTATGATCAAAATTTGGGTTTGGTTTCTTCATAAAAGTTGTAGGTCTATGTCTCAAATTTCTGATGGTAAAATTTTAGATCAATTGGACCTTCCTACACTGAGTTATGACCAAATGAATAAATACTGTTTATTTGGTTATTTTGCCTAGGCAGAATGCAAGTCACCTAGATTAGGGAAATTTTTAGGTCAACTTGGTTTGATTTTCTGGGCAGGGTTTCTTCACCAAAGTTGTGCCATTAGGTGTCTAGTTTTATGTCAAATTGGCCTTGCACAATTGAACCTCTACAAATCCATTTATAGCTGCCCAAACCTGCTAGACTCACACCCAGTCTTGCAGGTCACCAAGGGCAGCACACCTCATTTCAACTCCAACACCCTTACACACTTCAATTCCTTCTCACACACATTCAAATGATCACTAATTGACCATTACAAGGTTAACATACCATTGCATGAGTAAACCCTAATGGTGTTCAAATGTCCAATTTTTCATGTTTATACATGCATAATCTTTGCATTTCACTTACACAACTATGTTCAATCACTCATTTAATACTAAGGGCTGCTCATCACCACTTTGCTATCAAGCAAAATCACCAAACCCTAACCAACCCTAGCTACCGAAATTTTTAGAGTGCACACACACGCATGTTTATTTTATTTTCTTACATTTCCTATACATTTCCTGCCATTAAACATGAACTAAACCAAAAGGAGTAAGAGTTGGACACTAACTTTCTTGGAGTTGAATTTCAAGCTAACCAAACTTGTTTTTTCCTTCCTATTTTGGCTGCCTAGAGGATGTTCAAGTTGCAAGATTAAATTTTGGTGAAGCTAAGTAGTGGTTTCAAGGTGAGATTTAGTGTGGAATGAAGCTTTGGTGGAGCTTCAATGGTGGTTTGGGTGGGAGGAGTGTTTCAGCTGGTTTGGGTGAAGGAGAAGGCTAATGACTTTTTGATATTTGTTGTATTCATATCCCCTTTTTATTAGTTAATTTAGGTGTTGGTTAAATATGATTGGTGGGATTTGTTTAATGACATCATAATGATGTCATAAATGGGCCTTTTATCTCATTTTCTCTTATTTTCTTTTTTACTCATTTTCAATTTAATTTTTAGTAATATTTATTCACATTTTATGTCATAATAATTATTTACTTAACTGGACAAGTCGGCCAAAAATCACCTCTGAAGACGAAATGACCAAAATGCCCTCCGTTTGGCTTAAGTGACTAAAATTGTCTGTACCAATTGAAAAATTTTTCTAAGCATTTTCTTGGCATTCTAATGCCATAGAAACCTCAATGACCATTCTTTGGAGTCTCAAAAATTATTTTATGAATTTTCTCCTGGGTCTAGGGCTCCTAGTTGTGAGTACCGCAACTTCCCACTAGGTTACCCATCGCTAAGGCACCGGCTCATTTAACTTGGTTGTATTTTATTTCTAAAATTTTTCTTAAATTTTTCTTTTTAAAATTTGAGTTAATTATGGTTCCTCACTTTAGTTTAAATATTTTTCCAGACGTTCTAGCTGTCCGGACTGACACCGGTCATCGAAACAGTAGAATGTACGGAATTGCTACAGTGAGGGTGTTACAACAACAATTAAAATTCTCAAATTTAGCAAACCCTAAATCAATTTGGTATAACTTCAAAATCTAAGGGATTTGATAGCACTAACCTTAGTTTCTTGCTTCCCTTAGCCTCCAATCACCTTTTCCATCAACCAACTTGCTTCACCTTCTTGAATCAACCATAGCCTAAATTATTGGCAGCTCCTACTCTATATTTTCTTGCTTTCTTGGTTATTTTCTTCAATTTAAGACTTAAGGTTAGTTTTTCTATTGTTTTCCTACTATTTTGGTCACAGAAACCTAGGTTATAAAGCTTGAATTAAGCTTTAATAGTGGAAGAAAATGGAAGAGAGGGTATGGAATGGATAAGGGACAGCAGGCTGCTGGAAAAGATGAAGTTTCTTTTGATTTTTAAATCCTTTTTATGATATTTATATTATTTAATTAACTAATGGCAAAGTTGTAAATATGGGTACATGGCTTTTTTATAATTACCTTAGACTTTATAATCATTTCATTTCGACTTTTACTAATTATAATTAAATTTTCCTTGTAACACCCTCCCGGTAACCACTCCGTACATCCCACTGTTCCGGTGATCAGTGTCGGTCCGGACAGCTAGAATGTCCGGAAAAATATTTAAACTAAAGTCAGGAACCATAATTAACTCAAATATTAATAAGAAAAATTTAGTAAAAATTTTAGAAATAAAATACAACCAAGTTAAACGAGCCGGTGCCCTAGCGAGGGGTAAACCAGAGGGAAGTTACGGTTCTCGCAACGAGGAGCCCTAGACCCGGGGGAAAAATTATAAAATAATTTTTGGGACTCCAGAGAAGCGTTATTGAGGTTCCCATGGCATTAGAATGCCAAGAAAATATTTAGAAAAATTTTTCAATCGGTACAGACAATTTTGGCCCATTGAGCCAAACGGAGGGCATTTTGGTCATTTCGCCTTCAGAGGTGATTTTTGGCCGACTTGTCCAGCTAAGTAAATAATTAATATGACATAAAATATGAAGAAACATTACTAAAAATTTAATTGAAATTGAGTAGTGATGAAAAGAAAAGAAAAATCAAAATAAAGCAATTTGTGACATCATAATGATGTCATTTATAAATTACCAACCAATCACAAGCTAATAAGCTTTCTTAAATACTTAAAAGAGAAAAAACAAAGACCAAAATAATTGAAAATCCAGTAGCCATCATCCTCCCCAATTGCAGCCGAAATCAAGCCTTGCCCTAAACCTCCATTTTCTTCATTTTCAAGCTTGAAAAACCTCTCAAACCTCACCCCAAAACCCTAAGTCATCTTCACTAAAATTTATCTACACACCCTAAGGAAGCTTTAGGCAGCCAAAAGAGGAAGAAAGAAAGGAGTTTAGGTGGCTGAAAATTCTGCCACTTAAAGGTTAGTGCTATACTTTCACTCTCACTCCTTTAATCCTTGCTAGAGCATCATTTTAAGTTAAGAAATTGTAAGAATTTGAAGTAAATCATATATGTTAGAGTATCTTCAATTTTCGGCAGCCCTAAGGAAGGATGAGTTTGATTGTTTTAATGAATTTAGAGTGGCTAGAAATGATGTTTAAGGTATGAATATGCATGGATGTTGAACTAGTGTGCTTATTGAGGTTTATGGGTAAATTGAATTGGACATTAGGGTTTTGAGAAGTAAAAATTTACTTGGCTTATGAAACTGTTAAAGAACACTCTAATGGTCAATTAGTGACCATTTGAGGTATGTTGACCATAATATGGACTGAAAAATAGCTTGGCAAAGAGAATGACTATGCTGCCTAGGGACAACGATAATGGTGGTGAGATTTCAGTCCAATTACACAGCCATAACTTTGGCTGTGTTGGTCCAATTGGTGTTTGGCCAATTGGACATGAAACTAGGCTTATAATGGCACATTTTTGCTGAAGAAACCATGCCCAAAAGACCAAAGCAAGAGGACCAAAAGTTGGCCCCAATCCGGACACCACAAAGACACTGCGAAGCGACCAAATGAACTGTTCATTTGGCCATAACTCACTGTAGATTTGGTCAATTGACCTAAAATTTTACAGCAAAAATTTAAGACATATACAAACAACTTTCATGAAGGAACCTACCCCAAATTATGACCAGAACCAATTCAAAAATGCAATCACAGTCACTGTTCATGTTACTATAGATGTGGTAATTTCTGCAGAATGGGAATCCAGCCAGCTGTGGTCTTTGGGCCATATCTGGAGCTGAAAAACTCCAAATGGAGTGATTCAAAAAAGGAAATTCAACTAGACAAAATAAGGAACAACTTTCATGTTTGTCATTTCTTCAAATTCTCACTGCAACAGTGCTTAATGGAATAGTAAACATATGCTTCAAAAACTGAAATTTTCTGCCTTCTTGGTTTTAAGTTAGAAATGGTAATGGTGACCAATTCCAACAAGTTTTAAAAGCAAAATATGGTATGTTGGGAGTGCCAAAACCAATGTACCTAATTTCTACCTAAAAGTCAACATTTTAGTTGACCATAGAGGTGAATAGTAACACCGAAACTTGAAATTCAAAGATTGAAGAATTTTAAAGTATCGAATGCCCTAGTATACCTAACAAGATTGGTTTGGATAGTTTGGCATGCCAATAGGATTCAGTTAGCAGTACTGCACATGGCAATATGCCATTCCGTGATTTCATGGCTTTTAGCTATTCTGACTTTGTATTGAGACTTGGCCTTGTGCCTGATGTTATTACAGCTTATTAGCTGTTCTGTTGCACACCGGGAGATGCATATGTGACCGATGGTGTGACGGCCTGAGGTACTAGGTACCGAGCGCCAGTTTACCCGTTATCCAGTCCAGTCGTCTAGTGTAGGTTACTTGGGCAACCAAATGAATGAAAGTGAACAAAGTTAATGAATTAATGTATATACCCATACTAAACAAATGAATCATACACATTCACTACATATTTGTTTTCTTGCTATTTTCTTTTATTTTATTATTGCACCACTAAGCATTATTGCTTAGCGCGTTGCTTTTGCCACGCGTAGGTACTGGAGATACAAATCGTGAGCCCAGTAGACCGCAGACTGGGTGAGTCTATCCTGCAGTTCTACTCAGTGTTCGTGTCACCTCAACTTCTGCAGTGCATTGGTAGGACACTAGGTGTCATTTTGGCATTCTGTAATTAATTTTGATTTTCTCATATGAAATTAAACTTGTGTAATGTATATTGATGTTTATGTAAATTATGAAAATTGTATTTGTGAATGGAAAAGTAAATGTCTATTTGTGATTTATATGTGATCATCACATGTGATGGATGAATGAGAATTGAAATTGAAATGTTGAGATCTTGATATTGAGTTTTGTGATGATATTGGAGTTGAGAATGAATGAATTTGTTTATTGGAAGTGTTTTTCACAGGTTCCGAAGAACTGTTTTCTCCATTTTTAGCCGGTACTCTGCCGGATTTTCTTTAAAATTTTCGGAACCTCAAATAAATTATGATTTCAATAAATAACTTAAATGAGTTATATTTTACAAGTTATATTCAAAGTTATGATGAAAATTAATTAAGGTATATTAGAGTGTGCCGGTACACCGTGTGGCATTACTTACTCGGGTATACTATACACGGGTACGGGGTGTCACATTCCTAATCTCAATTAATTAAGATCATTTAACTTTGTTAACTTAGTAAATTCTATTTTTAGTCAATGTAAAACCGTTAAATTCCATTAACCATTTTTTTTTTCTCTAACCGGGTTTTCGGTTTCTCTTTTTCCTTAGCTTTCATTTACTTATTTGAACTTATTTCTTTTTATTTTCTTGACTTATTTATGCACAAGGTTCTACAGGAATTGGAGAAACTACCAGGCCCATAGTCACTTACTAGTGAAGTCACTCATCGTTGGGAATTGCGCTCATTTAACTAATTTGTATTTTACTTCTTTTATTTTCTTTTCTTATTTTCTTTTCTCATTTCTAATTAAATTTTCATCAATATTAATTCATATTTTATGACATAAATTTCACTTACTTAAATGGACAAGTTGTTCAAAAATCATCTCTGAAGGTAAAATGACCAAAATGCCCTTTGTTTAGCTTATCAGGTTAAAATTGTTTGCACCAATTGATTTAACTTTTTTAGCATTTTCTTGGCATTCTATTGCCATCTAAGCCTCAATAAATCTTTACTGGAGTCCCAAAAATTATCTCATAGGGTTTCCCCATGGGTCTACGGTTGGCAACTGTCTTTACAGTTACTTCCCGTTAGGTCATCCATCGTCGTAAGTATGGCTCATTTAACTTCTTTGCATTTCATTTCCTAAATTTTTCCTTAATTTTTCTTATCATTATTTAGGTTATTTATGACTCCTCACTCTAATTTAAAAATAGTTCTAGACATTCTGGCTGTCCATACAGACATTGGTCACTGGAATAGTATAACATACAGACTATCTAAAGTGAGAGCGTCACATACATTGTACAAGTATGTAAGCATTATTAAACTCAAACCACCTACGTATGAGATAACCATGTCATCTCAGGCCAAGGGACTATATGTACTATTATGATCTAGATGATAATATATTGATACTAGTAAACTTCATGTATATATTGTAACGCCCAAACCCAATATGCAGCTAGAGTAGTGTGTATATGCCCCCAAGATACACCCAAGAGTATATCTCAAAGGGTAACAATCCCTCCTACAAATCTTGTGTAACACAGCTATATTAAGTAATCTACAATATTCTATTGTTTCGGTGACTAGTGTCTGTCCGGACAATCAGGATATCTAGACATATATCTGTACTATCTAGAAAACCCTTGAATAAAAATTAATAACAATTACCTGAAAGTAAAATACAAATAAGAAAAATAAAACATAAAGGGTTAAATGAGCCAAGGTCATAGCGATGGGTGACTGTATCGGGAAGTGGCTGCAAGCTCAATCAAAACCCTAATTTAGTATGGGACATTGTGACACCGCAGGCCTAAGAAAAATTGCAAAGCTATGGGAAATATGAAAAACACAGAAAAGAACCAAGAACCAGTTCAAATAATTGAACCAGGGTTCCGAAAACAATTAAGTACTATTGGAGAAATGGATCAGACCGGTAAGGGGCAAAATGGTCAATTCACCCTTAGAGGTGAATTTTGGCCCAAATGTCCAATAAAATATAGGAAATTAATATTTTGAAATACAGAATAAAAGAGGAAAGGTGTAGGAAAAGAAAATAAAAAATATTAAAATCAATCTTTATGATATCACTTAAGTGATGCAAGTATGACATAATAATATTAATAATTTATAATTTTTGAAATTAAGAGATAATCAATGATTTAAAGAGAAAAAAAAATTAGTTTTAGTCTTCTTCTTCCCTTGGCCGAATACTTCTCTCTCTTCTCTCCCAAAAATTTTTCAATTTCCTCCATTGAAGCTCCCTTGAAAGCTTCTTAATCCTTAAATATGCACCCTCAATCCTTTAGGAAAATGGTAGAAAGCTTCAAATTGAGTTTCAAGAGAAAGATTGGAAGAAGGAATTTTGAAGAAAATTGAAGGGAATTGGAACTTTGAGAAAATTCATAAGAGGTTAGTGATTCTTCAATTTCTCTCCATATATTTATGATTAGGCAAATCCACTACGTTAAAAAAATTGTTGAAAATTAAAACTAAATGACAAGAAAATGGACCATAGGGAATTCAACCAGCCTAGGGAGATATTGGATTTGATGAAAAATTTTGAAATTAAATGAGTATGTGAACTCAATTGTGTATGTAAATATGCATGGTATACTTGAAATTCATAAATTGTGCAATTTAGAGAAATTAGGGTTCTTGACAAGTTGAAATTGGGGAAAATTTTGGGGGTTTTCAAAATTGATACAAATTGACCTAATTGAGGCTTAAATTGGTCAATTGGTATGAATTGAAATGTGAGTGAATGCTTGAAATTGAAATTGTATGGTGAATGTGTAATGTCCAATTTGGACAGCCTGACCATGGTCCACTTAAAGGACCATAATTGAAATTTTGTTGCTCCAATCAGTGTGAGGCTGATTGGAGATAAAATTAAGACCCGAAGCTACAATTTTTATGCAGAAACTATACCCTAAAACTGATCACAAGTTGGTCTAAAAATTGATTCAATCCGGATTAGGTACCCTACCCCTGTATAAAATTGACTATATAAACAATACTTATTCAAATGGTCATAACTTGGTGTAGAGAGGTCCAAATGACCTGATTATTATGGCATTGGAAAGCTATGACATAGTAGAACAACTTTTATGAAGAATACAAACCCAATTTCTGGTCATAACCTAGTCAATTTGAAACCCAAAGTTAGGTCCTCAAATCTGCCAAAACCAAAAATTACCCAGAATTCTGGATTTTGGTCAATTCGACTAGTTATGGTTACATGACCATAACTTGAACTAAAAAACTCCAAATGGAGTGATTCAAAAAGAAAAATAAACTAGACACATTAAGGAACAATTTTGATGAAGGAAAGTTAACCAAATTTTCACTGTAGAAGGCCCAATGAAACAGTAGAAACAAGTGATCTCAAAACTGAATTTTTGAAGTTTCACTTGAAGAGCTTAGAAATTCAATTGGCAATCAATGCCAACATAATTATAACAGAAAATGTGGTATGTGGGTGCATTTAAAATTAACATGCCTACTAAAAATGTAAAAGTGAACTTTTTGACTTGAATAGTGCAATGAATAGTATCACCATAGCAAAAAAGTAAAGGACCTAAACTTTATAAACTGTGTCGGGTAGATTAAATCTGCAAAAATTTAATTGTTGAAATTTCTTATTAGAAGTGATTTAAATGGAGTACTAAAACACTTTAAATTATGTGTTTCAGTAGAAAAAGATACTGGGAAAGATAAAGAGAAAGTGAGTCAAGGCCAAGAGGCGATTCATAAGAGGTTTGTGCACAACTATTATTTTCTTCTAATTTTCAATTTGAATTTTGATTTGGATTAAATTGTGAAATAAATTTATGGTTCTTTATATCAAAAATGTTGAATGATACAATTTGTATGCTAGTGATGTAATTCTTGAGAAATTAGTTTGAATGTAATTTGAGGGATATTTTGATGCTTGGAAAACTTGCAAAATAGTTTGAAACCATAGCAATCATGATTAATTGATTGAATTCCTTACTAGCTTGCCTAATGGGACGAAATGGTTTTGAATTCTCTCTCTAGCTAAAGTGTCGAAGTGTGTGCCAGCTGAGGACGAATAGGATGAGTACTCATATATTTTGCTAGCTAGCTATGATATTCCTCATTAGCCTTTGGCTATTGGGACGAATTAAATATTGATGTCATAATTAAGCTGTGTGACTTATAAAAAAATTTATATATATATTAATTGGTGAACTATGAAATGAAAATTGATTTCTTTAAGAAATTTTCTAACTTCAGAAATAAAGTAGGGTTTTATGTGTTAACATATCAATTGATTTACTTATGACTTAATTGTTATTTAAATAATTATTTTCTCTATGTTGTGCACCTCTGAGTCTTTGGCTCAGCGATAGCTCTTTGTTGTTGTCACAGGTAAAGAGGTAGAGAAAGCAGCAGAGTAGGCTGCTTGTGAATTGGATTGTTCAGCTTTTTAGGAGTCACTACCGGGTGTACAGATTATACCCTTGTAAATATTATTGTAATGTACGGATATAACTGTGTGTGTATTTACTTGTGGACTTGAGCAGTTGTATAAATATTGTATACTAAATTTTGAAATTTTATTTGACCAATGTAAATATTTGTGAATTTACTATTCCTTGATAATGAAATGTTTGAGTTCATTTTTTAATTTTGTTTTTAGTGATGAGTTACTTGAAATTATGGAGATTGTGTTGTTGAAATTGAGCTGAATTGAAACTATATTGGAGTTTGGGGTTGAAATAAATATATTGGGAGTGTTTTTACAGGTTTTTGAAGAACTGTTTTCTTAAAATACAGCTGGCACTATGTCAAAATTTTTATAAAATTTGCTAAAAATAAATTATTCAAAATCTTATTTTATGATATAAACTTCAACTAAAGGTTTTTAAATAATGCTTTCACATCACTATAAAATTTAGAATGAATGAAATGGTTTTAAAATCCCTTATAGTATATTTAATGGATTAACAGTAGGCGAAGTTTAGTAATTCATTAGGTATACTATGAGATCATGTTATGCCTTATGGAGAGGTAAGGTGTGACATGTTTTAGTGGTATCAGAGTAAGTTTTAAAGTATGTTTCGACCTATGAAATTGAATATTTTTCTTTGATAGTACAACTACTCAATATCATTTTTTGATACATACAATACATTACATTGTAAATATGAACTAATGGAGGGAAATCTCCTTGTGTTATTTGTTCAGGAGGTAGAATACCCTCTAACTGACTATTAAAGAAGGGGATCACTCAGTCGAGTAATCAATTGAATCTAAGGCACAAGGGGAAGCCCCAGCTCTTTAGAATGTGAGTGGGTTAGCCGCTTTAGCTCCTCAAATGCCGCAGTTTCCTACTCAATTCGCTCGGCAGATGACTGCACTGTTTCAACAAATTGCTTGAGGTATACCCACCCCAGCCCCAATTCAAACCCCAACAGCACAACCACAGCCTCTAGCCAGGCATTTTGAGAAGTTGGTCAAGTATGGTGCTACTGAATTGAAGAGTATAGTGGATACATTAGAAGTAAAGCAGTGGTTAGAAAGAATGGAAAGAGTTTTTAAGAAGCTACACTACACAGAAGAGTTGAAGTTTGAATACTCAGTTTCACTTTTATAAGGGGATGCGTATGATTGATGGAAAACCATCCCCCACAGTCTGGTGGAAACCCCAGTGCTGACTTGGGATGACTTCCTCAGGGAGTTCAAACAGAAATACGTCCCAGATACTTATGTGGACATAAAGCTGCAAGAATTTTTAAGTCTGAAACAGGGGAGTAAAACAGTGGCAGAGTATGAAAGGAAATTTCCCCGCCTGAGTCACTATGCTGGGAGTCTACTTACTACTAGTAGAGTAAGATGCAAAAAGTTTAAAGCCGGTTTGAAGCCTAGTTTGAGAATGCAAGTGGTTGGATTTTAGCATGATAACTTCTCTGAACTCCTATCTCAAGTGCCAGAGCTAGAGAGGATAGAAGCAGAAGGGGCACCTGAGAAAGGGAAAACAGAGAAAGAGAAAAGTGAGAAGTCAGTGGATTAGGGTTCCAGTGGTACTAGGAAGAGGAAAAATTTTAGAGGACAGAGTAGTAAAAAGTCTGATAGGGGACGATTTTCGGGACAGAGACCACTTAGATCTGGTCAGTAGACAACCAGAAGTTCCTTTCCTCCCTGTCCTTGTGAGACTTATGGAAGGAACCATGGTGGGGTATGCTACAAGGCTATCGATGCTTGTTATAACTGTGGTGGTACGGGACATTTTGTGAAGAACTGCACCAGTCCCCGCAGATCTAGGCCACCCACTACCACAGCATAAGGATCTATTCAGAATTCTGCCACCAGAGGTTCACATCCAGCTAGCAGAGGCAGAGGCAGAGGTAGGGGCAGTACCTCAGTCAGCCAGGGCACAGTGAATTAGTTAGAGCAATGTAGTGCTCCAGCCAGAGTCTACACTATGAGACAGAAAGAAGAGGCCGAAACATATGATATTATGGCTGGTACATTCTTTATCTTTGATCAAGATGTGTTTGTGTTATTTGATTAGGGTTCTACCCACTTGTATGTTAGTGCTAGCATCGTTGATTATCTTGTTGTTCCTTGTGTAAAAATGGATTTTGAGGCTCTAGTAACTAGTCCACTAGGATAAGAGGTTAGGGTCAACAAATATATGAAGATTGTCCTTTGGTGATCCAAGGACACACCTTTCTATCCGACTTGATAGAAATGCCCTTCAGAGATTATGATATTATCTTAGACATGGATTGGTTAGCCAGGCATCATGCAATGATTGATTATAGACTGAAGATAGTCACTTTTGGTTTCCCTCAATACGGTGATGTGATAATACATGGAGGGAGGCAGTTATTGCCATCAAACCTTATTTCTACTGCACTTGCCAGAAAAATGATCCGAAAAGGGTGTGAAGATTACTTGGCCCATGTGATAAACACCCAAGTTGGGAGTCCAACATTGAGGGACATCCCCACAGTATGTGACTTTCCAGATGTGTTTCCTGAAGAGTTACTGGGATTACCTCCGAAAAGAGAGGTGCAATTAGAAATAGAGGTTATGCCTGGTGTGGACCCAATCTCTATTACCCCATACAGAATTGCACCTGCTGAGTTAAAGGAGTTGAAGGTGCAGTTACAAGAATTACTTGACAAAGGCTTCATTCACTCTAGTGTGTCACTATGTGGAGCGCTAGTGTTGTTTGTTAAAAAAAAGGATGGCACTCTCTGTTTGTGTATCGACTACTAGCAGTTGAATAAGGTGACAATAAAAAAAAGATATCCGTTGCCCTGCATAGATGATTTGTTTGATCAGTTGAAGGGTGTAGCTGTGTTCTCTAAAATTGATTTGGGATCTGGCTATTATCAGTTGAGGGTGTAAGAGCAGAGTATTCCAAAAACTGCTTTTAGAACTCGATATGGCCATTATGATTTTCTGGTTATGCCATTCAGGTTAACTAATGCTCCAGCTGCTTTTGTGGACGTGATGAACACTATCTTCAGGCCATACCTCAATAACTTTGTTATTGTGTTTATTGATGACATATTAGTATATTCGAAGAGTGCAAAGGAGCATGATAGACATCTGCGAATTGTGCTATAGACCTTAAGGGAGAAACAACTGTATGCCAAGTTGTCGAAGTGGAAATTTTGGTTGGAAGAAATCTCTTTCTTAGGGCACATTGTATTAGTTGAAGGCATTAAGGTAGATCCTAGCAAAGTAGAAGATATCCTTAATTGGAAGCCGCCCAGGAATGTTACAGAAGTTCACAGTTTTCTGGGTTTTGCTAGATACTATCGTCATTTTGTTAAGGGATTTTCTATGTTGGCATCTCCACTGACCAAGCTACTATAGAAGGATGTAAAATTTCAGTGGACTGATAAATGTCAGCAAAGTTTTGAGGAATTAAAGAGATGTTTGACTGAAGCTCCAGTCCTAACTGTACCTACTCCAAGTAAAGAATACATTATTTATAGCGATGCATCTCACAATGGGTTAGGCTGTGTACTGATGCAAGACTGAAACGTCATTACTTATGCATCTCGTCAGTTAAAACCTCATGAGAGAAACTACCCTACACATGACTTGGAGCTTACAGCTATTGTATTTACTCTGAAGATCTGGAGACATTATCTGTATGGGGAAAAGTGTTACATCTACACAAATCACAAGAGCCTGAAGCATATGGGTACCCAAAAAGAGTTGAATTTGAGGCAAAGAAGGTGGTTAGAACTGATTAAGGACTATGATTATCTGATAGACTACCAGCCAGGGAACACAAATGTGGTCGCTGATGCTTTGAGCCATAAAACCATGGCGAGTTCAAGAGTTTCTCCTTTGTCTATGGTACATGAGCTAAAAGCATTGCATGCTAGTTTAGAGATTGATGATGAGGGACAGATGGTAGCTGCATGGCATGCATGGCTAATGTTGATTGATTAGATAAAGATGGCTGCACATAATGATGAAAAGTATGTGAAATTGGTGGAGAAAGCTCAAGCATGCAAGAAACCAGACTTTTCTGTGAATAATGATGGCTTACTGCTACACCAAGGCAAAATGTGCATTCCTAATGATGTGGAATTGAGACAAATCATTATGAAGGAAGCACATGAGTCTCCTTTTGCTATGCACCCTAGTGGAACCACGATGTACATAACTGTTAAAGAGCATTATTAGTGGATGGATGTGAAAAGAGACATAGCTGATTTTGAATCCAAATGCCCAACTTGTCAGCAAGTAAAGGCAGAACACCAAGTGCCAGCAGGGTTGCTACATCCATTGCCAGTGCCTGAGTGGAAATGGGAAAGAACAGTAATGGATTTTGTGATGGGACTTTCGAAAACACAGAAGAATCATAATGCAGTGTGGGTCATAGTGGAAAAATTAACCAAGTCTGCTCACTTTCTACCGGTGAGGATGGACTACAGTCTGGACAGATTAGCTAAACTGTATATTGATGAGATTGTGAGACTTCATGGAGTGCCAATATCAATTGTGTTAGACAGAGATCCAAGGTTCACTTGTAGATTCTAGGGTAGTTTGTAAAAAGCCCTAGGATCTAGATTGAACTTTAGTATGGCATCCCACCCACAGACAGATGGCCAGTCTGAAAGGGTAATTCAAATACTGGAGGATATGCTACGGGCTTTTATGATTGAATTTGAAGGTAGTTAGGACACACACTTGCCTTTGATTGAGTTTGCCTATAACAACAGCTACCAATCAAGTATTGGGATGCCTCCATATGAAGTTTGTATGGCAGGAAGTGTAGAACTCCTCTGTGTTGGGATGAAATGGGCGAAAGAAAACTGATTGGTGCAGAAATTGTTCAGTAGACCAAGGAGAAGATTAAGCTTATCAGAGAATGACTCAAGGCTGCATCAGACCGGCAGAAGTCCTATATTGATTTGAAGAGGAGAGACATTGAGTACACAGTGGGTGATAAGGTATTCCTCAAGGTTTCCCCTTGGAAGAAAATTATGAGATTTGGCAGAAAGGGGAAACTAGGTCCTCGTTTCATTGGGTCGTATGAGGTTCTAGAAAGAGTGGGTCCTTTGGCATGCCGACTGGCACTACCTGCAGAGTTAGAAAAGATATATAATGTCTTCCATGAGTCTATGTTGAGGAGGTATAGATCAGACCCATCTCATATTCTACCTATTGAGGAGATTGAGGTGAATCTGGACCTCACATATGAGGAAGAACCCATAGAGATTTTGGCACATGAAGTGACGCAGCTGAGGAACAAGCAGATATCATTGGTTAAGGTGCTGTGGAACCATCATTCAGGCCAGGAGACTACTTGGGAGCGCGAGGAGGACATGAGGAGATAGTATCCACAACTATTCAGAAACTAAGACCAAGTAAAATTTCAAGACAAAGTTTCTTTTAAGGGGGGAGAATTGTATTGTAACACCCCTATGTTCGGTAGTGTGTTCTACTATTCTGGTGACTAGTGTTGTCCAGACAGCTAGGATGCCTAGAACTATACTTTGATATGAGTGAGGAGACATAAAATAATGAAATACAAGAAAAGAAAACACAAGAAAAAAAAAAGAAAAATAATAGCAAAGAAATGTAACCAAGTTAAGCGAGCCGAGAACCCTAGCGATGGGTGACCGCACCGGGAAGTCATGACGTGGACCGTTGACTAGCCCTAGACCGTGAGAAACCCTGGAAAATATTTTTAGGACCTAAATAGACCCCTATTGAAGTATAAATATCATTAGAAATATCAAAGAAAAATTAATTAATTAGTACAAAGAAAAGTGAGAAATCGAAAAACGGACAAAACCCGGTGTTACCGAAAATTCGGGATGCAACCCGAACATGGGCATTGTGGTCATTTGACACCCCGAGTTGTCTTTTGACCTAAATATTCATTAAAAATACATGATATTACACTTGGAAAATATAATGAAAAATTAATTTAGTGGTACCTAATATAAATAGCAAAAATGGGGTATAATTTGGGTAATTAACACTTTTAACTTATGATATAATTAAGTATTGGTGAGTGGAGCACTATGGGGTTAAAATAAACATTAAGTGGGCAAGTGTAAACCCACTCACACTTCATCTTCAACCTTCCTCCCATCCATGCCGAAATGAAGTTCCCTAAATCCTCCATTGCCGCATTGATTCAAGCTTCCAAACCTCCTCCATTTTCACCTCCAAACACCAAAGTCACTTCACTAATTTTTATCCTCACATCACAAGGAAGAGGTAGATACTAAAATCAAGGGAGTTTGGTTAAGATTTAACAAGCCTCATCAATAGGTAAGTTTGTGTTTTTTATTATTGTTTTATTAAAGTTTGTAATGATGTTATGGGTATTTGATTTATGGAGAGATTTTTGAGGTTTGATGTTAAAAGGGGGATGTGTACTTTTGGCAGCCATGGAAACTCCTTGAAGACAGTTTATTTTTGCTTGTAAATGGTAGATTAAAGGATTGATTAAATGTTTAGGTGTGTAGGAAATTATTGGGTGATGTATACTTAGTATATGTGAATGTGTATTTGAAATTTGAAGCTTGGAAATTAATGGAATGTAAATTCATGAATCGGCAGCCTGGTTTGGTGAACCATAAGGATGTTATTTCATGTTTGGATTATGGAATATTAATGTTGAATTGTGATAGTTGTTAGGGCAGCTTGGGTATATGTGTGATGGTGTGAGGTTGGGCATGTAAATGAGCATGAATAGGTGATTAAATTGTTGTAATTGAGTTTGACAAATTCTGCACTTTATGGTGTATGTTGAATGTGATTGTAAGCTGCCAAAATGATCAACAATATGTGGTAAAATATGTTTAGGTTATGGTACAAACCAAAGTTGACATGAATGTAGAGTTTGGCAATGCTAAAAGTGACCTTCGATGAGAAATGAAGAAAATGCAATAGGGCAGTTTGTGTTTTGGGCTTAGAACCCTAAGTGTGTGGCTTCAATTGGTATGAGACCAATTGGAGGTGAAACTAGGCACAAAATGTGCCAACTTTCATGAAGGAAGCTTGCCAAAATTCTGCTTGTAAGGTAACTTGAAAAGTGACCAAATCCAGATTAGTGCAATTAGGGCCTGAAAATTGACCAATTGGGTAGCAGTTAGTGTTTTGGCCATAACTCACTCAAAACAGGTCCAATTGACCTGAAATTTTGACCATGAATAGTTAAGACCTATATCTACAAGTCTTATGGAGACACCAAAGCCCAGAAATGACCATAAATAAGTCAAACAGCTTACACAAGTTTGGGTCCAAAAACTGTCCGAAACAAAATTGACCTAAAATGACCTAAAGTGACCAATTTTGATGCACTTTGACCAACAATAGTAAAATGACCATAACTTGGTCTACATAACTCAGAATGACCTGAAATTTTGCCCCGCATGCAATAAGACATAGATCTACAAGTTTGTAGTTTTGACTGAAACCCGAAAACCGAGGAAGCTAGGTTGTCCGGCTAGGTCAAACTAGTATCTTGGAATCCTGCAAATTGCAAGAAAATGCAAGATACATGGAAATGAGTTTGGTAACATGTACCAACCCTAAAAGACTATTGAATGTGACATATTAGTAACATTAAAACCTAATTCACCTAGAATGCATCGAGGGTCGACATATTAGGTTGACTAAGCAAATAATAGAATTCAGTGAATTAATTATCAAGCATTATCGTTAGAGACAGTTTAAATGAGTACTGAAACACCTCAAATTGTGTTTCTCAGTTAGCAAAGACTCAGGGAAAGGGAAGGAAACACTGAGTCAAGGCCAGGAGACAGTTATCAAAGGTTTGTGCACAACAATTATTTCTTTTGAATTTTTCAATTGAAATAAATTATGACTATTTGTATATTATTGTTTTCAATTATGGAAATGTGTTTGAATGGATACTTATTGCTTGAAAAGCATTGGACATGGTTTGAAACTGTGAAAAAATTGATTTAGTGTGATTTGTGAAAATTGAAGTTAATTATGAATTGTGTTGCCATTTTGTGAATGAAATTATAACTTTGGAAATTTATTGGATTCTTACGAATCATTTGAATAAAATGTTTGGAATTGATTTTGTGTTCACACTTAGCATGACAGTATCACATCATTCCTTCTCCATTTATGGGGTTGTGATCATTTATTTTCCTTCTCCATTTATGGGGTTGTGATCGTTTATTTTTCTCCCTCTCTGGTTTACCAGTTGAGGTGATCGGATGAGTACTCATTATATAGCTAGCTTCCTTCCTCATTGATTTCGATTAGTGGGGTTGTGATTGCTTTGTCGTGGTGTACAACGCGGCATTGATCGGAAAATTGTGTCATGGCTTAAGTTGTGTATGAATTGGCAACACTGTATTCTTAAATTATTTGACTAAATTGTATTATTATGAGCTTTGATAATTTGTGAAATGGAGTTTAAATTCTTATTGACATTCACTGTCTTTTGAATTTAACCATGTTTTGACTATTGGGATTTATTGTGATATTGTGAAATAGAGTTTAAATTCCTTATGACATTCATTGTCTTGAATTCAATTATGGTTTTACGTATCCATCATTTATATGATTTATGAATTGTGATTTAAAGTTGTATTTGGTTAATGTTGTGCACCACTAAGACATTGTCTCAGCGATAGCTTTTTATTGCTGTCGCTAGTAGACAGACGGATAGGGCAGCAGACTAGGCTGCTAGTGGATTCAGCGAGATATCATCGGGTATATTGAGTATACCACATTTTGCATTTTGTACTGTAATGTATGTTCACTGTATGTATATATTGTTTTTGGTTTTGACCAATTGTAAATTAAAACTGTACATTGAAGTTGTAAAATAAATTATGAGTTATTTTGGCTTGTAAAAAAATTGTATTGTATTTTTTTTATCTCAGTCTTTGAAAAATTATTATGGATTCGAGTTGAAAAACTTATTGTGTTGAATTATGTTGGAGTTTGAGATTGAGAAAAATATTGAAGTGCTTTTTTACAGGTTTTCTGAAGAACTATTTTGTTCAAAATACAGATGGTACTCTGCCAAAATCTTTACAGAAATCCCTAATAGTCCAAATGTGTTAACTGTTTCATTTCACTTTAAAAAGGTTTTTAACACCTGTAAATAGTGCTCACCACTGTAAAAAGAAGTAAGAAAAGTTTTAAAATCCCTTGTAGTGTATTTAATGGGTTATCAGTAGACGAAGTTGGTAATTCATTAGGTATACTACGGGATCATGTTATGCCTTACAGAGGGGTAGGGTGTGACATGTTTTAGTGGTATCAGAGCCTAGTTTTTAAATTCTGTTTTCACCTATAATTTGAATATTCTTTCTTCATAGTACAACTGCTCAATATCATTGTTTGATACATACAGTACATTACATTATAAATATGCACTAACGAGAGGAAATCTCCTTGTGTTAATTGTTCAGGAGGTCTAAGATCCTCGAATTGACTATGAAAGAGAGTGATCGTTCAGTCGATCAACCGATAGAGGCTGAGGTACAAGTTGAGGCCCCAGCTCCACAAAGTGTCGAAGGCCCGACTGTACCAGTTTTGCCGGTACAAATTACTGCACAAATGGCCCAGAAAATGGCCACTTTCTTCCAACAAATAGCTGATAATCTGTCAGCCCAAGCCCAAGTACAGACCCAACCCCCACAAGGGCAACATGAAATAGAGAAGAGGGAGAAACCTATGGGTCAGAGCTCAAGCAGTAATTTGAGAAAGAGAAAAAAATATGAGGAGCCCCGAGCTCAGGGATATAGCAGAGGTTGATCATCAAGACAGAGACCACCAAAGTCCAGTCGTCAAACAACTAGAAGTTCCTACCCTCCCTGCCAATGTGAAACTTGTGGTAGAAATCATGGTGGGGTATGCTACAAGGCCATAGGAGCCTGTTATAACTATGGAGGCACAAGACACTTTGCCAAGGACTGCACCAGTAGTCGCAGAGTTAGACCACTCCTACTACTGCAGAAAGGTCAGTTCAGAGCCCTGTCACTAGAAGTTCACAACCACCCAGCAGAGGTAGAGGCAGGGGTAGAGGTAGCCCAGCAGGTAGCCAAGGCACAGTGAAACATTCAGAGCAAGATAGTGCTCCAGTCAGAATCTATGCAATGAGACAGAGAGAAGAGGCCGAGACATCTAATGTTGTGGTTGGTACCTTCTCAACTTTTAATCAAGATGTGTTTGTGTTCTTTGATCCAGGTTCTACCCATTCTTATGTGAGTGCTAGCATCATTGATTGCATTGCTATTCCATGTACAAAAATGGACTTTGAGGTGCTAGTAACAAGTCCAAAAAGACAGGAGGTTAGGGTTAATAAAATGTATAGGGATTGTCATTTGGTGATCCAAGGACACACTCTTCTATCTGATTTCATTGAAATGCCCTTCAGAGATTATGATCTTGGGCATGGATTGGTTAGCCAGGCATCATGCCATGATTGACTGTAGGCTGAAGATAGTCACTTTTGGTCTCCCTCAGTACAGTGATGTGGTAATACATGGGGAGAGGCAGCTATTGCCATCAAACATCATTTCGGATGCACTAGCCAGAAAAATGATCAGAAAGGGGTGTGAAGCATACTTGGCACATGTGGTAGACACCCAAGTGGGGAGTCCAGCATTGAAATCATGGTGGGGTATGCTACAAGGCCATAGGAGCCTGTTATAACTGTGGAGGCACAAGACACTTTGCCAAGGACTGCACCAGTAGTCGCAGAGTTAGACCATCTCCTACTACTGCAGAAAGGTAAGTTCAGAGCCCTGTCACCAGAAGTTCACAACCACCCAGCAGAGGTAGAGGCAGGAGTAGAGGTAGCCCAGCAAGTAGCCAAGGCACAGTGAAACATTCAGAGCAAGATAGTGCTCCAGTCAGAATCTATGCAATGAGACAGAGAGAAGAGGCCGAGACATCTGATGTTGTGGTTAGTACCTTCTCAACTTTTAATCAAGATATGTTTGTGTTATTTGATCTGGGTTCTACCCATTCGTATATGAGTGCTAGCATCATTGATTGCATTGCTATTCCATGTACAAAAATGGACTTTGAGGTGCTAGTAACAAGTCCGATAAGATAGGAGGTTAGGGTTAATAAAATGTATAGGGATTGTCATTTGGTGATCCTAGGACACACTTTTCTATCTGATTTCATTGAAATGCCCTTCAGAGATTATGATATCATCTTGGGCATGGATTGGTTAGCCAGGCATCATGCCATGATTGACTGTAGGCTGAAGATAGTCACTTTTGGTCTCCCTCAGTACAGTGATGTGGTAATATATGGGGAGAGGCAGCTATTGCCATCAAACATCATTTCGGATGCACTAGCCAGAAAAATGATCAGAAAAGGATGTGAAGCATACTTGGCATATGTGGTAGACACCCAAGTGGGGAGTCAAGCATTGAAATCATGGTGGGGTATGCTACAAGGCCATAGGAGCCTGTTATAACTGTGGAGGCACAAGACACTTTGCCAAGGACTGCACCAGCAGTCGCAGAGTTAGACCATCTCCTACTAATGAATAAAGGTCGATTGAGCCTGTCACGTAAGTTCACAACCACCCAGCAGAGGTAGAGGTAGGGGTAGAGGTAGCCCAGCAGGTAGCCAAGGCACAGTGAAACATTCAGAGCAAGATAGTGCTCCAGTCAGAATCTATGCAATGAGACAGAGAGAAGAGGCCGAGACATCTGTTGTTGTGGTTGGTACCTTCTCAACTTTTAATCAAGATGTGTTTGTGTTATTTGATCTGGGTTCTACCCATTCTTATGTGAGTGCTAGCATCATTGATTGCATTGCTATTCCATGTACAAAATTGGACTTTGAGGTGCTAGTAACAAGTCCGATAAGACAGGAGGTTAGGGTTAATAAAATGTATAGGGATTGTCATTTGGTGATCCAAGGACACACTTTTCTATCTGATTTCATTGAAATGCCCTTCAGAGATTATGATATCATCTTGGGCATGGATTGGTTAGCCAGGCATCATGCCATGATTGACTGTAGGCTGAAGATAGTCACTTTTGGTCTCCCTCAGTACAGTGATGTGGTAATATATGGGGAGAGGCAGCTATTGCCATCAAACATCATTTCGGATGCACTAGCCAGAAAAATGATCAGAAAAGGATGTGAAGCATACTTGGCATATGTGGTAGACACCCAAGTGGGGAGTCCAGCATTGAAATCATGGTGGGGTATGCTACAAGGCCATAGGAGCCTGTTATAACTGTGGAGGCACAAGACACTTTGCCAAGGACTGCACCAGTAGTCGCAGAGTTAGACCATCTCCTACTACTGCAGAAAGGTCAGTTCAGAGCCCTGTCACCAGAAGTTCACAACCACCCAGCAGAGGTAGAGGCAGGGGTAGAGGTAGCCCAGCAGGTAGCCAAGGCACAGTGAAACATTTAGAGCAAGATAGTGCTCCAGTCAGAATCTATGCAATGAGACAGAGAGAAATGGCCGAGACATCTGATGTTGTGGTTGGTACCTTCTCAACTTTTAATCAAGATGTGTTTGTGTTATTTGATCTGGGTTCTACCCATTCTTATGTGAGTGCTAGCATCATTGATTGCATTGCTATTCCATGTACAAAATTGGACTTTGAGGTGCTAGTAACAAGTCCGATAAGACAGGAGGTTAGGGTTAATAAAATGTATAGGGATTGTCATTTGGTGATCCAAGGACACACTTTTCTATCTGATTTCATTGAAATGCCCTTCAGAGATTATGATATCATCTTGGGCATGGATTGGTTAGCCAGGCATCATGCCATGATTGACTGTAGGCTGAAGATAGTCACTTTTGGTCTCCCTCAGTACAGTGATGTGGTAATACATGGGGAGAGGCAGCTATTGCCATCAAACATCATTTCGGATGCACTAGCCAGAAAAATGATCAGAAAGGGGTGTGAAGCATACTTGGCACATGTGGTAGGCACCCAAGTGGGGAGTCCAGCATTGAAATCATGGTGGGGTATGCTACAATGCCATAGGAGCCTGTTATAACTGTGGAGGCACAAGACACTTTGCCAAGGACTGCACCAGTAGTCGCAGAGTTAGACCATCTCCTACTATCAGAAAAGGTCGAGCCGAGCTGTCACCAGAAGTTCACAACCACCCAGCAGAGGTAGAGGCAGGGGTAGAGGTAGCCCAGCAGGTAGCAAAGGCATAGTGAAACATTCAGAGCAAGATAGTGCTCCAGTCAGAATCTATGCAATGAGACAGAGAGAAGAGGCCGAGACATCTGATGTTGTGGTTGGTACCTTCTCAACTTTTAATCAAGATGTTTTTGTGTTATTTGATCTGGGTTCTACCCATTCTTATGTGAGTGCTAGCATCATTGATTGCATTGCTATTCCATGTACAAAATTGGACTTTGAGGTGCTAGTAACAAGTCCGATAAGACAGGAGGTTAGGGTTAATAAAATGTATAGGGATTGTCATTTGGTGATCCAAGGACACACTTTTCTATCTGATTTCATTGAAATGCCCTTCAGAGATTATGATATCATCTTGGGCATGGATTGGTTAGCCAGGCATCATGCCATGATTGACTGTAGGCTGAAGATAGTCACTTTTGGTCTCCCTCAGTACAGTGATGTGGTAATATATGGGGAGAGGCAGCTATTGCCATCAAACATCATTTCGGATGCACTAGCCAGAAAAATGATCAGAAAAGGATGTGAAGCATACTTGGCATATGTGGTAGACACCCAAGTGGGGAGTCCAAAGATTGAAATCATGGTGGGGTATGCTACAAGGCCATAGGAGCTGTTATAACTGTGGAGGCACAAGACACTTTGCCAAGGATCGCACCAAAGAGTCGCAGAGTTAGACCATCTCCTACTACTGCAGAAAGGTCAGTTCAGAGCCCTGTCACCAGAAGTTCACACCCACCCAGCAGAGGTAGAGGCGGGAGTAGAGGTAGCCCAGCAAGTAGCCAAGGCACAGTGAAACATTCAGAGCAAGATAGTGCTCCAGTCAGAATCTATGCAATGAGACAGAGAGAAGAGGCCGAGACATCTGATGTTGTGGTTAGTACCTTCTCAACTTTTAATCAAGATGTGTTTGTGTTATTTGATCTGGGTTCTACCCATTCTTATGTGAGTGCTAGCATCATTGATTGCATTGCTATTCCATGTACAAAATTGGACTTTGAGGTGCTAGTAACAAGTCCGATAAGACAGGAGGTTAGGGTTAATAAAATGTATAGGGATTGTCATTTGGTGATCCAAGGACACATTTTTCTATCTGATTTCATTGAAATGCGCTTCAGAGATTATGATATCATCTTGGGCATGGATTGGTTAGCCAGGCATCATGCCATGATTGACTGTAGGCTGAAGATAGTCACTTTTGGTCTCCCTCAGTACAGTGATGTGGTAATATATGGGGAGAGGCAGCTATTGCCATCAAACATCATTTCGGATGCACTAGCCAGAAAAATGATCAGAAAAGGATGTGAAGCATACTTGGCATATGTGGTAGACACCCAAGTGGGGAGTCCAGCATTGAAATCATGGTGGGGTATGCTACAAGGCCATAGGAGCCTGTTATAACTGTGGAGGCACAAGACACTTTGCCAAGGACTGCACCAGTAGTCGCAGAGTTAGACCATCTCCTACTACTGCAGAAAGGACAGTTCAGAGCCCTGTCACCAGAAGTTCACAACCACCCAGCAGAGGTAGAGGCAGGGGTAGAGGTAGCCCAGCAGGTAGCCAAGGCACAGTGAAACATTTAGAGCAAGATAGTGCCCCAGTCAGAATCTATGCAATGAGACAGAGAGAAATGGCCGAGACATCTGATGTTGTGGTTGGTACCTTCTCAACTTTTAATCAAGATGTGTTTGTGTTATTTGATCTGGGTTCTACCCATTCTTATGTGAGTGCTAGCATCATTGATTGCATTGCTATTCCATGTACAAAATTGGACTTTGAGGTGCTAGTAACAAGTCCGATAAGACAGGAGGTTAGGGTTAATAAAATGTATAGGGATTGTCATTTGGTGATCCAAGGACACACTTTTCTATCTGATTTCATTGAAATGCCCTTCAGAGATTATGATATCATCTTGGGCATGGATTGGTTAGCCAGGCATCATGCCATGATTGACTGTAGGCTGAAGATAGTCACTTTTGGTCTCCCTCAGTACAGTGATGTGGTAATATATGGGGAGAGGCAACTATTGCCATCAAACATCATTTCGGATGCACTAGCCAGAAAAATGATCAGAAAAGGATGTGAAGCATACTTGGCATATGTGGTAGACACCCAAGTGGGGAGTCCAGCATTGAAATCATGGTGGGGTATGCTACAAGGCCATAGGAGCCTGTTATAACTGTGGAGGCCCAAGACACTTTGCCAAGGATCGCACTGAGTCGCAGTTAGACCATCTCCTACTACTGCAGAAAGGTCAGTTCAGAGCCCTGTCACCAGAAGTTCACAACCACCCAGCAGAGGTAGAGGCAGGGGTAGAGGTAGCCCAGCAGGTAGCCAAGGCACAGTGAAACATTTAGAGCAAGATAGTGCTCCAGTCAGAATCTATGCAATGAGACAGAGAGAAATGGCCGAGACATCTGATGTTGTGGTTGGTACCTTCTCAACTTTTAATCAAGATGTGTTTGTGTTATTTGATCTGGGTTCTACCCATTCTTATGTGAGTGCTAGCATCATTGATTGCATTGCTATTCCATGTACAAAATTGGACTTTGAGGTGCTAGTAACAAGTCCGATAAGACAGGAGGTTAGGGTTAATAAAATGTATAGGGATTGTCATTTGGTGATCCAAGGACACACTTTTCTATCTGATTTCATTGAAATGCCCTTCAGAGATTATGATATCATCTTGGGCATGGATTGGTTAGCCAGGCATCATGCCATGATTGACTGTAGGCTGAAGATAGTCACTTTTGGTCTCCCTCAGTACAGTGATGTGGTAATATATGGGGAGAGGCAACTATTGCCATCAAACATCATTTCGGATGCACTAGCCAGAAAAATGATCAGAAAAGGATGTGAAGCATACTTGGCATATGTGGTAGACACCCAAGTGGGGAGTCCAGCATTGAAATCATGGTGGGGTATGCTACAAGGCCATAGGAGCCTGTTATAACTGTGGAGGCCCAAGACACTTTGCCAAGGACTGCACCAGTAGTAGCAGAGTTAGACCATCTCCTACTACTGCAGAAAGGTCAGTTCAGAGCCCTGTCACCAGAAGTTCACAACCACCCAGCAGAGGTAGAGGCAGGGGTAGAGGTAGCCCAAAGAGGTAGCCAAGGCACAGTGAAACATTTAGAGCAAGATAGTGCTCCAGTCAGAATCTATGCAATGAGACAGAGAGAAATGGCCGAGACATCTGATGTTGTGGTTGGTACCTTCTCAACTTTTAATCAAGATGTGTTTGTGTTATTTGATCTGGGTTCTACCCATTCTTATGTGAGTGCTAGCATCATTGATTGCATTGCTATTCCGTGTACAAAATTGGACTTTGAGGTGCTAGTAACAAGTCCGATAAGACAGGAGGTTAGGGTTAATAAAATGTATAGGGATTGTCATTTGGTGATCCAAGGACACATTTTTCTATCTGATTTCATTGAAATGCGCTTGAGATTATGATATCATCTTGGGCATGGATTGGTTAGCTGAGCATCATGCCATGATTGATTGTAAGGTGAAGATAGTCACTTTTGGTCTCCTCGATGCAGTGATGTGGTAATATATGGGGAGAGGCTATTGCCATCAAACATCATTTCGGATGCACTAGCGGAAAAATGATCGAGAAAGGATGTGAAGCATACTTGGCATATGTGGTAGACACCCAAGTGGGAGTCCACATTGAAATCATGGTGGGGTATGCTACAAGGCCATAGGAGCTGTTATAGCTGTGGAGGCACAAGACACTTTGCCAAGATCGCACGATGAGTCGCAGAGTTAGACCATCTCCTACTACTGCG
The DNA here is from genome assembly GCF_030052815.1 of Hevea brasiliensis. NCBI lineage: Eukaryota > Viridiplantae > Streptophyta > Magnoliopsida > Malpighiales > Euphorbiaceae > Hevea > Hevea brasiliensis. Next base: position 73,948,357 of record NC_079504.1, read on the forward strand.
AAAGGACAGTTGAGCCACTGTCACGAGTTCACAACCACCCAGCTGAGGTAGAGGCAGGGGTAGAGGTAGCCCAGCAGGTAGCCAAGGCACAGTGAAACATTTAGAGCAAGATAGTGCTCTAGTCAGAATCTATGCAATGAGACAGAGAAATGGCGAGACATCTGATGTTGTGGTTGGTACCTTCTCAACTTTTAATCAAGATGTGTTTGTGTTATTTGACCCGGGGTCTACCCATTCTTATGTGAGTGCTAGCATCATTGATTGCATTGCTGTTCCATGTACAAAATTGGACTTTGAGGTGCTAGTAACAAGTCCGATAAGACAGAGGTTAGGGTTAATAAAATGTATAGGGATTGTCATTTGGTGATCCAAGGACACACTTTTCTATCGATTTCATTGAAATGCCCTTCAGAGATTATGATATCATCTTGGGCATGGATTGGTTAGCCAGCATCATGCCATGATTGGTGTAGGTGAAGATAGTCACTTTTGGTCTCCTCGATCTGATGATGTGGTAATACATGGGAGAGGCGACTATTGCCATCAAACATCATTTCGGATGCACTAGCGGAAAAATGATCGAGAAAGGATGTGAAGCATACTTGGCATATGTGGTAGACACCCAAGTGGGAGTCGGCATTGAAATCATGGTGGGGTATGCTACAAGGCCATAGGAGCTGTTATAGCGTGGAGGCACAAGACACTTTGCCAAGGGCGCACGATGAGTCGCGAGTTAGACCATCTCCTACTCTGCGAAAGGTCGATTCGAGCCCTGTCACGAAGTTCACAACCACCCACAGAGGTAGAGGCAGGGTAGAGGTAGCCCAAAGTAGCAAAGGCACGATGAAACATTGAGCAAGATAGTGCTCGGTCGAGAATCTATGCAATGAGAAAGAGAGAAGAGGCCGAGACATCGATGTTGTGGTTGGTACCTTCTCAACTTTTAATCAAGATGTGTTTGTGTTATTTGATCCGGTTCTACCCATTCTTATGTGAGTGCTAGCATCATTGATTGCATTGCTATTCCATGTACAAAATTGGACTTTGAGGTGCTAGTAACAAGTCCGATAAGACAGGAGGTTAGGGTTAATAAAATGTATAGGGATTGTCATTTGGTGATCCAAGGACACACTTTTCTATCAGATTTCATTAAAATGCCCTTGAGATTATGATATCATCTTGGGCATGGATTGGTTAGCCAGGCATCATGCCATGATTGACTGTAGGCTGAAGATAGTCACTTTTGGTCTACCACACTACAGTGATGTGGTACTATATGGGGAGAGGCAGCTATTGCCATCACACATCAATTCGGATGCACTAGCCAGTAAAATGATCAGAAAGGATGTGAAGCATACTTGGCATATGTGGTAGACACCCAAGTGGGAGTCCACATTGAAATCATGGTGGGGTATGCTACAAGGCCATAGGAGCTGTTATAGCTGTGGAGGCACAAGACACTTTGCCAAGGATCGCACCAGAGTCGCGAGTTAGACCATCTCCTACTCTGCGAAAGGTCGGTTCGAGCCACTGTCACGAGTTCACAACCACCCAACAGGTAGAGGTAGGGTAGAGGTAGCCCGCCAAGTAGCCAAGGCACGATGAAACATTGAGCAAGATAGTGCTCGATCGAATCTATGCAATGAGACAGAGAGACGAGGCCGAGACATCTGATGTTGTGGTTAGTACCTTCTCAACTTTTAATCAAGATGTGTTTGTGTTATTTGATCTGGGTTCTACCCATTCTTATGTGAGTGCTAGCATCATTGATTGCATTGCTATTCCATGTACAAAATTGGACTTTGAGGTGCTAGCAACAAGTCCGATAAGACAGGAGGTTAGGGTTAATAAAATGTATAGGGATTGTCATTTGGTGATCCAAGGACACACTTTTCTATCTGATTTCATTGAAATGCCCTTCAGAGATTATGATTGTCACACCCTACCCCTCTGTAAGGCATAACATGATCCCGTAGTATACCTAATGAATTACCAACTCCGTCTACTGATAATTCATTAAATACACTACAAGGGATTTTAAAAACTTTTCTTCTTTTACAGTGGTGAGCACTATTTACAGGTGTGAAAGACTTTGGTGAACTGAAGTGAAACAACTAACTCATTTGATTTATTTGGAGTATCTGTAAAAATTTTGGCAAGGTGCCATTTGTATTTTGGACAAAACAGTTCTTCAGAAAACCTGTAAAAAGCACTTCAATATATTTTCAAATCTCAACTCCAACATTTTTATCAACACAACACATTTCTCAAGTCAAATCCACAGTGATTTTCAAAGACTAAGATACAAAAATATAACACAATTTTTACAAGCCAAATAACTCATAATTATTTTACAACTTTATTGTACAACTTAAATTTACAACTGCTCAAAACCAAGAACAAAATATACATACTGTGAATATACATTACAATACAAAATGCCACATATGGTATACTCACTATACCCAAAATCTCTCATTTGGCGGTACTAGCGACCTAGTCTGCCTGTCTATCTCTCTACTGCGACGACAATAAAAGCTATCGAGACAATGTCTCGATGGTGAACAACATTAACCAAATACAATTTTAAATCACAATTCATAAATCATATCAATAGTGGATACTTAAAACCATAGTTAAATTCAAGACAATAAATGTCAACAAGAATTTAAACTCCATTTGTTAATATCACAATAATTTTCAATAAGTCAGATCATGGTTGAATTCAATAGACAGTATATGTCAATAAGAGTTTAAATCAATTTCACAATCTCACAATACATAATAACACAATTCGATCAAATAATTGAAGAATACAAAGGTGTTGCCAATCTATAACACAATTTAGGCCATGACACACATTTTTTCCATATATGCCGTGTTGTACACCACGACAAGACATGCTCACCCCAATAATCGAAATCAATGAGGAGGAAGCTAGCTATATAATGAGAACTCATCCATACTCACCTCGGTGGGAAGTCAAAGAGGGAGGAACATAATCATACTCACCCGGACTAATAAGTCAAAGAGGAGGAAAAATCACACTCACCCCATTAATGGAGGAGGAACATATTATCAGTGTCATGCCAATTGTGAGTCAAAACAATTCCAAACATTTTATTCAAATGATCCATAAGAATCCAATAAATTTCCAAAGTTATAATTTCATTAACAAAATGGCAACACAATTCGTAATTCACTTCAATTTCCACAAAAACCATTTACAGTGCTTTTCAATCAATAAGTATCCATCAAATACCATTCAAACAATTTTTCACAGTTTCAAACCATTCACAATGTTTTTCAATCAATAAGTGTCCACCAAACACATTTCCACAATTTAAAACAATAATATACAAATAGTCAATTTTTATTTCCATTGAAAATAATTCAAAAGAAACAGTTGTTGTGCACAAACCTCTGATGACTGTCCCCCTGATCTGGACTCAGTGTTTCCTTCCCTTTTCCTGAGTCTTTGGTAACTGAGAAACACAATTTGAAGTGTTTCAGTACTAATTTAAACTGTCTCTATCGATGGTGTTTGGTAAATAATGCACTGAACTCAATTATTCACTTAATCACCTAATATACCGACCCTCGTTGCGTTTTAGGTAAATTAGGTTTTGGTGTCGTTAATATGTCACATTTGATAGGGTTTTAGGTTTGGTATGTTTTACCAAAGTCATTTCCTTGCTTAGTGCATTTTAATGCAAATTGCTGGATTCCGGGACACTGGTTTGACCTAATCGGACGATCTAGTTCCCTCGGTTTTCGGGTCTCGGTCGAAACTACAAACTTGTAGATCTAGGTCTTATTGCACGCGGTGCAAAATTTCAGGTCAATCCGAGTTAAGTAGACCAAGTTATGGTCATTACACTATTGCTGGTCAAGTGGTACCATTTTAGGTCAATTTTAGGTCAAATTGGTCAATTCTGGTTCGGCCAGTTTTTGGACCCGAACTTGTGCAAGTTGTTTGACTTGCTTATGGTCATTTCTGGGTTTTGGTGTCTTCATAAGACTTGTAGGTATGGGTCTTAACTATTCATGGTTAAAATTTCAGGTCAATTGGACCTGGTTTGAGTGAGTTATGGCCTAAATACTCACTACTGCCCAATTGGTCATTTTTCAGGTCCTAATTGCACCTAATCCGAATTGGTCATTTTTCACATCACCTTGCAAGCAGAATTTTGGTATGTTCTCTCAATGAAAGTTGGCACATTTTGTGCCTAGTTTCACCTCCAATTGGTCTCATACCAATTGAGGTTACACATTTAAAGTTATAGGTCTATTTGCACACTGTCCTCTATGTGTCTTTCAAACCCCAATTCAAACACACATTTAACTTGCTCTACCTTAAATCCCCATACCCAATTATGATGTTATACCATTCCATATTCATTTATCACTTCTTACTATGGTCAATTTGGACAGAATACAAACATTCTCAATACATCAATTACAACCCTAAACCACAAAGTCCAAATTTAGCAATATATGTACATAATTACACCTAATCATTACATATAATTTCCACTACTAATTTACATACACATTCATCAATTCTTCTATGTCAACATTCTGGCAATACTTCCATCAATACATACAATTATTCAAGGGTCCCCAAGCTGCCGAAAACCTTCTTCAACATCAAAGTGCCCTACAATTTACCAATTCCCATCCAAGTGCATAAATCACCATATATATGTGAAATAATCCTCTAGGATATTAAATCACCATGATCAACATTATTTCTCATCAATTATATGCATAAATATCTCATCAAAAATGTGACTCCATGGCTGTCCAAAATGAAAACAACAATAACTCTTCAAACTCAAAATTTTCCTTCACAAAACCAACACCCATAACATGCACACAAAACTTAACAAAGCTATCTTCAAAATTATGGACTTACCTTATGCTTGGAGCTTGTTAAACCTTGCTTAAACTTCTCAAATTTAGTATCAAACTCTTCCTTGTGATGAGTAGACAAAGTTTCATGAAGGAACCCAAGTGAATGGAGTTGAAATGGAGGATGGATCAAGCTTGCATGAAAATGTCCATGGAGTTTCCTCTCCCTTCATTCACGGCAACTTTGGTACAATGGAGAAGATGAAGTTTCTGCCTTGGATAATGGATGTACACCTGCCCCACTATGTCTTTAGTTTATTCCTTTAGTGGCCCACTCACATTATTTAACCATATTATAAGTTTAATGTGTTATTTACACCATTTCCACTCCATTTTTGGCTATTTATTTTAGGTACCACTAAACAAATTTTTCATTTCATTTTCTAAGTGTAATATTATTTATTTTTAATGGAAATTTAGGTCAAAAGACAATTCGGGATGTCAAATGACCATAATGCCTGTTCGGGTGGCATTCCCAATTTTCAGTAACAGTATTTTGTCTGTTTTCGATTTCTCACTTTTCTTTGTACTAATTATATAATTTTTCAATGATCTATCCAATGATATTTATTCTTCAATAAGGGTCTATTTAAGTCTTAAAAATGTTTTCCGGGGTTCCCATGATCGAGGCGATCCAACGGTCCACGCCGTGACTTCCAGTCGGATCACCCATCGTTAGGTTTCCCGGCTCGTTTAACTTGATCACATTTCTTTGCAATCATTTTTCCTTTGTTTTTCTTGTACTTTCTTTTCTTTTATTTCATTATTTTATGTCTCCTCACTCTCATTGAAGTGTGGTTCTAGTCATCCTAGTCAGGACAACACCGGTCACTGGAGCGGCGAGCACTACCGAACTTAGGGGTGTTACAATTCTCCCCCCCTTAAATAAATTTCGTCCACGAAATTTTACCCAGTAATCATCTTACAATAGTCATACGTTTATTTTCTCCTTTCTATATGATCGTAAGACTTTTAACAATCTAATACAATGTTTACTTTGTTTGGATAACACCAATCTCCTCTTACTATTATGTTGTCTAATATTTCAGCTCACGTTCCTTCTTGAATGACCCTTGAGGTCATGTTAGAATCATTCATCAGTCATTGGTCCTCTGACCATTCTAGTCCATAGTCTTCCTTACATTTGTAATATTTCTTTGTTACACATGAATCAACTGTTCAATTCTCTACTTTCATAACTCTTTTTATCTGTCAATATTCTATAACTTACTTCCTTTTGTAATGAAATATAAACTTTCGATATTTTAACTTGTGAGTTTTAGATCCTAAGTAGGATTTTCAAACTTATTTCTAACAATTAAATTACGTCTGGCATAACTATGCCAAAGCAGATCTGGTTGGCAACTATTCTCATCTAGGTGTACTATCGGTTAGTACGTAGCTCTACACAATAATCTCAAGTTAGTACTGTAATCTGCAGCTTACAGTATAAACATCAAGAACATTGCATAGTTACTACGATACATCCCAATAGATCAAACTTTCCTATCTTTTATCCATTTCGAATTCATTGATATTCGAATCTTATTTTGATTACAATATCCATTAGCAATTTCTAACAGTAACCTCCTTGCCTTCATCTAGAGCAATTCCATTACTGCATCTTACATTTACGTCCTCTTGCCTTACATTAAGTAGGCTCACTAATTAGCTTATAATTTTATGGTGTGTCAGCAAATACTTTTCGCCGATAAACTCTTCCAAAACTAATTTCACTTGTTATCACAATCCTTATCCTAAAGGACTAGTCACTAATGCATCAATATTTATTTACCTTACCTCATGTACAATAATACAATGAGATTTCATCCCTTTAGTTCATATTGATAATGTAATGTAATGTATGTATCAAACATTTGAGCGATTGTAGTTACCGATAAAAAGATTTCAATTTCACATTTAGAAATTCACTTTAAAAACATTGCTCTGATACCACTAAAACATGTCACACCCTACCCCTCTGTAAGGCATAACATGATCCCGTAGTATACCTAATGAATTACCAACTCCGTCTACTGATAATCCATTAAATACACTACAAGGGATTTTAAAAACTTTTATTCTTTTACTGATGGTGAGCACTATTTACAGTGTGAAAGACTTTGGTGAATCAAGTGAAACAACTAACTCATTTGATTTATTTGGAGTATCTGTAAAAATTTTGGCAAGGTGCCATTTGTATTTTGGACAAAGCAGTTCTTGAAAAACTGTAAAAGCACTTCAATATATTTTCAAATCTCAAATCCAACATTTTTATCAATACAACACATTTCTCAAGTCAAATCCACAGTGATTTTGAAAGACTAAGATACAAAAATATAACACAATTTTTTTACAAGCCAAATAACTCATAATTATTTTACAACTTTACTGTACAACTTAAATTTACAACTGCTCAAAACCAAGAACAAAATATACATACAGTGAATATACATTACAATACAAAATGCCACATATGGTATACTCACTATACCCAAAATCTCTCGCTGGCGGTACTAGCAGCCTAGTCTGCTGCCCTGTCTATCTCTCTACCTGCGACAGCAATAAAAAGCTATCGCTGAGACAATGTCTCAGTGGTGCACAACATTAACCAAATACAATTTTAAATCACAATTCATAAATCATATCAATAGTGGATACTTAAAACCATAGTTAAATTCAAGACAATAAATGTCAACAAGAATTTAAACTCCATTTGTTAATATCACAATAATTTTCAATAAGTCAGATCATGGTTGAATTCAATAGACAGTATATGTCAATAAGAGTTTAAATCAATTTCACAATCTCACAATACATAATAACACAATTCGATCAAATAACTGAAGAATACAGTGTTGCCAATCTATAACACAATTTAGGCCATGACACACATTTTTCCATATATGCCGTGTTGTACACCACGACAAGACATGCTCACCCCAATAATCGAAATCAATGAGGGAGGAAGCTAGCTATATAATGAGAACTCATCCATACTCACCTCAGACTGGGAAGTCAAAGAGGGAGGAACATAATCATACTCACCCCAGACTAATAAGTCAAAGAGGGAGGAATAATCACACTCACCCCATTAATGGAGGAGGAACATATTATCAGTGTCATGCCAATTGTGAGTCAAAACAATTCCAAACATTTTATTCAAATGATCCATAAGAATCCAATAAATTTCCAAAGTTATAATTTCATTAACAAAATGGCAACACAATTCGTAATTCGCTTCAATTTCCACAAAAACCATTTACAGTGCTTTTCAATCAATAAGTATCCATCAAATACCATTCAAACAATTTTTCACAGTTTCAAACCATTCACAATGTTTTTCAATCAATAAGTGTCCACCAAACACATTTCCACAATTTAAAACAATAATATACAAATAGTCAATATTTATTTCCATTGAAAATAATTCAAAAGAAACAGTTGTTGTGCACAAACCTCGATGGTATCCCCCGATCTGGACTCGAGTGTTTCCTTCCCTTTTCCTGAGTCTTTGGTAGCGAGAAACAATTTGAAGTGTTTGATTACTAATTTAAAGCATCTCTATCGATGGTGTTTGGTAAATAATGCACTGAACTCAATTATTCACTTAATCACCTAATATACCGACCCTCGTTGCGTTTTAGGTAAATTAGGTTTTGGTGTCGTTAATATGTCACATTTGATAGGGTTTTAGGTTTGGTATGTTTTACCAAAGTCATTTCCTTGCTTAGTGCATTTTAATGCAAATTGCTGGATTCCGGGACACTGGTTTGACCTAAACTGACGATCTAGTTCCCTCGGGTTTTGGGTCTCGGTCGAAACTACAAACTTGTAGATCTAGGTCTTATTGCACGCGGTGCAAAATTTCAGGTCAATCCGAGTTAAGTAGACCAAGTTATGGTCATTACACTATTGCTGGTCAAGTGGTACCATTTTAGGTCAATTTTAGGTCAAATTGGTCAATTCTGGTTCGGCCAGTTTTTGGACCCGAACTTGTGCAAGTTGTTTGACTTGCTTATGGTCATTTCTGGGTTTTGGTGTCTTCATAAGACTTGTAGGTATGGGTCTTAACTATTCATGGTTAAAATTTCAGGTCAATTGGACCTGGTTTGAGTGAGTTATGGCCTAAATACTCACTGCTGCCCAATTGGTCATTTTTCAGGTCCTAATTGCACCTAATCCGATTTGGTCATTTTTCACATCACCTTGCAAGCAGAATTTTGGTATGTTCTCTCAATGAAAGTTGGCACATTTTGTGCCTAGTTTCACCTCAAATTGGTCTCATACCAATTGAGGTTACACATTTAAAGTTATAGGTCTATTTGCACACTGTCCTCTATGTGTCTTTCAAACCCCAATTCAAACACACATTTAACTTGCTCTACCTTAAATCCCCATACCCAATTATGATGTTATACCATTCCATATTCATTTATCACTTCTTACTATGGTCAATTTGGACAGAATACAAACATTCTCAATACATCAATTACAACCCTAAACCACAAAGTCCAAATTTAGCAATATATGTACATAATTACACCTAATCATTACATATAATTTCCACTACTAATTTACATACACATTCATCAATTCTTCTATGTCAACATTCTGGCAATACTTCCATCAATACATACAATTATTCAAGGGTTCCCAAGCTGCCGAAAACCTTCTTCAACATCAAAGTGCCCTACAATTTACCAATTCCCATCCAAGTGCATAAATCACCATATATATGTGAAATAATCCTCTAGGATATTAAATCACCATGATCAACATTATTTCTCATCAATTATATGCATAAATATCTCATCAAAAATGTGACTCCATGGCTGTCCAAAATGAAAACAACAATAACTCTTCAAACTCAAAATTTTCCTTCACAAAACCAACACCCATAACATGCACACAAAACTTAACAAAGCTATCTTCAAAATTATGGACTTACCTTATGCTTGGAGCTTGTTAAACCTTGCTTAAACTTCTCAAATTTAGTATCAAACTCTTCCTTGTGATGAGTAGACAAAGTTTCATGAAGGAACCCAAGTGAATGGAGTTGAAATGGAGGGATGGATCAAGCTTGCATGAAAATGTCCATGGAGTTTCCTCTCCCTTCATTCACGGCAACTTTGGTACAATGGAGAAGATGAAGTTTCTGCCTTGGATAATGGATGTACACCTGCCCCACTATGTCTTTAGTTTATTCCTTTAGTGGCCCACTCACATTATTTAACCATATTATAAGTTTAATGTGTTATTTACACCATTTCCACTCCATTTTTGGCTATTTATTTTAGGTACCACTAAACAAATTTTTCATTTCATTTTCTAAGTGTAATATTATTTATTTTTAATGGAAATTTAGGTCAAAAGACAATTCGGGATGTCAAATGACCATAATGCCTGTTAGGGTGGCATTCCCAATTTTTAGTAACACCGTATTTTGTCACATTTTCGATTTAACAATTTTCTTTGAACTAATAATTAAATTTTTGTATGATCTTTAAAATGATATTTATTAATCAAAAAGGTTATATTTAAGTAATAAAAATGTTTTCCGGGGTTCCATGATCGAGGCGATCAGCGGTCCACGCGTGACTTCCAAAGTCTGATCACCCATCGTTAGGTTTCAGCTCGTTTAACTTGATCACATTTCTTTGCAATCATTTTTCCTTTGTTTTTCTTGTACTTTCTTTTCTTTTATTTCATTATTTTATGTCTCCTCACTCTCATTGAAGTGTGGTTCTAGGCATCCTAGTATCCGGACAACAACGGTCACCGGAGCAGTGAGCACTCTAGAACTTAGGGTGTTACAATGATATCATCTTGGGCATGGATTGGTTAGCGGGCATCATGCCATGATTGATTGTAGGTGAAGATAGTCACTTTTGGTCTCCTCGATGCTGATGTGGTAATATATGGGGAGAGGCAGCTATTGCCATCAAACATCATTTCGGATGCACTAGCGGAAAAATGATCGAGAAAGGATGTGAAGCTTACTTGGTATATGTTGTAGACACCCAAGTGTTGAGTCCAGCATTGAAATCTTGGTTGGGTATACTACAAGGCCATAGGATCCTGTTATATCTGTGGAGGCACAAGACACTTTGCCAAGGACGCACCGATGTCGCAGAGTTAGACCATCTCCTACTCTGCAGAAAGGTCGGTTGAGCCACGTCACGAAGTTCACAACCACCCAGCAGAGGTAGAGGCGGGGGTAGAGGTAGCCCGGGTAGCCAAGGCACGATGAAACATTTAGAGGAAGATAGTGCTCGGTCGATCTATGCAATGAGACAGAGAGAAATGGCCGAGACATCTGATGTTGTGGTTGGTACCTTCTCAACTTTTAATCAAGATGTGTTTGTGTTATTTGATCTGGGTACCCATTCTTATGTGAGTGCTAGCATCATTGATTGCATTGCTATTCCATGTACAAAATTGGACTTTGAGGTGCTAGTAACAAGTCCGATAAGACAGGAGGTTAGGGTTAATAAAATGTATAGGGATTGTCATTTGGTGATCCAAGGACACACTTTTCTATCTGATTTCATTGAAATGCCCTTCAGAGATTATGATATCATCTTGGGCATGGATTGGTTAGCCAGGCATCATGCCATGATTGACTGTAGGCTGAAGATAGTCACTTTTGGTCTCCCTCAGTACAGTGATGTGGTAATACATGGGGAGAGGCAGCTATTGCCATCAAACATCATTTCGGATGCACTAGCCAGAAAAATGATCAGAAAGGGGTGTGAAGCATACTTGGCACATGTGGTAGGCACCCAAGTGGGGAGTCCAGCATTGAAATCATGGTGGGGTATGCTACAACGCCATAGGAGCCTGTTATAACTGTGGAGGCACAAGACACTTTGCCAAGGACTGCACCAGTAGTCGCAGAGTTAGACCATCTCCTACTACTGCAGAAAGGTCAGTTCAGAGCCCTGTCACCAGAAGTTCACAACCACCCAGCAGAGGTAGAGGCAGGGGTAGAGGTAGCCCAGCAGGTAGCAAAGGCACAGTGAAACATTCAGAGCAAGATAGTGCTCCAGTCAGAATCTATGCAATGAGACAGAGAGAAGAGGCCGAGACATCTGATGTTGTGGTTGGTACCTTCTCAACTTTTAATCAAGATGTTTTTGTGTTATTTGATCTGGGTTCTACCCATTCTTATGTGAGTGCTAGCATCATTGATTGCATTGCTATTCCATGTACAAAATTGGACTTTGAGGTGCTAGTAACAAGTCCGATAAGACAGGAGGTTAGGGTTAATAAAATGTATAGGGATTGTCATTTGGTGATCCAAGGACACACTTTTCTATCAGATTTCATTAAAATGCCCTTCAGAGATTATGATATCATCTTGGGCATGGATTGGTTAGCCAGGCATCATGCCATGATTGACTGTAGGCTGAAGATAGTCACTTTTGGTCTCCCTCAGTACAGTGATGTGGTAATATATGGGGAGAGGCAGCTATTGCCATCAAACATCATTTCGGATGCACTAGCCAGAAAAATGATCAGAAAAGGATGTGAAGCATACTTGGCATATGTGGTAGACACCCAAGTGGGGAGTCCAGCATTGAAATCATGGTGGGGTATGCTACAAGGCCATAGGAGCCTGTTATAACTGTGGAGGCACAAGACACTTTGCCAAGGACTGCACCAGTAGTCGCAGAGTTAGACCATCTCCTACTACTGCAGAAAGGTCAGTTCAGAGCCCTGTCACCAGAAGTTCACAACCACCCAACAGAGGTAGAGGTAGGAGTAGAGGTAGCCCAGCAAGTAGCCAAGGCACAGTGAAACATTCAGAGCAAGATAGTGCTCCAGTCAGAATCTATGCAATGAGACAGAGAGAAGAGGCCGAGACATCTGATGTTGTGGTTAGTACCTTCTCAACTTTTAATCAAGATGTGTTTGTGTTATTTGATCTGGGTTCTACCCATTCTTATGTGAGTGCTAGCATCATTGATTGCATTGCTATTCCATGTACAAAATTGGACTTTGAGGTGCTAGCAACAAGTCCGATAAGACAGGAGGTTAGGGTTAATAAAATGTATAGGGATTGTCATTTGGTGATCCAAGGACACACTTTTCTATCTGATTTCATTGAAATGCCCTTCAGAGATTATGATATCATCTTGGGCATGGATTGGTTAGCCAGGCATCATGCCATGATTGACTGTAGGCTGAAGATAGTCACTTTTGGTCTCCCTCAGTACAGTGATGTGGTAATACATGGGGAGAGGTAGCTATTGCCATCAAACATCATTTTGGATGCACTAGCCAGAAAAATGATCAGAAAGGGGTGTGAAGCATACTTGGCACATGTGGTAGACACCCAAGTGGGGAGTCCAGCATTGAAATCATGGTGGGGTATGCTACAAGGCCATATGAGCCTGTTATAACTGTGGAGGCACAAGACACTTTGCCAAGGACTGCACCAGCAGTCGCAGAGTTAGACCATCTCCTACTACTGCAGAAAGGTCAGTTCAGAGCCCTGTCACCAGAAGTTCACAACCACCCAGCAGAGGTAGAGGTAGGGGTAGAGGTAGCCCAGCAGGTAGCCAAGGCACAGTGAAACATTCAGAGCAAGATAGTGCTCCAGTCAGAATCTATGTAATGAGACAGAGAGAAGAGGCCGAGACATCTGATGTTGTGGTTGGTACCTTCTCAACTTTTAATCAAGATGTGTTTGTGTTATTTGATCTGGGTTCTACCCATTCTTATGTGAGTGCTAGCATCATTGATTGCATTGCTATTCCATGTACAAAATTGGACTTTGAGGTGCTAGTAACAAGTCCGATAAGACAGGAGGTTAGGGTTAATAAAATGTATAGGGATTGTCATTTGGTGATCCAAGGACACACTTTTCTATCTGATTTCATTGAAATGCCCTTCAGAGATTATGATATCATCTTGGGCATGGATTGGTTAGCCAGGCATCATGCCATGATTGACTGTAGGCTGAAGATAGTCACTTTTGGTCTCCTCGATGATGATGTGGTAATATATGGGGAGAGGCAACTATTGCCATCAAACATCATTTCGGATGCACTAGCCAGAAAAATGATCAGAAAAGGATGTGAAGCATACTTGGCATATGTGGTAGACACCCAAGTGAGGAGTCCAGCATTGAAATCATGGTGGGGTATGCTACAAGGCCATAGGAGCCTGTTATAACTGTGGAGGCACAAGACACTTTGCCAAGGACTGCACGATGAGTCGCAGAGTTAGACCATCTCCTACTACGCAGAAGGTCGATTGAGCCACGTCACCGAAGTTCACAACCACCCAGCAGAGGTAGAGGCAGGGGTAGAGGTAGCCCAGCAGGTAGCCAAGCCACAGTGAAACATTTAGAGCAAGATAGTGCTCCAGTCAGAATCTATGCAATGAGACAGAGAGAAATGGCCGAGACATCTGATGTTGTGGTTGGTACCTTCTCAACTTTTAATCAAGATGTGTTTGTGTTATTTGATCTGGGTTCTACCCATTCTTATGTGAGTGCTAGCATCATTGATTGCATTGCTATTCCATGTACAAAATTGGACTTTGAGGTGCTAGTAACAAGTCCGATAAGACAGGAGGTTAGGGTTAATAAAATGTATAGGGATTGTCATTTGGTGATCCAAGGACACACTTTTCTATCTGATTTCATTGAAATGCCCTTCAGAGATTATGATATCATCTTGGGCATGGATTGGTTAGCCAGGCATCATGCCATGATTGACTGTAGGCTGAAGATAGTCACTTTTGGTCTCCCTCAGTACAGTGATGTGGTAATACATGGGGAGAGGCAGCTATTGCCATCAAACATCATTTCGGATGCACTAGCCAGAAAAATGATCAGAAAGGGGTGTGAAGCATACTTGGCACATGTGGTAGGCACCCAAGTGGGGAGTCCAGCATTGAAATCATGGTGGGGTATGCTACAACGCCATAGGAGCCTGTTATAACTGTGGAGGCACAAGACACTTTGCCAAGGACTGCACCAGTAGTCGCAGAGTTAGACCATCTCCTACTACTGCAGAAAGGTCAGTTCAGAGCCCTGTCACCAGAAGTTCACAACCACCCAGCAGAGGTAGAGGCAGGGGTAGAGGTAGCCCAGCAGGTAGCAAAGGCACAGTGAAACATTCAGAGCAAGATAGTGCTCCAGTCAGAATCTATGCAATGAGACAGAGAGAAGAGGCCGAGACATCTGATGTTGTGGTTGGTACCTTCTCAACTTTTAATCAAGATGTTTTTGTGTTATTTGATCTGGGTTCTACCCATTCTTATGTGAGTGCTAGCATCATTGATTGCATTGCTATTCCATGTACAAAATTGGACTTTGAGGTGCTAGTAACAAGTCCGATAAGACAGGAGGTTAGGGTTAATAAAATGTATAGGGATTGTCATTTGGTGATCCAAGGACACACTTTTCTATCTGATTTCATTGAAATGCCCTTCAGAGATTATGATATCATCTTGGGCATGGATTGGTTAGCCAGGCATCATGCCATGATTGACTGTAGGCTGAAGATAGTCACTTTTGGTCTCCCTCAGTACAGTGATGTGGTAATACATGGGGAGAGGCAGCTATTGCCATCAAACATCATTTCGGATGCACTAGCCGGAAAAATGATCAGAAAGGGGTGTGAAGCATACTTGGCACATGTGGTAGACACCCAAGTGGGGAGTCCAGCATTGAAAGACATCCCTACAGTACATGACTTTCCAGATGTGTTTCCTAATGAATTGCCAGGATTATCTCCAGAAAGAGAAGTGTAGTTTGAAATTAATGTTATGCCTGGTGTGGATCCAATCTCCATAACACCATACAGAATGGCACCAACAGAGTTGAAGGAGTTGAAGGTACAGTGGCAAGAACTACTTGAAAAGGGCTTCATCCGCCCTAGTGTGTCACCTTGGGGAGCACCAGTATTGTCGTTAAGAAGAAGGATGGCACTCTTCGTTTATGTATTGTTTGACCTGGAACCTGCATACTTTTATGTTAGTGTTAGAACTATATGTTCTGTTATTATTTCTTTATAGGGGAATAAATTTTGATGCATTAGTGATTAGTCCTTTAAGATAAGGATTGTGATAATAAGTGAAATTAGTTTTGAAAGAGTTTATCGGCGAAAAGTATTTTCTAACACACCATAAATTATAAAGCTAAACGGCAAGCCTACTTAATGTAAGGCAAGAGGACGTAAAAGTAAGATGCGGTAATAGAATTATTCTAGATGAAGGCAGAAATGCTATTGTTAGTAATTGTTAATGGATATTGTAATCAGAATAAAATTCGGATATCAGTGAATTCGAAAAGGATAAAAGATAGGAAAGTTTGATTTATTAGGATGTATCGTAGTAACTATGCAATGTTCTTGATGTTTATACAGTAAGCTGCAGATTACAGTACTGACTTGAGATTATTGTGTAGAGCTACGTACTACCCGATAGTACACCTAGATGAGAATAGTTGCCAACGGCATCTGTTTTGGTATAGTTATGCCAGGACAGAATTTAATTGTTAGAAATAAGTTTGAAAATCCTACTTAGGGATCTAAAACTCAAAAGTTAGAATATCGAAAGGTTATGGTCAGTACAAAAGGAAGTAAGTTATAGAATATTGACAGATAAAAAGAGTTATGGACGTAAAAATTCAAACAGTTGGTTCAAATATAACAAAGAAATGTTACGAATGTGAGGAAGACTATAGCAAGTCTCAGAGTTTCTCCTTTCTCCATGGTATATGAATTGAAAGCACAGCATGCCAGTTTAGAGATTGATGATGAGGGACAGACAGTAGTTGCATGGCATGTATAACCAGTATTGATTAATCAGATTAGAATGGCTGTTCAGAATGATGATAAATATCAGAAGCTACTGAAAGAAGTCCAACAGGGCAAGAAACCTGAATTTTCTGTGAAAGATGATGGTTTATTGTTACATCAGGGCAGAATATGCGTTCCTAATGATGCTGAATTGAGACAGATCATTATGAAGGAAGCACATGAGTCTCCTTTTGCTATGCACCCTGGTGGAACTAAAATGTATAGAGGGCTGAAAGAGCATTACTGGTGGATGGGTATGAAGAGAGATATAGCTGAATTTGTTTCCAAATGCCTAACTTGTCAGCAAGTAAAGGCAGAATGTCACACCTTACTCCTCTGTAAGGCATAACATGATCCCGTAGAACACCTAATGAACTACCGAACTTCACCTACCGATAACTCATTAAGTACCCTACAAGGGATTTTAAAAATAATTTTCTTACTTTTGTTCAATGGTGAGCATTTTCTAATAGGTATTTAAAACATTTAATTAAAATTAAAAGTAGTTAATATTTTTTATCCATTTTATTTTTCCGCAAATTTTATAAAAATTTTGTCAGAGTTCCCGCTGTATTTTGAGAAAACAGTTCTTCAAATACCTGAAAGAAAAAACACTTTCAATAATTTTTCAACTACTTCTTCAAATTCACAATCAATCTCAACCATTTTCTCAATTTCAAAATTCAACAATTCTCAAAATACTGTCAATATTATTTTGAGAATTTCTCAATATCATTCATTCATATTTCCTTAAAGATAAACAATTTGTATATACATCATACTACAATTTACATTCAGAAAATCCAAACTAAAATTTATTACAAATTTTATACAAACTTTGTACAAGCTACTCAAGAACCATTTTTACATGTCCATACATTTATGTGCAATGCATACATCAAAATAAATATTTACAGCCAGGGTATAAACTATACCCGATAGCTTCAAGCTGATAGATCCTCAACCCTCAGCAGCTCAGTCTCCTGCTCCTCTAGTCTCTATATCTGCGACAGCAATAACAGCTATCGCTGAGTACTAGAACTCAGTGGTGCACAACATACTAAAATAATCTTTATGCAGAATTTAAATCATATTTATTCAAAAATTGAACTGAGCATGCGAGTTAAACACAAAACATGAATTATGAGATTTTATTCCAAACAATTTCATTTCGAAGTATCAAACACATTTCATAAAACTCACAGTTAGTTCATGCCATTCGAAATAAATAGAATCTCAATAGCCAAAGGCTAAAGAGAAATCACATCACAAGGCTAGCTAGCTCAAATATATGGATATCCATTCAGATCCTCTTCTACTGGCACACCTCAACACTTCTCTAGAGAAGGAATCAAAATTCGAAACTAATTACCCCCACTAGTCGCGCTAGTGAGGTGTTCAAATATATGGTCATGACACTGTGGTTTCAAAACTTATCTTAATAATTTGCTAAACATTGTCATTTCAAATATACACAATAACTTTCAACAATTTCGATTAAAACATCATAAATAATGTCTCAATTCACTTTTTCAAATCATTCAAAACAATATGCAGCAAATAATTTACAAAAATTACACGTTGTGCACAAACCTCAAGCGAGTCGTCTCTTGGCCTCGACTCGGTTCCTCGGGTTCTTTCCCAGTATTATTTCTAACTGAAACACACAATATTACAATGTTTCAGTACTAGAACTTAACATAAACCCAAAATAAATTTAGCTTCACTTTTACCTAGCTCTAACGTGCTAAACTCGACATTCTTGAAATTTTTGTGTTTCGGGTTACTATTCACTACACAATTCAAATCAAATTATTGACTTTCTAAGGCTTAATAGGTATGGCAACTCCAACTTCACCACATACCACATTTTGGTCATTAAATTTGTTAGTTTTGGTCATTTTCTCAAAACTTAGGTCTTTAAGGCAAAATTGCCAATTTTCAGTTTTGGAGTCCTAAGTTACATTGTTTTATCGGTCCTTTTACTGTTGGAATTTGACAAAACTTTCTTCATAGAAAATGTTTCCTATTGTCTTAAGTTTATTCTCCTTTTTGAATCACTCCAATTGGAGTTTTGTAGCTCAAGTTATAGCTAAAATACAGTTACTGTTCATGCTGCAGAATTTAGTTCTGCAGATTTATTGTTCCAACTTCGTTCAGCAATTTGATCAAGTTAAGTGCATAATTTGATCTAATTTTCTTCATATGAAATGTTCTACAATGTCTTAGGTTTCCATCGGTTCAAGAATCACCTAAATTGGAGTTTTCTAGAGAGAGTTATAGCCATTGAAATTTTATTATTCATATGGCAAATCTGCAGTTCTGTAGATTCAGTGGTTCAACTTTGTTCAGTAATTTGATTGGGTTAATGGCATAATTTGGGTTTGTGTTCTTCATGAAAGTTTTAGGTATATATCTCATCTAACCAGTGGTAACATTTTCAGGTGATTTTGACCTACCTAGCTCGAGTTATGACCAAATGAACAAACACTGTTCATTTAGTCAGTTTATACAGGGCAGCCTGCAATTTTCCAATTTTGGTCAAATTGTTCACTAGGTTTTGGTCACTTTTTGGGCATGCTTCCTAAATGAAAATTGTGTCATTTAGTGTCTATTTTCATTCCCAATTGCTCCCATACCAATTGGACTTGTAAAATTCCATTTTTGGTCCCTCAAAGTTGACTTTTGGTCATGGTGCATACCCAATCCGAATTTGGCTTTGATTCAAACACTTCTAACACACTTAATTAGGTCACAAATGATCATTTCTCACCTTAAACTATGTCAAAGACATCATTTAGCACTTCTTCACATTTTTGGTCTCTAAACCCTAATGTTCAAAACCCTAATTCATGTCATTTGTTGCATTTAGCTAATTAAACACTTATAAACATGCTCCCTTAACTCAATTAAGCTTCCTAACATGTTTAGCTCAAACAAATTTATAATTTGTCCAACTAAACCCTAGCTGTTCAAAATTCTATATAATCCCTCAACAAATTTTCTTTCCATTTTAAGTTTATTTACAAGCTCAATAAGTTAGAAATGTAAGAATCAAACTCAAATTATCAAATTTGATTTCTAACCTTTTATGTAGAATTTCTTTTTCTTCAAAACTTCTTCCTTGCTTTTTCTTTTTGTTGTCAAGCTCTTTCCCAAGTGACTAGAACAAGTTTTTGTGAAGCAAGTATGGGAGAAGTTGAGGTTTAGTGAGGGTTTCAAAGCTTGAAGACAAGCTTTAATGGAGTTTGCAATGGTGAGGGAGATACGTAAATTGTGAGGAAGATGAGGCATTTTACTTTTTTTTTTTTCTTTTCTTTTCTTTTCTTTTGTTTTTATCCTTATGGAAGACTCAAAAATCCATTTAATTAATTTATTAATTATATGACTTATGGCATCATGCATGATGTCATCTTCCTACACCTTTTTAACTTTTTTATTTTCTCTTCTTTTTTTTATTAGTTCTTTAATTTAATTCTCGATTCCGAAATTTTCTTTTCTCTGATTTTATTTGACAGTTAGGTCAAGAGTCAGCTCTCGGGGTCAATTGACTAAATTGCCCCTCACCGGTTCAACCCGGTTTGAAAATTATTCAATATTTCTTTCGGCTCCCTAACCTAATTATTTGACTAGCTTAACAGTTCCTTTTCGTGATTTTCTCTTTTCCACTATGTTTATAATAGTCCTAAGGACCGCAGCGTCACATTTTACGGTTTGAAATTTGAGTTTAAAATGACTTCGCAGTCCTTCCCAATAAGGTCACCCATCGTTGTGACTCTCGACTCGCTTAACTTCTTATGTTCTGTTTTTCTTGTTTATACTTAACTAATTGAACATTACTAATTATTTGTGTTTATGGCTTCTCTAGTTGTCTTAAGTATGATTCTAATCCCCTTAATTGTCCGGACCGACACCGGTCACCGGAACAGTGAAATATACCAGGCTATGCAGATAGGGGTGTTAAAATTCTCCCCCCCCCCCCCTTAAAATAAATTTCGTCTCGAAATTTTACCTGGTATCAATCTTTGAACAGCTGTGGGTGCTGTCTCCTCATGTCCTCCTCTCATTCCCAAGTAGCTTCTTGGCCAGAATGATGGTTCCATAGCACTTTTACCAAAGGTATCTGCTTGTTCCGTAGCTGCTTCACCTATTAAGCCAGAATCACTATGGGTTCTTCCTCATATGTGAGGTCTGGATTCACTTTAATTTCTTCCATTGGTAGTACATGAGATGGGGTTGATCAATAGCTCCTCAACATAGACACATGGAAGACATTATGTATCTTCTCCAACTCTGGAGGTAGCGCCAAGCGATATGCCAAAGGACCCATTCTTTCCAAAACCTCATATGGTCCGATAAAATGAGGACTCAGTTTCTCCTTTTTATCGAATCTCATAATTCTCTTCCAAGGAGAGACTTTGAGGAAAACTTTCTCACCCACTACATACTCAATATCCCTTCTCTTCAGATCAATGTAGGACTTCTGACGGTCTGATGCAGTCTTAAGTCAATCTCTGATCACCCTGATTTTCTCTTCAGTTTGCTGAACAATTTCAGGTCCAATCATTTTTCTTTCACCCATGTCATCCCAACACAATGGGATTCTACATTTTCTGCGATATAAAGCTTCATATGGAGGCATCCCAATGCTTGATTGATAGCTGTTGTTGTAAGTAAACTCAATCAAAGGCAAGTGTGTGTTCCAACTGCCCTCAAATTCAATCACATAAGCCCGTAGCATGTCCTCCAAGATCTGAATTACCCTCTCAGACTGGCCATCTATCTGTGGGTGGAATGCAGTACTGAAGTTCAATCTAATTCCTAGGGCTCTCTGGAGACTACCCCAGAATCTAGAAGTGAACCTAGGATCTCTGTCTGATACGATGGATACTGGCACTCCATGCAGTCTCACAATTTCATCAATGTACAACCTAGCCAATCTTTCTAAACTGTAGTCCATCCGGACTGGCAGAAAATGAGCAGACTTGGTCAGTCTATCAACAATGACCCAAACTGCATCATGACTCTTCCGTGTCCTCGGAAGTACCATCACAAAATCCAGTGTTATTCTCTCCCATTTCCACTCTGGTACTAGTAGTGGATGTAACAACCCAGCGGGTACTTGATGCTCTGCCTTTACTTGCTGACAAGTTAGGTATTTGGATACAAACTCTGCCACATCTCTTTTCATACCCATCCACCAGTAATACTCCTTTAGCCCTCTATACATTTTTGTGCCACCAGGGTGCATGGCAAAAGGAGACTCATGTGCTTCCTTCAAAATGATTTGCCTCAAATCAACATCCTTAGGAACATATATTCTGCCCTGGTGTAGCAATAGACCATCATCTCTTATTGAGAATTCTGGTTTCTTGCCCTGCCGGACTTCTTCCAACAGCTTCTAATACCTTTCATCATTCTGAGCAGCCATTCTGATCTGATCAATCAACACTGGCTGTACATGCCATGCAACTGCTGTCTTCCCATCATAATTAATCCCTAAGCTAGCATGTAATGATCTCAACTCATGTACCATAGACAAAGGAGTAACCCGTAGACTTGCCATAGTCTTGCGACTTAAGGCGTCAGCCACAACATTAGCTTTTCCTGGCTGATAGTCTATCAGACAATCATAGTCTTTTATCAACTCTAACCACCTCCTCTGTCTCAAATTCAGCTCTTTTTGGGTGCCCAAATACTTCAGACTCTTATGATCTGTGTAGATGCAGCACTTTTCCCCATACAAATAATGTATCCAGATCTTAAGAGCAAACACAATAGTTGCAAGCTCCAAATCATGTGTTGGATAGTTCCTCTCATACAGTTTCAGCTGGTGTGATGCATAGGCAATGACATTTCGATCTTACATCAATACACAGCCTAACCCATTATGAGAAGCATCACTACAAACTGTGTATTCTTTACCCGGAGTAGGTGAAGTCAGGATTGGAGCTTCAGTCAAACATCTCTTCAATTCATCAAAACTCTATTGGCATTTATCCGTCCACTGAAATTTCACATCTTTTCTAAGCAGCTTGGTCAATGGAGATGCCAACATGGAGAATCCTTTCACAAATCTACGGTAGTATCCAGCTAAACCCAGAAAACTGTGAATCTCTGTGACATTTCTGGGTGGCCTCTAATTAAGGACAGCTTTAATCTTACTTGGATCAACCTTAATGCCCTCTTTTGATACTACATGCCCCAAGAAAGATATTTCTTTCAGCCAAAATTCACACTTCGACAATTTAGCATATAGCTGTTTCTCCCTTAAAGTCTGCAGTACAATCCGCAGATGTCTATCATGCTCTTCTGCATTCCTTGAATAGACCAATATATCATCTATGAATACCACATCAAACTGGTCGAGGTATGGTCTGAAGATAGTGTTCATCAGATCCATAAAAGCAGCCGGAGCATTAGTTAACCCGAATGGCATAACCAAAAACTCATAATGGTCATAGCGGGTTCTAAAGGCAGTTTTAAGAATACTCTGCTCTTGTACTTTCAGCTGATAATAACCTGATCTCAGGTTAATTTTGGAGAACACAGCTGCACCCCTCAACTGATCAAACAAGTCATCAATGCGGGGCAATGGATATCTATTCTTTATTGTCACCTTATTCAACTGCCGATAATCAATACAAAAGTGGAGAGTGCCATCTTTCTTCTTTACAAACAACACTGGCGCTCCCCAAGGTGACACATTAGGGCGAATAAAGCCCTTGTCAAGCAACTCTTGCAACTGTACTTTCAATTCTTTTAGTTCTGCTGGTGCCATTCTGTATGGCGTTATGTAGATTGGGTCCACACTAGGCATAACATCAATCTCAAACTGCACCTCTCTTTCTGGAGGTAATCCTGGCAATTCATCAGGAAACACATTCGAAAAATCACATACAGTAGGGATGTCTCTTAGTGTTGGACTCCCCACTTGGGTGTCCATCACATGTGCCAAGTATGCTTCGCACCCCTTTTTGATCATCCTTCTTGCTAGTGCAGCTGAAATGATGTTTGATGGCAGTAAATGCCTCTCCCTGTGTATTACCACATCACCGTACAGAGGGAGACCAAAAGTGACTGTCTTCAGTCTACAGTCAATCATGGCGTGATGCCTGGCTAACCAGTCCATGCCTAAGATGATATCATACTCTCTGAAGGGCATTTCAATCAAGTCTGATAGGAAAACATGTCCTTGGATCACCAAAAGACAGTCTCTATAGATTCTGTTGACCTGGACCTCTTGTCCTAACGGACTAGTTACTAGCACTTCAAAACCCATTTGCACACATGGAACAGCAAGTGAACAGACTATGCTAGCACTAACATATGAATGGGTTAAACCCAGATCAAACAACACAATTACATCTTGATCCGAGATAGAAAATGTACCAGCTACCACATCGAAAGTCTCAGCCTCTTCTCGCTGTCTTATCGTGTAGACTCTGGCTGAAGCACTTCCTTGTGCTGATTGACTAACTGTGCCCTGCCTGCCTGAAGCAGTGCCTCTACCTCTGCCAACTGACTGTGAACCTCTGGGAGCAGGACTCTGAATAGATTCCTCGGCAGTAGTAGGAGCTGGACCATATCTCAGAGACGGAGCACTAGTGCAGTCTTTAGCTATATGGCCCTTTTTTCCACAGTTAAAACAGGCTCTAGTGGCCCAATAACATTCCCCTCCATGAATCTTACCACAAATCTCATAGGGGCGGACAGAATGTGAACCCCTGCTCGACTGCTGACCAGACCTAGGGGGTCTCTGTCCAAAAAATCTGTCCCTACCAAATCTTCCACCTCGACCCCTGCTGGGTCCACTAAATTTCTTTTTCTTTCCAGAGGTACAACCAACACTCGGCTCTACTGACTTTTCCCCCTTCTCTTTCTCTGATTTTTCAACTTTCTCTGATTTTTCTTTTATTGGGGTTGCTTCTGATTCTATTCTTTCCAACTCAAGTGCTTGAGACATGAGCTCTGAGAAGTTACTGTGTTGAAATCCCACAACTTGCATCCTTATGCTGGGTTTCAAACCCATCTCAAATCTCTTGCACCTTGCCTTGCTGGTGGAAAGGAGACTCCCAGCATAATAACTTAAGTGGGAGAACTCCCTCTCATACTCTGCCACTGATCTATTCCCTTGTTTCAAACTCAAAAATTCTTGCAGTTTCTGATCAACATATGCATCTGGGATGTATTTCTGTCTGAATTCTCTGATGAAGTCATCCCAGGCTAGTACTGGTGGTTCAGCCAAGCTGTGGGGGATGGTCTTCCACTAATCATACGCATCCCCTTGCAGTAGCAATAGAGAATATCAAACTTCAGTTCATCTTGGTAGTGCAGCTTCTTAAATACTCTGTCCATTCTTTCAAGCCATTGCTTTGCCTCTAAAGGGTCCACTGTACCCTTAAATTCTGTAGCCCCATACTTCAATAATTTATCATACTATCTGGCTGGAGGCAGTGGTTGTGCCACAGGTGTCTGAGGTGGAGCTTGAACAGGCATACCCCCAACCATTTGTTGAAACATTGCCGCTATCTACTGTGCAAACTATGCAAGAAATTGCGGCATTTGCGGGGCTGGTGCTACGGATCCACTGACATTCGGTAAAGCTGGGGCTTCCCCTTGTGCCTCAGCTTCAACAGACTGCTCAACTAAGCGATCCCCTTCTTCCATTTCAGTCTGAAGTAGGGTATCTCCTGAACAAGTAACACATGGAGTTTTGCCTCCATTAGTTCATATTATGATGTAATGCACTGTATGTAACAAATATGGACATTGAGCAGTTGTACTTAACAAGGAAAGACACAAATTCTCAAGTTAAAACATACTTCAAAAATTTGCTCTGATACCACTAAAACATGTCACACCTTACTCCTCTATAAGGCATAACATGATCCCATAGAATACCTAATGAACTACCGAACTTCACCTACCGATAACTCATTAAGTACCCTACAATGGATTTTAAAACAATTTTCTTACTTTTGTTCAGTGGTGAGCATTTTCCAATAAGTATTTAAAACATTTAATTAAAATTAAAACTAGTTAATATTTTTTGTCCATTTTATTTTTCAGCAAATTTTATAAAAATTTTATCAGAGTTCCGTCTGTATTTTGAGAAAACAATTCTTCAAATACTTGAAAAAAAACACTTCCAATAATTTTTCAACTACTTCTTCAAATTCACAATCAATCTCAACCATTTTCTCAATTTCAAAATTCAATAATTCTCAAAATACTGTTAATCAATATCATTCATTCATATTTCCTTAAAGATAAACAATTTGTATATACATCATACTACAATTTACATTCAGAAAATCCAAACCAAAATTTATTACAAATTTTATACAAACTTTGTACAAGCTGCTCAAGAACCATTTTTACATGTCCATACATTTATGTGCAATACATACATCAAAATAAATATTTACAGCCAGGGTATAAACTATACCCGATAACTTCAAGCTGATAGATCCTCAACCCTCAGCAGCTCAGTCTGCTGCTCCTCTAGTCTCTATATCTGCGACAGCAATAACAGCTATCGCTGAGTACTAGGACTCAGTGGTGCACAACATACTAAAATAATCTTTATGCAGAATTTAAATCACATTTATTCAAAAATTGAACTGAGCGTGCGAGTTAAACACAAAACATGAATTATGAGATTTTATTCCAAACAATTTCATTTCGAAGTATCAAACACATTTCATAAAACTCACTGTTAGTTCATGCCATTCGAAATAAATAGAATCTCAATAGCCAGAGGCTAAAGAGAAATCACATCACAAGGCTAGCTAGCTCAAATATATGGATATCCATTCACATCCTCTTCTACTGGCACACCTCAACACTTCTCCAGAGAAGGAATCAAAATTCGAAACTAATTACCCCCACTAGTCGTGCTAGTGAGGTGTTCAAATATATGGTCATGACACTGTGGTTTCAAAATTTATCTTAATAATTTGCTAAACATTGTCATTTCAAATATACACAATAACTTTCAACAATTTCGATTAAAGCATCATAAATAATGTCTTAATTCACTTTTTCAAATCATTCAAAACAACATGCAGCAAATAATTTACAAAAATTACACGTTGTGCACAAACCTCAAGCGAGTCGCCTCTTGGCCTCGACTCGGTTCCTCGGGTTCTTTCTCGGTATTCTTTCCAACTGAAACACACAATTTTACAATGTTTCAGTACTAGAACTTAACATAAACCCAAAATAAATTTAGCTTCACTTTTACCTAGCTCTAACGTGCTAAACTCGACGTTCTTGAAATTTTTGTGTTTCGGGTTACCATTCACAACACTATTCAAGTCAAATTGTTGACTTTCTAAGGCTTAATAGGTATGGGAACTCCAACTTCACCCACATACCACATTTTGGTCACTAAATTTGTTGGTTTTGGTCATTTTCTCAAAATTTAGGTCTTTAAGGCAAAATTGGCAATTTTCAGTTTTGGAGTCCTAAGTTGCACTATTTCATCGGTCCTTTTACTGTTAGAATTTGGAAAAACTTTCTTCATAGAAAATGTTCCCTATTGTCTTAAGTTTATTCTCCTTTTTGAATCACTCCAATTGGAGTTTTGTAGCTCAAGTTATAGCCAAAATACAGTTACTGTTCATGCTGCAGAATTTAGTTCTGCAGATTTATTGCTCCAACTTCGTTCAGCCATTTGATCAGGTTAAGTCCATAATTTGGTCTAATTTTCTTCATATTAAATGTTCTACTATGTCTTAGATTTCCATTGGTTCAAGAATCACCTAAATCGGAGTTTTCTAGAGAGAGTTATAGCCATTGAAACTTTACTGCTCATATGGCAAATCTGCAGTTCTGCAGATTCAGTGGTTCAACTTTGTTCAGTAATTTGATTGGGTTAATGGCATAATTTGGGTTTTTGTTCTTCATGAAAGTTTTAGGTATATATCTCATCTAACCAGTGGTAAACTTTCAGGTCATTTTGACTTACCTAGCTCGAGTTATGACCAAATGAACAAACACTGTTCATTTAGTCAGTTTATATAGGGCAGCCTACAATTTTCCAATTTTGGTCAATTTGTTCACTAGGTTTTGGTCACTTTTTGGGCATGCTTCCTAAATGAAAATTGTGTCATTTAGTGCCTATTTTCATTCCCAATTGCTCCCATACCAATTGGACTTGTGAAATTCCATTTTTGGTCCCTCAAAGTTGACTTTTGGTCATGGTGCATACCCAATCCGAATTTGGCTTTGATTCAAACACTTCTAACACACTTAAATAGGTCAAAAATGATCATTTCTAACCTTAAACTATGTCAAATACATCATTTAGCACTTCTTCACATTTTTGGTCTCTAAACCCTAATGTTCAAAACCCTAATTCATGTCATTTGTTGCATTTAGCTAATTAAACACTTATAAACCTGCTCCCTTAACTCAATTAAGCTTCCTAACATGTTTAGCTCAAACAAATTTATACTTTGTCCAACCAAACCCTAGCTGTCCAAAATTCTATATAATCCCTCAACAAATTTTCTTTCCATTTTAAGTTTATTTACAAGCTCAATAAGTTAGAAATGTAAGAATCAAACTCAAATTATCAAATTTGATTACTAACCTTTTATGTAGAATTTCTTTTTCTTCAAAACTTCTTCCTTTCTTTTTCTTTTTGTTGTCAAGCTCCTTCCCAAGTGACTAGAACAAGTTTTTGTGAAGCAAGTATGGGAGAAGTTGAGGTTTAGTGAGGGTTTCAAAGCTTGAAGACAAGCTTTAATGGAGTTTGCAATGGTGAGGGAGAAACGTAAATGGTGAGGAAGATGAGGCGTTTTACTTTTTTTTTTCTTTTCTTTTCTTTTCTTTTGTTTTTATCCTTATGGAAGACTCAAAAATCCATTTAATTAATTTATTAATTATATGAGTTATGGCATCATGCATGATATCATGCATGATGTCATCTTCCTACACCTTTTTAACTTTTTCATTTTCTCTTCTTTTTTTTTTCTATTAGTTCTTTAATTTAATTCTTGATTCTGAAATTTTATTTTCTCCAATTTCATTTGACAGTTAGGTCAGGAGTTAGCTCTTGGGGTCAATTGACCAAATTGCCCCTCACTGGTTTAACCCGATTTGCAAATAATTCAATATTTCTTTCGGCTCCCTGACCTAATTATTTGACTGGCTTAATAGTTCCTTTTCATGATTTTCTCTTTTCCACTGTGTTTATAATAGTCCTAAGGACCACAGCGTCACATTTTACGGTTCGAAATTTGAGTTTAAAATAACTTCGCAGTCCTTCCCAAGAAGGTCACCCATTGCTGTGACTCTCGGCTCGTTTAACTTCTTATGTTCTGTTTTTCTTATTTATACTTAACTAATTGAACATTGCCAATTATTTGTGTTTATGGCTTCTCTAGTTGTGTTAAGTATGATTCTAATCCCCTTAATTGTCCGGACTAACACCGGTCACCAGAACAGTGAAATATACCAAGCTTTGCAAATAGGGGTGTTACACAGAACATCAAGTTCCAACTGGTTTGTTACATCCATTGCCAGTACCAGAGTGGAAATGGGAACGAATAACTATGGATTTTGTTATAGGACTTCCAAGAACACAGAATAGTCATAATGTAGTATGGGTTATAGTTGACAGATTGACCAAGTTTGCTCACTTTTTGCCAGTTCGAATGGACTATAGCCTAGAAAGATTGGCCAGATTGTACATATATGAGATTGTAAAATTGCATGGAGTGCCAGTATCAATTGTGTCTGATAGAGATCCTAGGTTCACTTCTAGATTATGGGGTACTCTTCAGAGAGCCCTAGGAACTAGATTGAACTTCAGCACAGCATTCCACCCACAGACAGATGGCCAGTCCGAAAGGGTAATTCAGATATTGGAGGATATGCTACGGGCTTGTGTGATTGAGTTTGAAGGTAGTTGGGATACACACTTGCCTTTGATTGAGTTTGCTTATAACAACAGCTACCAATCAAGCTTTAGGATGACTCTATTTGAAGCTTTGTATGGCAGAAAGTGCAGAACTCCTTTATGTTGGGATGAAGTAGGTGAAAGGAAGATGATTGGTCCAGAAATTGTTCAGCAGACGGAGGAAAAGATCAGATTGATCCGAGATAGACTCAAGGCTATATCAGACCGTCAGAAGTCCTATGTTGATCTAAAGAGAAGAGATATTGAATATGTTGTGGGTGATAAAGTATTCCTCAAAGTTTCTCCTTGGAAGAGGATTATGAGATTTGGCAGAAAGGGGAAACTGAGTCCTCATTTCATCGGACCATATGAGGTTCTAGAAAGAGTGGGTCCTTTGGCATATCGGTTGGCATTACCTCCGGAGTTAGCAAGGATACACAGTTTCTTCCATGTGTCCATGTTAAGGAGGTACAGATCTGACCCATCTCATGTACTCTCAGTTGAAGAGATTGAGGTAAATCCAGACCTCTCATATGAGGAAGAACCCATAGAAATTCTGGTAAATGAGGTGAAGCAGCTGAGGAATAAACAGATACACCTGGTTAAAGTGCTGTGGAACCATCATTGAGGCCAGGAAGCTACTTAGGAACGTGAAGAGGATATGAGGAGACAACACCCACAGCTATTCAGAGACTAATGCCAGGTAAAATTTCGAGACGAAATTTATTTAAGGGGGGGAGAATTGTAACACCCCTATGTTCGGTAGTGCATTCTACTGTTCTGGTGACCAGTGTTGTCCGGACAGCTAGGATTCCTAGAACTACACTTTGATATGAGTGAGGAGACATAAAATAATGAAATACAAGAAAAGAAAATACAAGAAAAACAAAGGAAAAATAATAGCAAAGAAATGTAACCAAGTTAAGCGAGCCGAGAACCCCAGCGATGGGTGACCACACCGGGAAGTCACGACGTGGACCGTTGACTAGCCCTGGACCGCGGGGAACCCTAGAAAATATTTTTAGGACTTAAATAGACCCCTATTGAAGTATAAATATCATTAG
Organism: Hevea brasiliensis; assembly: GCF_030052815.1. Taxonomy (NCBI): domain Eukaryota; kingdom Viridiplantae; phylum Streptophyta; class Magnoliopsida; order Malpighiales; family Euphorbiaceae; genus Hevea; species Hevea brasiliensis. Next base: position 73,979,067 of record NC_079504.1, read on the forward strand.
AAATATTAAATAAAAATTAATTAATTAGTACAAAGAAAAGTGAGAAATCGAAAAACGGACAAAACCCGGTGTTACCGAAAATTCGGCAATGCAACCCGAATAGGGGCATTGTGGTCATTTGACACCCCGAATTGTCTTTTGACCTAAATGTCCATTTAAAATACATGATATTACACTTGAAAAATATAATGAAAAATTAATTTAGTGGTACCTAATGTAAATAGCAAAATGGGGTATAATTTGGGTAATTAACACTTTTAACTTATTATATAATTAAGTATTGGTCAGTGGAGCACTATGGGGTTAAAATAAACATTAAGTGGGCAGGTGTAAACCCACTCACACTTCATCTTCAACCTTCCTCCCATCCATGCCGAAATGAAGTTCCCTAAATCCTCCATTGCTGCATTGATTCAAGCTTCCAAACCTCCTCCATTTTCACCTCCAAACACCAAAGTCACTTCACTAATTTTTATCCTCACATCACAAGGAAGAGGTAGATACTAAAATCAAGGGAGTTTGGTGAAGATTTAACAAGCCTCATCAATAGGTAAGTTTGTGTTTTTTATTATTGTTTTATTAAAGTTTGTAACGATGTTATGGGTATTTGATTTATGGAGAGATTTTTGAGGTTTGATGTTAAAAGGGGGATGTGTACTTTTGGCAGCCATGGAAACTCCTTGAAGACAGTTTATTTTTGCTTGTAAATGGTAGATTAAAGGATTGATTAAATGTTTAGGTGTGTAGGAAATTATTGGGTGATGTATACTTAGTATATGTGAATGTGTATTTGAAATTTGAAGCTTGGAAATTAATGGAATGTAAATGCATGAATCGGCAGCCTGGTTTGGTGAAGCATAAGAATGTTATTTCATGTTTGGATTATGGAATATTAATCTTGAATTGTGATAGTTGTTAGGGCAGCTTGGGTATATGTGTAATGGTGTGAGGTTGGGCATGTAAATGAGCATGAATAGGTGATTAAATTGTTGTAATTGAGTTTAACAAATTCTGCACTTTATGGTGTATGTTGAATGTGATTGTAAGCTGCCAAAATGATCAACAATATGTGGTACAATATGTTTAGGTTATGGTACAAACCAAAGTTGACATGAATGTGGAGTTTGGCAATGCTAAAAGTGACCTTTGATGAGAAATGAACAAAATGCAATAGGGCAGTTTGTGTTTTGGGCTTAGAACCTTAAGTGTGTGGCTCCAATTGGTATGAGACCAATTGGAGGTGAAACTAGGCACAAAATGTGCCAACTTTCATGAAGGAAGCTTGCCAAAATTCTGCTTGTAAGGTAACTTGAAAAGTGACCAAATCCGGATTAGGGCAATTAAGGCCTGAAAATTGACCAATTGGGCAGCAGTTAGTGTTTTGGCCATAACTCACTCAAAACAGGATCAATTGACTTGAAATTTTGACCATGAATAGTTAAGACCTATATCTACAAGTTTTATGAAGACACCAAAGCCCAGAAATGACTACAAACAAGTCAAACAGCTTGCACAAGTTCGGGTCCAAAAACTGGCCGAACCAAAATTGACCTAAAATGACCTAAAGTGACCAATTTTGATGCACTTTGACCAGCAATAGTAAAATGACCATAACTTGGTCTACATAACTCAGAATGACCTGAAATTTTGCCCCGCGTGCAATAAGACATAGATCTACCAATTTTTAGTTTTGACTGAAACCCAAAAATCGAGAGAGCTAGGTCGTCCGGCTAGGTCAAACTAGTATCCCGGAATCTAGCAAATTGCAAGAAAATGCAAGATACATGGAAATGATTTTGGTAACATGTACCAACCCTAAAAGACTATTGAATGTGACATATTAGTAACAATAAAACCTAATTCACCTAGAATGCATCGAGGGTCGACATATTAGGTTGACTAAGCAAATAATAGAATTCAGTGAATTAATTATCAAGCATTATCGTTAGAGACAGTTTAAATGAGAACTGAAACACCTCAAATTGTGTTTCTCAGTTAGCAAAGACTCAGGGAAAGGGAAGGAAACACAGAGTCAAGGCCAGGATACAGTTATCAAAGATTTGTGCACAACAGTTATTTCTTTTGAATTTTTCAATTGAAATAAATTATGACTATTTGTATATTATTGTTTTCAATTATGGAAATGTGTTTGAATGGATACTTATTGCTTGAAAAGCATTGGAAATGGTTTGAAACTGTGGAAAATTTGATTTAGTGTGATTTGTGAAAATTGAAGTTAATTATGAATTGTGTTGCCATTTTGTGAATGAAATTATAACTTTGGAAATTTATTGGATTCTTACGAATCATTTGAATAAAATGTTTGGAATTGATTTTGTGTTCACACTTAGCATGACAGTATCACATCATTCCTTTTCCATTTATGGGGTTGTGATCGTTTATTTTCCTTATCCATTTATAGGGTGGCGATCGTTTATTTTTCTCCCTCTCTGATTTACCAATTGAGGTGATCGGATGAGTATTCATTATATAACTAGCTTCCTTCCTCATTGATTTCGATTAGTGGGGTTGTGATTGCTTTGTCGTGATGTACAATGCGGCGTTGATCGGAAAATTGTATCACGGCTTAAGTTGTGTATGAATTGGCATCACTGTATTCTTAAATTATTTGACTAAATTGTGTTATTATGAGCTTTGATAATTTGTGAAATGGAGTTTAAATTCTTATTGACATTCACTGTCTTTTGAATTTAACCATGTTTTGACTATTGAGATTTATTGTGATACTGTGAAATAGCGTTTAAATTCCTTATGACATTCATTGTCTTGAATTTAATTATGGTTTTACGTATCCATCATTTATATGATTTATGAATTGTGATTTAAAGTTGTATTTGGTTAATGTTGTGCACTACTGAGACATTATCTCAGCGATAGCTTTTTATTGCTGTCGCAGGTAGACAGACGGATAGGGCAGCAGACTAGGCTGCTAGTTCATTTAGCGAGAGATCATCGGGTATATTGAGTATACCACATTTTGCATTTTGTACTATAATGTATGTTCAATGTATGTATATATTATTTTTGGTTTTGAGCAGTTGTAAATTGAAACTGTACATTGAAGTTGTAAAATAAATTATGAGTTATTTTGGCTTGTAAAAAAAATTGTATTGTATTTCTTTTATCTCAGTTTTTGAAAAATTATTATGGATTCGAGTTAAAAAACTTATTGTGTTGAATTATGTTGGAGTTTGAGATTGAGAAAAATATTGAAGTGCTTTTTTACATGTTTTCTGAAGAACTGTTTTGTTCAAAATACAGATGGCACTCTGCCAAAATCTTTACAGAAATCCCTAATAGTCCAAATGTGTTAGCTGTTTCACTTCACTTTAGAAAGTTTTTTAACACCTGTAAATAGTGCTCACCACTGTAAAAAGAAGTAAAAAAAGTTTTAAAATGCCTTGTAGTGTATTTAATGGGTTATCAGTAGACGAAGTTGGTAATTCATTAGGTATACTGCGGGATCATGTTATGCCTTTCAGAGGGGTAGGGTGTGACATGTTTTAGTGGTATCAGAGCCTAGTTTTCAAATTCTGTTTTCACCTATAATTTGAATATTCTTTCTTCATATTACAACTGCTCAATATCATTGTTTGATACATACAGTACATTACATTATAAATATGCACTAACGGGAGGAATCTCCTTGTGTTAATTGTTTGGGAGGTCTAAGATCCTCGAATTGACTATGAAAGAGAGTGATCGTTTAGTCGATCAACCGATAGAGGCTGAGGTACAAGTTGAGGCCCCAGCTCCACAAAGTGTCGAAGGCCCGACTGTACCAGTTTTACCGGTACAAATTACTGCACAAATGGCCCAGCAAATGGCCACTTTCTTCCAAGAAATGGTTGATAATCTGTCAGCCCAAGCCCAAGTACAGACCTAACCCCCATAAGGGCAACATGAAATAGAGAAGAGGGAGAAACCTATGGGTCAGAGGTTAAGCAGTAATTTGAGAAAGAGAAAAGAATATGAGGAGCCCCGAGCTCAGGGATATAACAGAGGTGGATTATCAAGACAGAGACCACCAAAGTCCAGTCGTCGAACAACTAGAAGTTCCTACCCTCCCTGCCAATGCGAAAATTATGGTAGAAATCATGGTGGGGTATGCTACAAGGCCATAGGAGCCTATTATAACTGTGGAGGCACAGGACACTTTGCTAAGGACTGCACTAATAGTCGCAGAGTTGGACCATCTCCTACTATTGCAGAAGGGTTAGTTCAGAGCCCTGTCACCAGAAGTTCACAACCACCCAGCAGAGGTAGAGGCAGGGGTAGAGGTAGCCCAGTAGGCAGCCAAGGCACAGTGAAACATTCAGAGCAAGATAGTGCTCCAGTCAGAATCTATGCAATGAGACAGAGAGAAGAGGCCGAGACATCTGATGTTGTGGCTGTTACCTTCTCAACTTTTAATCAAGATGTGTTTGTGTTATTTGATCCGGGTTCTACCTAATCTTATGTGAGTGCTAGCATCATTGATTGCATTACTGTTCCATGTACAAAAATGGACTTTGAGGTGCTAGTAACAAGTCCGATAGGACAGAAGGTTAGGGTTAATAAAATGTATAGGGATTGTCATTTGGTGATCCAACGACACACTTTTCTATCTAATTTCATTGAAATGCCCTTCAGAGATTATGATATCATCTAGGGCATGGATTGGTTAGCCAGGCATCATGCCATGATTGATCAGAGGTCAAGACAATCACTTTTGGTCTCCTCGATGCTGATGTGGTAATACATGGGGAGAGGCAGCTATTGCCATCAAACATCATTTCGGCTACACTAGCTAGAAAAATGATCAGAAAGGAGTGTGAAGCATACTTGGCACATGTGGTAGACACCCAAGTGGGGAGTCCAGCATTGAAAGACATCCCTACAGTACATGACTTTCCAGATGTGTTTCCTGATGAATTGCCAGGATTACCTCCGGAAAGAGAAGTGCAGTTTGAAATTAATGTTATGCCTGGTGGGCATCTAATCTCCATAACACCATACAGAATGGCACCAACAGAGTTGAAGGAGTTGAAGGTACAGTTGCAAGAACTACTTGAAAAGGGCTTCATCCGCCCTAGTGTGTCACCTTGGGGAGCACCAGTATTATTGTTAAGAAGAAGGATGGCACTCTTCGTTTATGTATTGTTTGACCTGGAACCTGCATACTTTAGAACTATATGTTCTGTTATTATTCCTTTATAGGGGAATAAATTTTGATGCATTAGTGATTAGTCCTTTAAGATAAGGATTGTGATAATAAGTGAAATTAGTTTTGAAAGAGTTTATTGGCGAAAAGTATTTTCTAACACACCATAAATTATAAAGCTAAACGGAAAGCCTACTTAATGTAAGGCAAGAGGACGTAAAAGTAAGATGCGGTAATAGAATTGTTCTAGATGAAGGCAGAAATGTTACTGTTAGTAATTGTTAATGGATATTGTAATCAGAATAAAATTCGGATATCAGTGAATTCGAAAAGGATAAAAGATAGGAAAGTTTGATCTATTGGGATGTATCGTAGTAACTATGCAATGTTCTTGATGTTTGTACTGTAAGCTACAGATTACAGTACTGACTTGAGATTATTGTGTAGAGCTACGTACTACCCGATAGTACACCTAGATGAGAATAGTTGCCAATGGCATCTGTTTTGGTATAGTTATGCCAGGACAGAATTTAATTGTTAGAAATAAGTTTGAAAATCCTACTTAGGGATCTAAAACTCAAAAGTTAGAATATCAAAAGGTTATAGTCAGTACAAAAGGAAGTAAGTTATAGAATATTGACAGATAAAAAGAGTTATGGACATAAAAATTCGAACAGTTGGTTCAGATATAACAAAGAAATGTTACGAATGTGAGGAAGACTATAGCAGGTCTCAGAGTTTCTCCTTTGTCCATGGTATATGAATTGAAAGCATAGCATGCCAGTTTAGAGATTGATGATGAGGGACAGATAGTAGTTGCATGGCATGTACAGCCATTATTGATTGATCAGATCAGAATGGCTGTTCAGAATGATGATAAATATCAGAAGCTACTGAAAGAAGTCCAGCAGGGCAAGAAACCTAAATTTTCTGTGAAAGATGATGGTTTATTGTTACATCATGGTAGAATGTGCGTTCCTAATGATGCTGAATTGAGACAGATCATTATGAAGAAAGCACATGAGTCTCCTTTTGCTATGCACCCTGGTGGAATTAAAATGTATAGAGGGCTGAAAGAGCATTACTGGTGGATGGGTATGAAGAGAGATATAGCTGAATTTGTTTCCAAATGCCTAACTTGTCAGCAAGTAAAGGCAGAACATCAAGTTCCAGCAGGTTTGTTACATCCATTGCTAGTACCAGAGTGGAGATGGGAACGAATAACTATGGATTTTTTTACAGGACTTCCAAGAACACAGAATAGTCATAATGCAGTATGGGTTATAGTTGACAGATTGACCAAGTCTGCTCACTTTTTGCTAGTTCGAATGGACTATAGCCTAGAAAGATTGGCCAGATTGTACGTATATGAGATTGTAAAATTGCATGGAGTGCTAGTATCAATTGTGTCTGACAGAGATCCTAGGTTAACTTCTAGATTCTGAGGTAATCTTCAGAGAGCCCTAGGAACTAGATTGAACTTCAGCACAGCATTCCACCCACAGACAGATGGCCAGTCCAAAAGGGTAATACAGATATTGGAGGATATGCTACGGGCTTGTGTGATTGAGTTTGAAGGTAGTTGGGATACACACTTGCCTTTGATTGAGTTTGTTTATAACAACAGCTACCAATCAAGCATTGGGATGCCTCCATATGAAGCTTTGTATGGCAGAAAGTGCAGAACTCCCTTATGTTGGGATGAAGTAGGTGAAAGGAAGATGATTGGGCCAGAAATTGTTCAGCAGACAGAGAAAAAGATCATATTGATCAGAGATATACTCAAGGCTACATCAGACCATCAGAAGTTATTAATCTGAAGAGAAGAGATATTGAATATGCTGTGGGTGATAAAGTATTCCTCAAAGTTTCTCCTTGGAAGAGGATTATGAGATTTGGAAGAAAGGGGAAATTGAGTCCTCGTTTCATCAGACCATATGAGGTTCTGGAAAGAGTGGGTCGTTTGGCATATCGGTTGGCATTACCTCCGGAATTAGCAAGGATACACAGTGTCTTCCATGTGTCCATGTTGAGGAGGTACAGATCTTACCCATCTCATGTACTGTCAGTTGAAGAGATTGAGGTAAATCCAGACCTCTCATATGAGGAAGAACCTATAGAAATTTTGGCATATGAGGTGAAACAGCTGAGGAATAAACAGATACACCTGGTTAAAGTGCTGTAGAACCATCATTCAGGCCAGGAAGCTACTTGGGAACGTGAAGAGGATATGAGGAGACAACACCCACAGTTGTTCAGAGACTAATGCCAGGTAAAATTTCGAGACGAAATTTATTTAAGTGGGGGAGAATTGTAACACACCTATGTTCGGTAGTGCATTCTACTGTTCTGGTGGCCAGTGTTGTCCGAACAGCTAGCATGCCTAGAACTATACTTTGATATGAGTGAGGAGACATAAAATAATGAAATACAAGAAAAGAAAATATAAGAAAAACAAAGGAAAAATAATAGCAAAGAAATGTAACCAAGTTAAGCGAGCCGAGAACTCTAGCGATGGGTGACCGTACTGGGAAGTCACGACGTGGGCCGTTGACTAGCCCTGGAACGCGGGGAACCCTAGAAAATATTTTTAGGACTTAAATAGACCCCTATTGAAGTATAAATATCATTAGAAATATCAAATAAAAATTAATTAATTAGTACAAAGAAAAGTGAGAAATCGAAAAATGGATAAAACCCGGTGTTACCGAAAATTCAGGAATGCAACCCGAATAGGGGCATTGTGATCATTTGACACCCCGAGTTGTCTTTTGACCTAAATGTCCATTAAAAATACATAATATTACACTTGGAAAATATAATGAAAAATTAATTTAGTGGTACTTAATGTAAATAGCAAAATGGGGTATAATTTGGGTAATTAACACTTTTAACTTATGATATAATTAAGTATTGGTGAGTGGAGCACTATGGGGTTAAAATAAACATTAAGTGGGCAGGTTTAAACCCACTCACACTTCATCTTCAACCTTCCTCCCATCCATGCCGAAATGAAGTTCCCTAAATCCTCCATTGCTGCATTGATTCGAGCTTCCAAACCTCCTCCATTTTCACCTCCAAACACCAAAGTCACTTCACTAATTTTTATCCTCACATCACAACGATGAGGTAGGTACTAAAATCAAGGGAGTTTGGTGAAGATTTAACAAGCCTCATCAATAGGTAAGTTTGTGTTTTTTATTATTGTTTTATTAAAGTTTGTAATGATGTTATGGGTATTTGATTTATGGAGAGATTTTTGAGGTTTGATGTTAAAAGGGGGATGTGTACTTTTGGCAGCCATGGAAACTCCTTGAAGACAGTTTATTTTTGCTTGTAAATGGTAGATTAAAGGATTGATTAAATGTTTAGGTGTGTAGGAAATTATTGGGTGATATATACTTAGTATATGTGAATGTGTATTTGAAATTTGAAGCTTGGAAATTAATGGAATGTAAATGCATGAATCGGCAGCCTGGTTTGGTGAAGCATAAGGATGTTATTTCATGTTTGGATTATGGAATATTAATGGTGAATTGTGATAGTTGTTAGGGCAGCTTGGGTATATGTGTAATGGTGTGAGGTTGGGCATGTAAATGAGCATGAATAGATGATTAAATTGTTGTAATTGAGTTTGACAAATTATGCACTTTATGGTGTATGTTGAATGTGATTGTAAGCTGCCAAAATGATCAACAATATGTGGTAAAATATGTTTAGGTTATGGTACAAACCAAAGTTGACATGAATGTGGAGTTTGGCAATGCTAAAAGTGACCTTTGATGAGAAATGAACAAAATGCAATAGGGCAGTTTGTGTTTTGGGCTTAGAACCTTAAGTGTGTGGCTCCAATTGGTATGAGACCAATTGGAGGTGAAACTAGGCACAAAATGTGCCAACTTTCATGAAGGAAGCTTGCCAAAATTCTGCTTGTAAGGTAACTTGAAAAGTGACCAAATCCGGATTAGTGCAATTAAGGCCTGAAAATTGACCAATTGGACAACAGTTAGTGTTTTGGCCATAACTCACTCAAAACAGGTCCAATTGACCTGAAATTTTGACCATGAATAGTTAAGACCTATATCTACAAGTCTTATGAAGACACCAAAGCCCAGAAATGACCATAAATAAGTCAAATAGCTTGCAAAATTTCTGATCCAAAAACTGGCCGAACCAAAATTGACCTAAAATGACCTAAAGTGACCAATTTTGATGCACTTTGACCAGCAATAGTAAAATGACCATAACTTGGTCTACATAACTCAGAATGACCTGAAATTTTGCCCCGCGTGCAATAAGACATAGATCTACAAGTTTGTAGTTTTTACCGAAACCCAAAAATCGAGGGAGTTATGTCGTCCGACTAGGTCAAACTAGTATCCTAGAATCTAACAAATTGCAAGAAAATGCAAGATACATGGAAATGAGTTTGGTAACATGTACCAAACCTAAAAGACTATTGAATGTGATATATTAGTAACATTAAAACCTAATTTACCTAGAATGCATCGAGGGTCGACATATTAGGTTGACTAAGCAAGTAATAGAATTCAGTGAATTAATTATTAAGCATTATTATTAGAGACAGTTTAAATGAGTACTAAAACACCTCAAATTGTGTTTCTCAGTTAGCAAAGACTCAGGGAAAGGGAAGGAAACGCTGAGTCAAGGCCAGGAGACACTTATCAAAGGTTTGTGCATAATAGTTATTTCTTTTGAATTTTTCAATTGAAATAAATTATGACTATTTGTATATTATTGTTTTCAATTATGGAAATGTTTTTGAATGGATACTTATTGCTTGAAAAGCATTGGAAATGGTTTGAAACTGTGGAAAAATTGATTTAGTGTGATTTGTGAAAATTGAAGTTAATTATGAATTGTGTTGCCATTTTGTGAATGAAATTATAACTTTGGAAATTTATTGGATTCTTACGAATCATTTGAATAAAATGTTTGGAATTGATTTTGTATTCACACTTAGCATGACAGTATCACATCATTCCTTCTCCATTGATGGGGTTGTGATCGTTTATTTTCCTTCTCCATTTATGGGGTTTTGATCGTTTATTTTTCTCCCTCTCTGGTTTACCAGTTGAGGTGATCGGATGAGTACTCATTATATAGCTAGCTTCCTTCCTCATTGATTTTGATTAGTGGGGTTGTGATTGCTTTGTCGTGGTGTACAACACGGCATTGATTGGAAAATTGTGTCATGGCTTAAGTTGTGTATGAATTGACAACACTGTATTCTTACACTATTTGACTAAATTGTGTTATTATGAGCTTTGATAATTTGTGAAATGGAGTTTAAATTCTTATTGACATTCACTGTCTTTTGAATTTAACCATGTTTTGACTATTGAAATTTATTGTGATATTGTGAAATAGAGTTTAAATTCCTTATGACATTCATTGTCTTGAATTTAATTATGGTTTTACGTATCCATCATTTATATGATTTATGAATTGTGATTTAAAGTTGTATTTGGTTAATGTTGTGCACCACTGAGACATTGTCTCAGCGATAGCTTTTTATTGCTGTCGCAGGTAGACAGACGGATAGGGTAGCAGACTAGGCTGCTAGTGCATTCAGCGAGAGATCATCGGGTATATTGAGTATACCACATTTTGCATTTTGTACTGTAATGTATGTTCACTGTATGTATATATTGTTTTTAGTTTTGAGCAGTTGTAAATTAAAACTGTACATTGAAGTTGTAAAATAAATTATGAGTTATTTTGGCTTGTTAAAAAATTATACTGTATTTCTTTTATCTCAGTCTTTGAAAAATTATTGTGGATTCGAGTTGAAAAACTTGTTGTGTTGAATTATGTTGGAGTTTGAGATTGAGAAAAATATTGAAGTGCTTTTTTACAGGTTTTTTGAAGAACTGTTTTGTTCAAAATATAGATGGCACTCTGCTAAAATTTTTATAGAAATCCCTAATAGTCCAAATGTGTTAGCTGTTTCACTTCACTTCAAAAAGGTTTTTAACACCTGTAAATAGTGCTCACCACTGTAAAAAGAAGTAAGAAAAGTTTTAAAATCCCTTGTAGTGTGTTTAATGGGTTATCAGTGGACGAAGTTGGTAATTCATTAGGTATACTACGGGATCATGTTATGCCTTACAGAGGGGTAGGGTGTGACATGTAATACACCTATATTAAGCAATCTATAACATTCTACTGTTCCGGTGACTAGTGTCTGTCCGGATAGTCAGGATGTCTAGATATATATCTGTATAATCTGGAAAAGGCCTAAAAAAAAATTAATAGCAATTACCTAAAGGTAAAATACAAAAAAGAAAAACAAAGTATAAAGGGTTAAATGAGCCAAGGTCACAGCGATGGGTGACCGTACTGGGAAGTAGCTGCGAGCTCAGTCAAAACCCTAATTTAGTATGGGACATTGTGACACCGCAGGCCTAAGAAAAATTGCAAAGTTAGAGGAAATATGAACACCACAAAAAGAGCCAAGAACCAATTCAAATAATTGAATCAGGGTTCCGGAAACAATTAAACACTATTGGAGAAATGGATCAGACTGGTAATAGGCAAAATGGTCAATTCATCCTTAGAGATGACTTTTGGCCTAAATGTCCAATAAAATATAGGAAATTAATATTTTGAAATACAGAATAAGGAAGGAAAGTTATAGGAAAAGAAAAGAAAAGAAATTAAAATCAATCTTTATGACATCACTTAAGTGATGCAAGCATGACATAATAATAATAATAATAATAATAATTTTTAATTTTTGAAATTAAGAGATAATTAATGATTTGAAGAGAAAAAAAAAATTAGTTTTAGTCTTCTTCTTTGCTTGGCCGAATACTTCTCTCTCCTCTCTCTAAAAAATTTTCCAATTTCTCCATTGAAGCTCCCTTGAAAGCTTCTTAATCCTTAAATTCGCATCCTCAATCCTTTAGAAAAATTGTAGAAAACTTCAAATTGAGTTTCAAGAGAAATATTGGAAGAAGGAATTTTGAAGAAAATTGAAGGGAGTTGGAACTTTGAGAAACTTCATAAGAGGTTAGTGATTCTTCAATTTCTCTCCTTATATTTATGATTAGGCAAATCAAGTAAGTTAAAAAAATTGTTGAAAATTGAAACTAAATAACAAGAAAATGGTCCATAGGGAATTCGGCCAGCCTAGGGAGATATTGGATTTGATGAAAAAATTTAGAATTAAATGAGTATGTGAACTCAATTGAGTATGTAAATATGTATGATATACTTGAAATTCATAAATTGTGCAATTTAGAGAAATTAGGGTTCTTGACAAGTTGAAATTGGGGAAAAATTTAGGGGTTTTCAAAATTGATACAAATTGACCTAATTGAGGCTTAAATTGGTCAATTGGTATGAATTGAAATTTGAGTGAATGCTTGAAATTGAAATTGTATGGTGAATGTGTAATGTCCAATCTGGACAGCCTTACCATGGTCCACTTAAAGGACCATAATTGAAATTCTGTTGCTCCAATTGATGTGAGACCAATTGGAGATAAAAATTAGTACCCGAAGCTACAATTTTTGTGTAGAAATCTTGCCCTAAAACTTACCACAAATCCAAATTCTGGCCATAACCTAGTCAAATTGCCACCCAAAGTTAGGTCCTCAAATCTGCCAGAACCAAAAGGTACCTAGAATTTTGGATTCTGGTCAATATGACCAGTTATGGTTAAATGACCATAACTTGAACTACAAAACTGCAAATGCAGTCATTCAAAAGGGAAAATAAACTAGACACATTAAGGAACAATTTCGATGAAGGAAATTAGCCAAGTTTTCACTGTAGAAGACCTAATGGAACAGTAGAAACAGGTGATCCCAAAACTGAATTTTTGAATTTTCACTTGAAGAGCTTAGAAATTCAATTGGCAATCAATGCCAACATAATTATAACAAAAAATGTGGTATGTGGGTGTATTTAAAATTAACATGCCTACTAAAGATGTAAAAGTCAACTTTTTGACTTGAATAGTGCAATGAATAGTACCACTATAGCAAAAAAGTAAAGGACCTAAACTTTATAAACTGTGTTAGCTAGATTAAGTCTGTATAAAATTTAATTGTTGAAATTTCTTATTAGAAGTGATTTAAATGGAGTATTGAAATACTTTAAATTATGTGTTTTAGTAGAAAAAAACACTAGGAAAGATAAAGAGAAAGTGAGTCAAGGCCAAGAGGCGACTCATAAGAGGTTTGTGCACAACTATTGTTTTCTTTTGATTTTCAACTTGAATTTTGATTTGGATTAAATTGTGAAATAAATTTATGGTTCCTTATATAAAAAATGTTGAATGATACAATTTGTATGCTAGTGATGTAATTCTTGAGAAATTAGTTTAAATGCAATTTGAGGGATATTTTGATGCTTGCAAAACTTGCAAAATAGTTTGAAACCACAGCAATCATGATTAATTGATTGAATTCCTTACTAGCTTGCCTAGTGGGATGAATTGATTTTGAATTCCATCTCTGGCTAAAATGTCGAGGTATGTGCCAGCTGAGGATGAATAGGATGAGTACTCATATATTTTGCTAGCTAGCTATGGTATTCCTCATTAGCCTTTGGCCATTGGGACGAATTAAATATTGGTGTCATGATTAAGCTGTGTGACTTATAAAAAAATTTATATATATATTAATTGGTGAACTATGAAATGAAAATTGATTTCTTTAAGAAATTTTCTGACTTCAGACATAAAGTAGGGTTTTATGTGTTAACATATTAATTGATTTACTTATGACTTAATTGTTTTTTAAATTATTATTTTCTTTACGGTGTGCACCACTGAGTTTTTGGCTCAGTGATAACTCTTTGTTGCTGTCACAGGTAGAGAGGTAGTGTAACATGAAGGAACGGAAGCATGAAAAACACAAGTTTATACCATTGAATTAAAAAATTTTCACCTAGGGTCACATGCATCATGCAAGATTTATTTTTATCTATTTTATTTCAATGATAAATAACATATTAAAACTCTTTTAATATGTTTTTTTAATATGTTTTTTGATCTGTATTTGCCATTTAAGATTTTAAAATTAATCAGATTAATTTTAGAACCCTAGATTAAATCAAGAACGATTACACTAACCTCTTGATGCACTGCAGCGTATCTGTGCCTTTGAGATTCGTCTTCACGACACCAGATGTTGTCCCTCTAGCTTGTCCACACCAAGAACACCTATGGCAGCCCTTGAACAGCTTCTAAAGCTTTTTCTATTAATTAGAAATTCAAGTTCTGCCTTTTAAGAGATTAAAGATGTAAACAGGACACTAGAAACAATTTCTAGTGTTCTTAATTCAAGAGATTGATGTCTAATCTCTTTGAATTGATGAGAGACGAAGAAGAATAGATAGAGAGCCTCAAAATGGCATGACCAAGGATGTGTGGCTGCTGGTTGTTTTATTTTTAATTCATAACAACACTTATATAGTTAGGTCAACACATTAAACCCTTGCCACATGTCACCCTTTGATTAGCTCTAGGTTTAAGTGACCCAATCACATTGTGCCAAGTGTCAAACCTATATTTAATCTTAATATTAATCATCTTACATGATTAAAAAATATTTGGCAAGCTTATGTGTAATGCTATGTGTCACCATCTCATAGTGCCACATGTCACCCTGCGAAATGACCAAAATGCCCCTTGTGTCTTAATTTTGAGTTCTTAACCCAAAATAATTATTTCTCTTCTTCTAATTAATTCAAATATAAATTAATTAATTAATCTTTATTAATTAATTTCCCATTAATTAAATTCATATTTAAACACTTTAAATATAAATTTAACTTATACTATACATCCAATAACCTAGATTTGGTTTCAAGTCATGCTAGGGACTTTGCAATCTAATTGCAAACCAAACCTATTTAATTAATCAATTAAACTCTTTAATTAATTAATTAAATCATATTTAATTAGGTGATAACTTGTGTATGTGTGTGACTTACTAGGCTCATCACTAATTGGCAATGAGACATAATATCAACTCTTAATATCATCAGAACTCTTTCTTACCATAAATGATTTCTCTAAATCATTTTATATACCTCATAGACCATGGTTAACACCTAGCATAGCATGCCATGGACACCCAATTAGTAATAAGGTTTACCTTAAATAAACCTATAATCATATATTACCATGCACTAGAATCTCTCTGTTATAAAATCCCAACTCAAGCTGGAGTCATAGTTTATGTCAAACTCCATTTGCTATGAATATTATGTTCTCTTTTAATTCCAGTTCTTGATTAAAAAAATTTTTCTCATCAGAAACTCTTTTCTGAATAAATCTATCTGTCCTCGCTAGAAACTTGAAACATCAAGAACAATTAAATGAATATAGAATTTTATCTCTATTTACTTAGAGGAACAGATTCCATCTTGATCAACACCTACCTCCATATATAACTAGTAGGAGCCAACACATGCCCATATACCCATACATAGTATAAGTATGAAAGCAGTATCAAACTCAAACCACCTATATACAAGATGACTGTGCTATCTCAGGTCTAAAGATTATATGCACTGATATGATTTATGATAATACATTGACAAGAGTAAACTCCATGTGCTTGTCATAAGTGTCACTGGTTCGGCCTACTTATCATTTATAAGTGCCTTTCATGTTTGTCATATGGCATGAGACTCACCATTCCATCTTATTTATATATCATATAAATAACTTGGTAACAAACATGAATACAATCTTTCTGGATAAGTCATGTCCTTATTATGAAGTATCCTTGATTGTTAACCTATTTATGATACTTTGTACTAGAAATACTGTCACTCATATTCTTAACAACTTAAGAATAGAATTTCTAACAAAATATCAATGGACCTTTTCTATTACACATAAATATATTATGTAAATGGAAAAGTGGAAATGCCTTTTATTAATAAAATATGTACAAGATACATACTAAATGATATGCTCTAGGGCATACTATTAACATAACACCCCTACATTTGATAGTACGTTCTACTGTTCTAGTGACCAGTGTCTGTTCGAACAGCTAGAATGCCTAGAATTATGCTTAAATTTTAGTGAAGAGATATGAAATAATGAAATACAATAGAGAAAATGCAAGAAAAGTAAAGGAAAAATAGTATCAATGAAATGTAATTAAGTTAAACGAGCCAAAAATCGTAGCGATGGGTGACCGCACTAGGAAGTTGCGGCGTGGACCGTTGACTAGTCCTGGATTGTAGGGAACCCTGGGAAATATTTTTAAGACTTAAATAAACATCTATTGAAGTGTAATTGACATTAGAAATATCAAAGAAAAATTAGTAAGTCAGTACAAATAAAAATGAAAATTTAAGAAAATCGGCGGGACAAGGATTAAATCGGTGTCACTGAAAAATCAAAAATACAACCCGAAGAGGGGCATTTTGGTAAATTGACATCTAAAGTTGACTTTTGACCTAAATGTCCATGAAAAATTAATTCTTTAATTTACATTATGTGTAATATTTCTTATTTTCATGGCATTTTCAAAATTAATAGTGTTAAATTTTGAAAATGCCATGAAAATAAGAAATATTACACATAATGTAAATTAAAGAATTAAGAGGGCATTATTGCAAATTAGGGAAAACCTTGAAATATTTTCATGTAAATTCAATTAGTGGAGTTTGATGGCACTATATAAATCAAATGGGACAAATCTTATACTAAGTCATCATTTTCTTCTCTATGAATTCTTCTTTGCCGAAAATGGTTTCCTTAAACTCTCATGGCCATTTCATGCAAAGCCTTCATCTACCTTGATTCAATCCAATTTCTTTATAGATTTCTTCACTAAACTTTATATACACACCTTGGGCAGCATATTGGAAGCAAGAAAGAAGCATTTTGGTGAAGTTTTAGCAAACTCCAAAAAGAGGTAAGTGTCCAATTCACTTCATTTCTTAAGTAAAGTTTATGTTTAGCTTGAGATGAGTTGATTGGTGATGAAAATTGATGGAATTGTTGAGTTATTGGACTGTGCAATTTTAGGCAGCCATGGGAGCCTATATTACTTGAGTGTTTCTTACATTAAATTGATGGGAATTGATGGGAATTAAGGTTGATTAACTCAAATTGAAGTGTAGCAAGTTAATGCCCATGTATATATATATTAGTGCTTGAAATCAGGAGTTTAAAAAGGGAATTGAATACCTTAGTAAACTTCCATGGTTGACAGCTTGTAAACCCTTGAATTTGTATGTGAATTGATGAAAATTATTCATGAAATATGATAGAGTTGAATTGGGGGGCAGCATGTGTGTATTTGTTATGGAAGTATATGTGACAATTTGGTGAGTATGTATATTGAATTTGAGTTGGCTTACATGTTGAATATTAATGGAGTATTGTGTACCTTGAAATCTTGAGTATTCTGCCCAATTTACTTTGCTGGAATTGTGTTGAATAAATAGAGAAGTGCTAAGATTGAAATTGAAGTATTGGGAGGAGGAGGATCGCCAAATTGGGAGTGTAAATTTTCTTATGCAGGTTGTGATTGTTGGCAGTGCATAAATTAGGTTATTAGTGTAAAGTTGTGACTCCAATTGGTATGAGGCCAATTGGAGGTGAAACTAGACATAAAATAAGCCAACTTTCATGTAGAAGTATTACCCAAATTATGCCTAAAAGTGGCCTAAAAGGATGACCAAATCTGGATTGGTAACATTGCAAACCTGAAAATTGACTATTTGAACAATAGTCATTATTTTGGCCATAACTCACTCAAAATAGGTCCAAATGACCTGAAATTTATACCATGGAAAGCTTAGACATATAGCTACAACTCTTATGAAGAGACAAAAGCCCAAAAATGACCAGAACCAAGTCAAAATGCTTGCACAATTTGGGTTACAAAAACTGGCCGAATTGACTTTGACCCAAAAATGATCTAAACTTTGCAATATAAGTGCAACTTGACTAGCATTAGTAAAATGACCATAACGTGGTCCATAGAACTTGAAATGACATAAAATCAGTCCCAAAATTTCAATAAGACATAGATATATAATATTGATAATTTGACCCAAACCCAAAAATCAAGGAAACTGGGTCAATTAACTTGATTAAATTGGCACACTAAATCTAGAATTAGCACATTTGACCATAAAATCCAGAAAATTCAAATAAACATACTTCTCACCAGAAGTGTCCAATTTAAATGAGTCATACCAATCTGGAAAGCTAAGAAAGAGACCTAAAACATTGTTTTAGAAAACTTCCTCAAATTATGAATGTATAAGGTCATAATTTAAGTTCAAAACCATTGACCTAATTGAGGACCAAGCCAATATAGGACCTTTGAGTCCAAGTTAATAATTTGTCTATAAAGAATTCTATAAGACTTGAAAAATGGTAAGAAAAATTTTTGGTTGTCCCTAAGACATAGGGCAACAATATTTATGAAGAATGCTATACCTCAATGTGATTACAAACAGTCCAAATAAATTAGTAAATTTAGAACCGAAAATGTCTAAAAAGGAAACTAAAATTTAGATTTGACCTAGTTATGGTTAATTGACCATAACTTGAGCTATACAACTCCAAATGGAGTGATTCAAAAAGGAAATTAAAGAAGACACAATGAGAAACAATTTAATGAAGAGAAATCTATGAAATTTACACTATAGCCTAGTGCAATAGACAGTAAACATTGGCCATAAAATCTGGAAAATGGCAATAAAATGCAATAAGCTTCAAAATGAAATTGGTAACATATACCAACACTTAGAGACCATAAAATGTGACAAAGTGGGAACATTAAAGTTAATTCACCTAGTGTGTATTAATGGTCAACATTGTAGGTTGACTAATGAAATGAATTGAAGGGAATAGTGCCAAGAAAATTTAGATATTGGATCTTATTGTTAGAAACAAGTTAACTGAGTAGTGAAACACTTTAAATTGTGTTTTTCAGTTGCAAAGGATATTGAGAAGCATAAGGAACATTGAGTCAAGGCCTAGAGGCAACTCAAATCAAGTCTGTGTACAATACTTTTTATATTCACTGCTTTTACTAGAAAATTTATTTGTAGAAATGAGTTGTGAGTTTATGACTTGGGAAATTTTATTTGAGAAAAATTTATTGCCTATTTTAGAAATGGAAATTTGAAAATGAGCTTTGTTTGATTGTTGCCTGAATTACAATTGAACATTATAGTTTTAAATTGTGTTTGTGCACAATAACTTTAAATTAATGTTTTCCCATTGAAAACTTGATTAGTATGCATTGTGTTAATTATGGGTTTCGATAACTACTGTGTTGCCACTTTATGAATGGAAAATTGACTTTGGAAATCGATTATATTTTGCATGAAATATTTGAATAATATGATTTGAAAATGCTTTTGATTCACAGTTGGCATGGCAGTCCCTTACTCTGTTCCTCCTCCACTTGTAGGGTTGAGTTTGATATTTGATTATTTTCCTCCCTCTCTGGCTTGCCAGTCTGAGGTGAGTTTGGATGAGTACTCATTAGCTAGCTAGCCACCTCCCTTATTGATTTTGATTAGCAGGGTGAGTTTGCCTTGTCGTGGTGTACAACACATCATGTTCAAAAAATTTGTTTTATGACCTAAGTTGTGTTTTTGATTGGCAACACTGTGTTATTCAATTGTTTGATCAAATTTGTGTTATATGAGCTTTAAAAATTGTGAATTATTTGAATTGTAAATTGTCAATAAAAGTTTTATATACCGCATTTTAAATTGTTATTGTGCACCACTGAGTAAATTTTACTTAGCGATAGCTTTTTCATTGCTGTCACAGGTAGACCGACAGACAAAGCAGCAGAGTAGGCTACTTGTGCTACACTTTGGGATTTTGCCGGGTATATTGAGTATACCACCTTTTTGTAATTTTTGTTGTAATGTATGTGCACTGTATATATATATTGTACTTGGTCTTGAGCAGTTATAAACTAAATTTATAAATTATTTTGGCCTATAAAAATGTTGTACTGTAATTTTCTTATCTCGGCTTTGAAATACTTAGCCATTTTGCATTCTATTTTTGAAACTACTCAAAGTGATGTTGAATTGAGTTTGACTTATGTTTGAGAAAATTGGTTTGTGTTGAGCCATATTGGAGTTTGGGACTGAAACAAATATATTGGAAGTGTTTTCTATAGATTTTTGAAGAACTATTTTGCTCAAAATACAGACAGCACTCTGCCGAAATTTTTATAAAAGTTGTGGCTATTTCAGACCTAATGTGTGATTTAACTTCAATTAAAAAATTTTTACACCTATCAAAAGTGCTCACCACTTTAAAAAGAAGTAAGAAATTATTTAAAATCCCTTGTAGTGTATTTAATGGGTTATCGGTAGGCGAAGTACGGTAATTCATTAGGTGTACTATGGGATCATGTTACATCTTACGGAGGCATAGGGTGTGACTTGTTTAGTGGTATCAGAGCAAGTTTTTAAATTCTGTTTTGACCTGTAATTTGAATATTTTTACTTCATAGTACAACTGCTCAATGTCATGGTTTGATATATACAGTACATGTACATCATAAATCTGAACTAATGGAGAGAAATCTCCTTGTGCTGGTTATACAGGAAATAGAAAATCTTATGAAAAGATATAGAAGAGAAGAATGAGACAATAGAACAGTCTATAATGGCAGAAGCACAAGGTGAGGCTCTAGCTTCACAGACTGTCGAAGGATCGACTGTACCAGTTTCACCGGTACAAATTACTGCACAAATGGCCCAACAAATGGCCACATTCTTTCAACAAATGGCTGATAATTTGTCAGCCAAAGTCCAAGTACCAACCCAACCCCTAGAAGGGCAACGTGAAATAAAGAAGAGGGAGAGACCTATGAGTCAGAGCTCAAATAGTAAATTGGGAAAAAGGAAGAATACTGGAGAGCTTAGTGGTTATGGATCTAATAGAGGCGGATCTTCAGGGCAGAGCCCACCAAGGTTCAGTTGTCGAACAACTAAAAGTTCATATCCTTCTCGCATCTGTAACTCTTATGACAAACTACATGGGGGTATTTGTTGTAAAGCCACTGGAGCCTACTACAATTGTGGTGAACATGGACATTTCGCTAGAGATTGTACTAGAGCACATCGATATGCTTTCCGAAGCTCACAGACAGCCAGTAGAGATCTAGATAAAAATAGAGTTGATACTTCTCATAACCATAACACAGTGAATCAACCTGAATATAGTAGCGCACTAGTCAGAGCATCCATTATGCACCAAGGAGAAAGAGCAGAAGCTTCGAATGTAGCTGCTGGTAAGTCCTTAATTTGGAAAAAAAAAAAAAACAATTAGTTATTCTTTGATCCCAGCACTACTTATTTGTATGTTAGTGTTAGAATTATATGTTCTATTGATATTTCTTTACAGGGGAATAAATTTTGATGCATTAGTGACTAGTCCTTTAGGATAAAAACTACGATAACAAGTATGATTGACATTAATTTTGAAAGAATTTTTAGCTAAAATATTTTCTAACACACCATAAATTGTAAAGCTAATTAGCAAGCCTATTTAATGTAAGGCAAGAGGACCTAAAAGTAAGTTGCAGTAATAGACTTGCTCTAGACGAGGGTAAAGATGTTACAGTTAGTAATTATTAATGGATATTGTAATCATAATAAGTTTAGGATATAAGTGGACTCAAGAAGGATAAGTGTCGACACCATATTTTGGCCGATCCCCCGAAATTAATAAACCTTGAAGCTGATCCCCAATACAGTCCCCTTTACCAACCGACCACACTTCTGATCTCCCCAAAAAAAGAATTTAATTAATACCAAGTCTCCAGGTTATTTAAGCCTCACCGATCCCTCAAACCAATTCTTGAGTCCCCCGATCATTTAATTGTATTTTCGATCTTTCTTGTCAAATAAAATTGAACCAACATAAGGCCTTCGTAACACCAGTCTTGTTGCCGGTCTCTCATTTAAAATTTGAGAATGATAAAGGTTTCGACTCGGTTTAAAGATGATCCCAATCTTAAGTGTTCAAAGCCAAATTTCTAATTTTAATTAAGTCCTGTTTCGTAACTGATCTCATGATATCGTGTTTTCCGATCTCCTATACTTAGATTAATAATCACTTTCAGTTGTCATTCTAATATGTTCAAACAATCAAGTGCTTACGCAATTTAGAAACTTTCCGATCACAATCAATCATTGAACAAAAGGAGAACTTTCATTGCATTTCATTTCAAAATTTATACAAGTCATTCGGCTGGGGGATCACCCCCAGCCTGAACTACATGTTCATTTTCTCTCTCACCTTCAGCCTCCCCTTCACTATCCTCACCTTCATCCTCGGGAGCCAGGTTGGCCATCCAGGAGAAGTCCTCCTCAGGATAACGCTTCTTGAGCTCAGCCAGGAGATCTCTATGAGCATCCACGTAAGCGCCGGCCACTCCGGTCACCATTTCTTCTTCTTTCGCCTTGAGCTCCTCAGCAAGATGAGCGAGTTGAGCAGCTTCATCAGCTCAGAGTGCCTGAACTTCCCCGAGAACACGATCTCGCTTGGCCAGATCATGAGCTTGCTCGGCCAGCTTGTCCTCATAGAACTTCATCCGTCCCTCAATTTGAGATATGTAATCCTGAGCGGACGAAAGTTGGCATCGGAGAGAAGACACCTCATGACCCATCTTCTCGACTTCCTTACCCAGGCGATGAGCCTTCTCCCGGACCATGTGCTAGTTCACCAAACACTCCACGTTCAGGCTCATAGATCTAGTCAAGATGTCATCAAGGTTATCCGGAGACAGCCTATCCCGATCTTCTCGAAGGCAGATGGAGGATGCCAAGACCTTAGTGAAACCAGAGTTCTCTCGAACCGTACGGTTCTTCTCCAATGAGTGGATCAGCACTTGGGCACCGCGGGAGAGAGTCCTTGGGGCAGGCTGGGAAGGACCCCCTTCCGCACTCGGAGCGATTGGAAGAGGTGGAGGCGACTCTTCTCGGCGAGGAGGAGATCAGACCACTTCTATGACCGGAGGCCCGGAAGGTTGAGACGAGCCTTCCTGTATTTCCCCGGGCTCATGACCAGGCGTTTGAAGCAGCTCAGAACGCTTTATCTCCCGTACCTTCTGGGAGATCTCTCTCTTCCGCTTCCGGCTCTCCTTAGAAGCTTCGCCGCTTGCCATACCTGCACAAAGAAGAGGTCAGTGAGATCGCTAAGGTCCAAAGATCTGAGATATAGAAAATACCGATGCCGAGATCAGAGAGCTGAAGCCCGCGATCTTGACCGGTGACCAGCTGCATAGTCCAATGGTGTAGCTCGGCCGTCACAGCATCCAAACAAGAAAGCTTCTCTCTGGACACCTGTTCCTTCAACTCCATCACCATTGGCCCCTCTTCCCTATTTAGGGCGATGTGCTTCGCAAGCAAAGGACCCTGATGCAGCCAACTGCGAGGGAAGCCTTCAAAGCTGTTCGGAATTTTGCTCCTCAGGATAAAGAAGCGGTTCTTCCAATTCTTCAGGGAGGAAGGTAGATCGGTAAAAAGCCCACAATGTGGTTTCGCCTGGAAGAACCAATACTCATCGTCCTTGCGACGAGTTAACCGGTGCAGTTCAGCGAACACCTTAGACGTGGGTCGGAGCCCCTTAGCTCGGCATAGGCCTCGGAAGGCTACTAAGATCCGCCACGAGTTCGGGTGAACTTGGGCGATGCACACTTGGTGATATTTTAAAACCTCTTTAAAGAAGTCGTCAAGAGGGAACCGCAGCCCGGCTTTTAACTGTTCTTCATACACCATGATCATATCATCCCTCTCAAAGAAGTGATCTGCTCGAAGGTCACCATGACACCGGATAAGTTCGTACGAATCAGGCCGGATGTTGTGCTCCTGGCTGAACGACTGCAGGTCGGTTTCTTGCAAGATTGATGGCAGCTCGTCCATGGGAAGATTTTCCCTCCCCGAAGAAGGCACATGCCTTGATGATGCTAGTTGTCCCCGAGCTAGAATGGAGACCCTAGGAAGTTCAGGCCGCGCGTTTGGTCCGACCACCTCTACCTCATCGGACGACCACGAGAACTGTATGGAAGGGGGGCTTACTGCTCTCTGACCCTCGGCACCGCTCATTTTCAAAGGAAACAGAGAATTTAAACTAAAAGAAAGATCAAAACCCTTACCGGAGCTTGATCGGTGTCGAAGGAACTTGAGAAAATGAGAGAATGTTGAAGTTGTTCGCGAGAGACTGAAAATGAGATAAAGGAGCAACTGGCTAACCCCACCCCTATTTATACTTGTCCGAGCATTTAATGCTCACGATGTTCCAGGTAGTGCATCGGATAGCGGGACTCGCCAGCTGTTCTGACACGTCTCACGAATATTCCGGAGATTCCATAAAGAGGTCGGTTAACTATAGAACGGTAGATTAAGGTGTTTTGAATTACGAATCGGATAAGTGTCATTCAAATTAAGAGTCAGATCTGATAAATACTTCAGAGATCGGAAAATAATCAATGCAATAATAATAAAACGATAGTTGTCAAAATAAATTTTATTTCTAAAAAGATCTGATTACATCATTTGGGCGATCTCTAGAGATCGGATTACATTAAAGGTCTAATTACATCATTTGGGCGATCTCTAAAGATCGGATTACATTAAAGGTCTGATTACATCATAAGGGCGATCTTTAGAGACCGGTTGAACATCCTATCTAAAAGGCCTATGTCAAAGCCTAGTCTCGTGGCTGAGTCAAAAGATGTGTTTGACCAGGAGACCGGCTGGGGGAACTATGACTCTCATGAGAATGAGAGAGGTCGTCATCAAAGTTACCGCCAAATCGAGCATTGTCGTAACACCCGGTGGAGAGGAGCCGATGAACGCCAAAGAGCAATCACCGTGTTGAGGAATATTAGCGATCTTCTCGCTTGAAACGATTCGCGATTATATCGGGCGAATGATTCGAGATCGGCACGATCGAGATCCTCGATCCAGATCGGTTAATTAGTCCAGTTCTCTCACTGTCATCAGATAAGGTCATCATGATTTTCCGATCACCGGGATCGTAAATTTTCAGGCAAGGAACAAAGAGGACAACCGGAAAAAGATTAAAAGCGGTCATTTTGTCCGGGATTGTTGCCGGAGTAGCTAGAACAAGGAAATGAGGAGAATAGGGGAGAAAGTCAAGTGAAGTAGGGCTTTCCGGTTGAAGGTATATATATAGGAAAATTTGAGCATTTATTGCAAGCAGAAAACGAAGCGGACGCCTCGAGAATTGAGGGAAATAAAAGCTTTGACTGGACCGAACCCGATAAAAAGAAAGACTGGTGTGGGAAAGATCGGAAGAGAGCGTGTCAGGAGAGATCGGAAGAGAGGAACCAAGTATGAGAGATCGCAAAAGGATCACGTTGAAAAGACCGAAAAAGAGGGGAGGTCGGAAGACAAAGAGAATAAGACAGCTCCTGTCAATTATCGTCATAATCAGAGCCGAGGTAGTTAAAGCGTTGTAGGAGAAATCTCAACCGCACGCCCTAAAATGGCCCGCATTTCTGACATGCGCCAGAGTACGTCAGGACAGCGCTGTACTTCCTAATCTCCACCGTTGATCTTACTTGTACGGACGAGCTCGGAGCCCTCAGATCGAAGAAGAAAACGACAAGATCAGCGCCTTTCACTCCCAGCCCTCGGATCGCCCCGGACAAGAGAATTTGGGACCATCAGATTAGAAAAAAAAAATGACAAATATTCTGAAAGGGATCTCAGCCGTCCGTTCTGATCCTCTTTAATTCCTGAGCCTCAGATCATGTCCTTCGAAATCCTGACCCTCCATCTCCCTCAAAATAGATCCTGACCCTTCAGGGGAAGCACCCGGTTCCTATAAATACTTGCATGAAAACTGTTCAAGGGAACGGGCAAAAAAAAAAAAGGAGAAATAGTTACTATAGTGGAAGAACTCTGAAATTTAATTCAGTTCGTTACTCTGCTGTTTTAAGTTTTTGATAAGGAAAAACTTTTGAAACCAGTTTTCTGAAGTACTTTCTTGCAAAAGGGATTCTTGAAATACTGGAACTCTCCATTTTCAGTTCTTTCATTATCCTGTGATGCCCTTACTTTCAGTTCTTTGTCATCTTTGTTTCCATTCTTATTTCCCAAGCTCAACTTGCTTGTTTAAACCTGACTGCCGTTTAGCTAAGCATCCTTCGTTTCTAGGTGAGCTTCAGCCTTTGACCTAAATGAAAGAACGGAAGCGTGAAAAACACAAGATTATACCATTGAATTCAAAAAAATTTCGCCTAGGGTCACATGCACCATGCAAGATTTATTTTTATCTATTTGATTTCAATGATAAACAACATATTAAAACTCTTTTAATATGTTTTTGGATCTGTATTTGCCATTTAAGATTTTAAAATTAATCAGATTAATTTTAGAACCCTAGATTAAATCAAGAACGATTACACTAACCTCTTGATGCACTGCAGCGTGTCTGCGCCTTTGAGATTCGTCTTCAGGACACCAAATGTTGTCCCTCTAGCTTGTCCACACCAAGAACACCTATGGCAGCCCTTGAACAGCTTCTAAAGCCTTTTCTATTAATTAGAAATTCAAGTTCTGCCTTTTAAGAGATTAAAGATGTAAACAGGACACTAGAAACAATTTCTAGTGTTCTTAATTCAAGAGATTGATGGCTAATCTCTTTGAATTGATGAGAGATGAAGAGAAATAGCTGGAGAGGCTCAAAGTGGCATGACAAATGAGAGGAGAGGCTGCTGGTTATTTTTCTTTTCATAACCACACTTAAATAGCTAGGTTAACACATAAAAAACTAGCCACATGTCACCTTTTGATTAGATCTAGTTTTAATTTACACAAAAACAATGTTCAAAGTGTCAAACCAATATTTAATCTTGATTTTAATCATCTTACATGATTAAAAAACATTTGGCAAGCTTATGTGTAATCCCATGTGTCACCATCTCATGGTGCCACGTGTCACTGTAATGAAATGACCAAAATGCCCCTGTGTCTTAATTTTGAGTTCTTAACCCAAAATAATTATTTTCTTCTTCTAATTAATTTATATCAAATATAAATTAATTAATTAATCTCTATTAATTAATTTCTCATCAATTAAATTCATATTTAAACACTTTAAATATAAATTTAATTTATACTACATCCAATAATCTAGATTTGGTTTCAAGTCATGCTAGGGACTTTGCAATTTAATTGCAAACCAAACCTATTTAATTAATCAATTAAACTCTTTAATTAATTAATTAAATCATATTTAAATAGGTGATAACTTGTGTATGTGTGTGACTTACTAGGCTCATCACTAATTGGCAATGAGACATGATATCAACTCTTAATATCATAAGAACTCTTTCTTACCATAAATGATTTCTCTAAATCATTTTATGAACCTCATAGACCATGGTTAACACCTAGCATAGCATGCCATGGCCACCCAATTAGTAATAAGATTTACCTTAAATGAACCTATAATCATATGTTACCATGCACTAGAATCTCTCTGTTACAAAATCCCAACTCAATTTGAGTCATGGTGTATGTCTAACTCCTTTTGATATGAATATTATGTTCCCTTTTAATTCCAGTTATTGATTAAAAGATTTTCTCATGAAACTCTTTTACGAATAAATCTATCTGTCTGGCGGGAACTTGAAACATCAAGAACAATTAAATGAACATAGGATTTTATCTCTATTTACTTAGAGGCAGATTCCATCTTGATCAACACCTACCTCCATATATAACTAGTAGGAGCCAACACATGCCCATATACCCATACGGTACAAGTATGAAAGCGATATCAAACTCAAACTACCCATATACAAGATAAGCTGTGCTATCTCAGGTCTAAAGATTATATGCACTGATATGATTTATGACAAAACATTGACAAGAGTAAACTCCATGTGCTTGTCATAAGTGTCACTGGTTCGGCCTACTTATCATTTATAAGTGCCTATCATGTTTGTTATATGGCATGAGACTCACCATTCCATCTTATTTATATCTCATATAAATAACTTGGGAACAAACATGAATACAATCTTTCTGGATAAGTCATGTCCTTATTATGAAGTATCCTCGATTGTGAACCTATTTATGATACTTTGTGCTAGAAATATTGTCACTCATATTCTTAACAACTTAAGAATAATATTTCTAACAAAATATCAATGGACCTTTTCTATTACACATAAATATATTATGTAAATGGAAAAGTGGAAATGCCTTTTATTAATAAAATTATGTATAAGATACATACTAAATGATATGCTCTAGGGCATACTACTAACAATCTCCCACTAGCACTAGAGCCTTTCATTACAATATCTTAGACCTATCTTCTCAAGATGTCGGTCTAACTGAATTCGTGACATAGGCTTAGTGAATGGATCAGCTGGATTTTCAGCTGATGTTATTTTCTGCATGGCTACATCGCCTCGCCCAACTATTTCTCTGATAATGTGGTAGCGCCTTTCTATGTGTTTGGATTTCTGGTGAGACCTTGGTTCCTTAGCCTGTATGACTGCTCCATTATTGTCATAGTGTAGTGGAACTGCTGACTCAATGGAAGGAACTACTGTAAGTTCTGTCACGAACTTCTTTATCCAAACAGCTTCTTTTGCAGCATCTGATGCAGCAATATACTCAGCCTCTGTAGTGGAATCTGCAGTCGTGCTCTATTTGGAACTCTTCCAACTGACTGCACCTCCATTACAAATGAACACATATCCAGAGGTAGACTTTCTATCATCGATATCTGATTGGAAATCAAAATCAGTATAACCATCCAATTGCAAGTCTCCACCTCCATAAATCAAGAATAAATCCTTAGTTCTTCTCAAGTACTTAAGGATATTCTTGTGACTATCGATGTTCCAAACCTAGATTGGATTGATACCTGCTAGTCAAACTAACAGCATATGCAATATCCGGCCTAGTACACAACATTGCATACATTAAACTTCCAATAGCCAAAGCATATGGAATCCTGGCCATCTTATCTCTTTCTTCAGGTGTCTTTGGAGACATCTCTTTAGAAAGATGGATACCATGTCTCACTGGTAACAATCCTCTCTTGGAATCAAGCATGTTAAACCTCTTTAACACCTTTTCCAAGTATAGACTTTGGGATAAACCAATTATTCTTTTCGCTTTATCTCTATAGATGCGAATCCCAAGAATATAGTTTGCCTCCCCTAAGTCTTTCATGGAGAATGTATTTGATAACCATACCTTTATAGTCGTCAACATACCTGTGTCATTACCCATCAACAGTATGTCATCCACATATAAGACAAGGAAAGTGATAGCACTGTCACTAACCTTCTTATATACACATGGCTCATCCTCATTTTTGATAAAACCAAAGGATTTAATGGCTTCATCAAAACGGATGTTCCAACTCCTCGAAGCTTGTTTCAACCCATAAATGGATCGCTTTAGCTTGCATACCTTGGAACCATCTTGGGATTCAAATCCCCTAGGTTGTTCCATGAAAATGTTTTCTTCAATGTATCCATTGAGAAAAGTTGTTTTGACATCCATCTGCCAAATCTCATAATCATAGTATGCAGCTATTGCTAATAAAATCCTAATTGATTTAAGCATGGCAACAGGCGAGAAAATCTCCTCATAGTCGATTCCTTGCCTTTGGCGAAACCCTTTCGCTACTAGCCTTGCCTTATAGGTCTCTACCGTTCCATCAGAACCAATTTTCTTCTTGAAAACCCATTTGTTCCCTATAGGTATAATACCTTCAGGTGGGTCAACAAGATTCCAAACTTGATTCTTATACATGGAATCAATCTCGGATTTCATAGCATCAATCCATTTTGAAGAGTCTATATCTGATATAGCTTCTTCATAGGTAAGTGGATCATCTCCATGATCTACTTCTTCATGAGTAGACAACTCTTGTTCTTCTTCATGAAGAAAATCATATCTCACTGGTGGGTGAGATACCCTGGTTGTTCTACGAGGAACAGTTGTAGATGTTTCATCAACGGGTATTGGTTGACTAGATGGATCTATATCCATCTGATCTGTTGGTTGGTCAGAATTCTCCAATGCTAATTCTATTTGCCTTCCTTTGCCTCCTTTTTGAACAAACTGTTGTTCAAGAAATGTGGCATCTCTACTTATCACAACCTTTTGTGAAGTAGGCAAATAAAAATAATATCCAAAACTATCTTTTGGATATCCAACAAATCGACCTTTTACGATCCGTCTCCAATTTATCGGTGTTGACTTTTGATATAAGCTGGACAACCCCAAATCTTAACATGCTTAAGACTTGGTTTTCTTCCATGCCATATCTCGTAAGGTGTGGAAGAAACTGATTTTGATGGAATCCTATTCAGAATATACAAAGCTGATTCTAATGCAAATCCCCAAAAGGAGATTGGCATATCAGTATAGCTCATCATACTACGTACCATATCTAATAGGGTACGATTTCTCCTTCCAGATACACCATTCAGCTGTGGCGTTTATGGAGGAGTTAGCTGAGAAACAATGCCATGCTCTCTCAAGTATTCATCAAATTCAGTACTCAAATATTCACCTCCACGATCTGATCGAAGAGCTTTAATATTCTTTCCTGTTTGATTTTCTACTTCAGATTTAAATTCTTTGAACTTTTCAAAAGATTCATGTTTGTATTTCATCAAATACAATTACCCAAACCTTGATTTATCATCAGTAAAAGTAATAAAATAATGAAAACCCCTTCTAGCCATTTCTTTAAATGGACCACATACATCACTATGTATTAGCTCCAAAATATTTTCAGCTCTTAGCCCTTGTCCAACAAAGGGTGATCTAGTCATTTTACCCTGAAGGCAAGATTCACAAGTTGGAGTAGGCTCAGAGTCCAATGAGGATAAAATCCCCATTTTCTCCAGTTTTGCAATCCTATCTTCTGCAACATGACATAACCTTAAGTGCCAAATATATTTTGAACTTGAGTTGGTTTTCACCATGGCATTGCATTCATTTAGATTGCTATACTCTGGCCAATGGAAACACTTTCTTACTGGCAATGGAAACACTTTCCTGTTGGTAATGGAAACACTTTCCTGTTAAGTAGAGACACTTTCCTTTGCCTTTATCGACTTTAGTCTTCCTTTCTGCATTTAGCTATTTTCTTGGAAGGACGATGTCTGAGGTTTCTTTTTCCTATTGCCCTTCTTCTTGTTGGACTTTCCAGTAGAAGAAGATGCAACCAAAGCTACCTCTTTTCCTTTATTGCCTGGCATATTCTTTTGGGCAATAACCAGCATGTTGAGTAAACCAGCTAAGGTGCATTCCTGTTTAGTCATATGGAAATTTGTCACAAAATTTCCAAAAGACTCAGGAAGGGACTGAAGGATCAAACCCGTCTGTAGTTGGAAATCCATGTTGAAGTCAAGATGTTCCAACTGCTCAATCAGCCGAATCATCTTATGGACATGATCCCCAACATTACATCCCTCGACATCCTCATACGGAATAGCCGTCTAGATATCTCATACCTAGCATTCTCTTTGTGCTCACCATACAACTCTTATAGGTGAAAGAGGATCTCACTCGCACTCTGCATGTTCTCATGTTGCTTCTGTAACTCATTACTCATGGAAGCAAGCATGTAACACTTAGCTCTCATATAATGCTCCTTCCACTTGTCCAAAGTATCATGTTCCTCTTGTGTGGCCTCTGGAGGTAAGGGACCAGGAACATTTGAATCTAGAACATATCCTATATGTTCAAGGTTCAGGACAAGTTTCAAATTTCTTAGCCAATCAGACAAATTAGGTCCTGTCAACCTATTGTGATCAAGTATGCTTGCAAGGATATTGGATGGTGGTGGCTGTTTTGTGCTCATTTTTATCATAAAATTAACTGCAGAAAATAACCAGATTAATTAGTAAATGTATCATGTAATTAACCAAAATGATTATGGTCTTTTAATCAAATTGGTCCTCCCACTAACTTAGCGAATCCTACACTTCCAAAGTAGAAAACGAAAATCCTAGTTGGATGGATTTCTAGTGGGTGATTGAATTCTTATAATTCTATTGATCATCCTTAGGTACATCCATTATTGGAATTACAATAAACTATAAGTGAGCAACTCTTTGCCCATCACATCTCATGTGAGGTTCAATCCTTTACCTAGCCCCTAATGCTCAAAATCTCAGGTACATCCATTATTGACTTATCTTGCATTAGTTAAGTTGATCCCATTGAGCCAGTAATTATGCAAATAATTTTAATGTCCTCAGGTACATCCAATATTGGCCACTAAACCATTTACATATTTACAACATCTCATGCTTAACAATTATTCTTAAGAAAATCTCTTAAATAAATTGCATCTTATGCAACTATTTAAAATATTAAAATAATTGCCCCAATGGAGGGCCTATGTTATAATTACTTTAATTATAGCATTTCCAACTTAATCATTTGTTTGGAAGATTTTATGGTCATTCTATTTACTATTAAGGTCTCACTTTGCACATTATCCATTTAGCATGCATATATCATATAATTGCATACATTCCCATACATCTCATGCATTCATGGATAAGCAGTAAATATGGTATGATCATGGACTTTCTAAGGGATTCAATTCTGAGCCACCAAGAATTGAATCAGGGCATTCCTAGGTTCATTTCATTCATTCATTTTACAAGAGTTGCTGAAGGAGTACATAATCAACACTTGATCTTGAATTCCTCCCACTGGTCCCACCAATGCTCTTGACCTCCTTGAACTTCTTGCAATCCAATATTACATAGTAATCCTTGGCATACCAAGGCGAATTTACAAGAACTTAAATAAATGAAATTACAACCCAAAAATTATTACAAACTTAATAATACATGCCCAAAATAAATTAAAATTAATTAATTAATTAATTAATTTACAATCCCAAAGAAACATAAAAGAAATAAATCCAATCACATTGGTTTTTTATAGTCCATGATCATCCATCATGCATATCACTATTTAACAATTAAATAAAACATACATACTTAAATTAAATTGAATATCTCATATTCAACTTAAAAATCCAGATTTGAATATGATTCAAATAAATTTAAAAATTCAGATTTGAATCTCATTCAAACAAATTTAAAAATTCAGATTTGAATCACATTCAAACAACTTCAAAAATTCAGATTTGAATCACATTCAAACATTTTTTAAAAAATCAGATTTGAATCACATTCAAATATTTTTTAAAAAATCAGATCTGAATTTTATTGAATCAATTTTAAAAAATCAGATTTAAATATGATTCAGACAACTTTAAAAATTCAGATTTGAATCACATTCAAACAACTTTTAAAATTCAGATTTGAATCACATTCAAACAATTTTTAAAATTCTGATTTGAATCATAATTTAATTGTGTGATTAAAACAACTAATTAAACACTTTAATTAGTCAAAGAATAGGCCTTAGATCATACAACAATTGCAGAATTAAAAGCCAAACCTTGAACCACCCATGGAACCATTGTTGCCGCCACCAATGGTGGCTTCACCATGTGTGCCGCCACACCACTTGATCCAACCAGCAATGAATCAATCATCTCATGATCAAATCACACAATTAAATCATATAATCAACAATCTAAATGGCAAATATAGTGGCTCTGATACCAATTGAAAGAACGGAAGCGTGAAAAACACAAGATTATACCATTGAATTCAAAAAAATTTCGCCTAGGGTCACATGCACCATTCAAGATTTATTTTTATCTATTTGATTTCAATGATAAACAACATATTAAAACTCTTTTAATATGTTTTTGGATCTGTATTTGCCATTTAAGATTTTAAAATTAATCAGATTAATTTTAGAACCCTAGATTAAATCAAGAACGATTACACTAACCTCTTGATGCACTGCAGCGTGTCTGCGCCTTTGAGATTCGTCTTCAGGACACCAAATGTTGTCCCTCTAGCTTGTCCACACCAAGAACACCTATGGCAGCCCTTGAACAGCTTCTAAAGCCTTTTCTATTAATTAGAAATTCAAGTTCTGCCTTTTAAGAGATTAAAGATGTAAACAGGACACTAGAAACAATTTCTAGTGTTCTTAATTCAAGAGATTGATGGCTAATCTCTTTGAATTGATGAGAGATGAAGAGAAATAGCTGGAGAGGCTCAAAGTGGCATGAAAAATGAGAGGAGAGGCTGCTGGTTATTTTTTCTTTTCATAACCACACTTAAATAGCTAGGTTAACACATTAAACCCTAGCCACATGTCACCTTTTGATTAGCTCTAGGTTTAAGTGACCCAATCACATTGTGCCAAGTGTCAAACCTATATTTAATCTTGATTTTAATCATCTTACATGATTCAAAAACATTTGGCAAGCTTATGTGTAATCCCATGTGTCACCATCTCATGGTGCCACGTTTCTAAGTTTTAAATGACCAAAATGCCCCTGTGTCTTAATTTTGAGTTATTAACCCAAAATAATTATTTTCTTCTTCTAATTAATTTATATCAAATATAAATTAATTAATTAATCTCTATTAATTAATTTCTCATCAATTAAATTCATATTTAAACACTTTAAATATAAATTTAATTTATACTACACATCCAATAATCTAGATTTGGTTTCAAGTCATGCTAGGGACTTTGCAATTTAATTGCAAACCAAACCTATTTAATTAATCAATTAAACTCTTTAATTAATTAATTAAATCATATTTAAATAGGTGATAACTTGTGTATGTGTGTGACTTACTAGGCTCATCACTAATTGGCAATGAGACATGATATCAACTCTTAATATCATAAGAACTCTTTCTTACCATAAATGATTTCTCTAAATCATTTTATGAACCTCATAGACCATGGTTAACACCTAGCATAACATGCCATGGCCACCCAATTAGTAATAAGATTTACCTTAAATGAACCTATAATCATATGTTACCATGCACTAGAATCTCTCTGTTACAAAATCCCAACTCAAGCTGGAGTCATGGTTTATGTCAAACTCCTTTTGCTATGAATATTATGTTCCCTT
Source organism: Hevea brasiliensis (assembly GCF_030052815.1). NCBI lineage: Eukaryota > Viridiplantae > Streptophyta > Magnoliopsida > Malpighiales > Euphorbiaceae > Hevea > Hevea brasiliensis. The sequence goes on from NC_079504.1 coordinate 74,014,280, forward strand.
TTAATTCCAGTTCTTGATTAAAAAGATTTTCTCATCAGAAACTCTTTTCTGAATAAATCTATCTGTCCTGGCCAGGAACTTGAAACATCAAGAACAATTAAATGAACATAGGATTTTATCTCTATTTACTTAGAGGAACAGATTCCATCTTGATCAACACCTACCTCCATATATAACTAGTAGGAGCAACACATGCCCATATACCCATACACAGTACAAGTATGAAAGCAGTATCAAACTCAAACTACCCATATACAAGATAACTGTGCTATCTCAGGTCTAAAGATTATATGCACTGATATGATTTATGACAAAACATTGACAAGAGTAAACTCCATGTGCTTGTCATAAGTGTCACTGGTTCGGCCTACTTATCATTTATAAGTGCCTATCATGTTTGTTATATGGCATGAGACTCACCATTCCATCTTATTTATATCTCATATAAATAACTTGGGAACAAACATGAATACAATCTTTCTGGATAAGTCATGTCCTTATTATGAAGTATCCTCGATTGTGAACCTATTTATGATACTTTGTGCTAGAAATATTGTCACTCATATTCTTAACAACTTAAGAATAATATTTATAACAAAATATCAATGGACCTTTTCTATTACACATAAATATATTATGTAAACGGAAAAGTGGAAATGCCTTTTATTAATAAAATTATGTATAAGATACATACTAAATGATATGCTCTAGGGCATACTACTAACACTAAACAGCTTGTGCCCCTATCACGTTCTGCGATTAGTTTAGTAGGTTCGGCTCCTCACAAGTGAGTGTTTATATCTCTGTTTCACTAAAAGCTCTTTATTTTACGCATTCCCTTTACTTTTATGTTTGTAATCTTCGCCAAGTTTATATGGTGTAATGAAGGTTATTCCCGAAGTTTACTTTCTTTATCAACTGGTCCATTCTTTTTGTTAAGCTTTGCTACTTCCAAATACGAAAGTCTTCATCTCAAGTAGCGTATAAGTAGTTCGGTAAAATGTAGGTAGTCGTGTCTTAAGTGCTTCTTTAAAATAGAAGGCCTGAATAATACGTCAAGAAAATAATAGAGTTGCATCACTAGGCTAACAAAGAAGGTGATTCAGTATGACGTCATAAAGCAGAATGAAACTAAATTTCAGGTAAATAGACAGAACGGATTATGTATAAAAAGGTACTAGTAAGGTAATTATATAGGAGATCGGTAAAATTTAGTCCGGCATCCTTTGTCTGGTCACAAGGTACCAACCAGTTAAAAGAAGCCTTATTCCGACCCTTGGCATCTTTGAATGCCGAAACTCTTAGTCTCAGGTTCTTATGATGCGTAGCTGTAATTAAACCTTGAGAGATCGGAAAAGTCCTTATCAGGTCCCCATTTAAATGTTCAATAGAGGTCGGAGGAGAGTTCATATCCGATCCTCAAACTTAAAATTTTAATAAATATTTAATAGAGGTCGGAGGAGAGTTCTTATCCGATTCTCAAGCTTAAAAATTTTAACAAATATTTAATAAAGGTCGGAGGAGAGTTCTTATCCGATCCTCAAACTTAAAATTTTAATAAATATTTAATAGAGGTCGGAGGAGAGTTCTTATCCGATCCTCAAGCTTAAAATTTTAACAAATATTTATAAGGAGGTCGTAGGAGAGTTCTTATCCGATTCTCAAGCTTAAAAATTTTAACAAATATTTAAAGAAGATAGGAGGAGAGTTCTTATCCGATTCTCAAGTTTAAAAATTTTAATAAATATTTAAAAAAAAGGAGATCGGACGAGAGTTCTTATCCGACCCTCAAACTTAAAAATTTTAATAAATATTTAAAGGAGATTGGAGGAGAGTTCTTATCCGATTCCCAAATTAAATTTTAACAAATATGTAAAATGATTCTCCCTGAAATAAAGTTAATACACAACCGCAATTCACTAAGGTCATCTCATTTACTTATGTATCTGGGTAATCCGAATTAGTGAAAAATCAAACATTCCTTTCGGTCAAAAGGATTAACATTTCCATTCAAGCCCTCCTAACTATGAAGAACGTGAAATTAAATCTGCTTACCCTCGTTGAGGGATGAGGTGGGGTGCCTAACACCTTCCCCACCCATTCATGGACCCCGAACCTAGAATCTCTGTTTTTGAAGTGGTTTTAGTGTAACTTACTTTCACAAATAGTTTTCTTTAATTTCCCTTAAAATTAAAGTGGCGACTCCTCACTTTTCCCACTTCGGTGAGTGTTCATCCAGCGACATAAAATACCTTGCATGACTTAGCGTATCTTTGGGAGGTTAAAACTTAACCCCGGTCTAGAGGTCCAAAAGTATATTTAATTTTGTGATCAAATCATAGTTAGGTGGGCTCACTCCTCAAGATTCTGTATGTTAATTATTGTTATTCCTGCTAACCATTTTGTTTGTCTTGCTTGTCTTATTTTCTACAGTGCTTTACATTTAAAAAGGGGGAAAAATAAAATCCCCCCTGAATTGGGAAGAGGTAAAGGTGTCCCTTCACACACTGAACACTCACACGATGTCCTCACACACTTCAGCCCTATACCCGGGCTTTCTTACCCTTTTAGGAAAGTAAGAGGGAGTCATGTAGCGGTACTCGTGGGTTTTACCCCGTTAGTATCCGTGAAGGCTTCTGCTCAAATTGAAACTCGTTCTATTCACTGTGGTACCCGTGGAATTTTCCCGACAGTATCGTGGGGGATAGAATGGGGCTCCACTTGTTCTGATGGGGGCAATTTGGGAACTGTGGCTTTTAGAAAATTAGACCACAGCTAAACTATCACGATAGTTGGAAGCCGTAGCGAGCTACCTTGTAAGATAGAACTGTCCAACTAGATAGCACCCAGCCGGTATTAGGACTTTCCTTTACTTTAAGACAAAGGGGGCATACTTACTCTTACCCTATTCCGTTTATTTTATTTTGTTCTTATTTTTAAGAGTAATCTCGAATCATACTGTTAAGAAAACCTACACATTTTCCTACTTTGATAAATGTGTAGGCGTCACTCTGCCAATAGTATAATTCAAGATTACCTGAATTTATCCCGCTAACCAGTTTTTCCTGCAGGCATCACCAAAATAAGGTCTGTAAAAGGATAAGCATCATTTTTAACATGGCATCCTCGAGTCAGTCGGCAGAAGAAGTTCTTAAATCTGAACAGAATGCTAAACCATGGCCTGAATCATCTCATAGCTCAGTGCCCCCACAAAGGGATATTAGCTCATTACCTCCATTGGACTGAGCAAGATTGAAGTCGGGATGAGCAGTCTCGAAGGTCCGGTCAATGGTTGGAAGTCGTTTCTGATCGGTCAAAGCACAATTTGAGAAGAAATGGGAGGATTGCAACCTTAATGCGAGTTAGGGTCCAAGTCCCGGCCCTAAAGGCCATGTTGCTGGTTTGGAACCCTAAGTTTGGAGTATTCTCTTTCAACGACATCGATACTGCTCCCACTATCAAAGAATATCAAGCATTGCTAGAAATCCCTTATACGGCGCAAAATCGGATTTACCTACACCTTGAACATAGGCGGACACAGAAGCGGCTCGCACATATGCCGAGGATCTCACGAGAAGAAGCAAAGCGAGAAAGCGTCAAAGGAAACACGCATGGATGGTATTGGACTTACCTCAAGAAAGGGTTGGATCAATGCATCCAAGATCAACGATGGGATCAAGCTCCATTGATGCTCGCTTTACCAATTCTGGCTTGATCTTGTTTCTGGGCCTTAGGAATCATAACTGCGGTGTTGTGGAAATGTTCAGGCGGTAGAAGCGAGAAAATCAATCGATGTCGATAATACTTGCCGAGACTTTCTTAACCATCACTTACTGTAGACAGCAAGGCAAGGGGTCCATTAAGTGTTGTTCTCAGCTGTTGCACCTTTGGATTATTAGTCATATGTGTCCGGTGGAGACAAAGGGACTAACTTGGTATCTTGATCAGCCTCTCATCGAGAAAATGACCCGATTGGTAATTAGTCCGAAGGATGAGCCGCAGTGGCAAGAATGGATTTTGAGCTTCAATAGCCATAATTATTGTTGGAAGAAATTGTGGACGTCAAGTCAATCCATCTTAATCAGCACGGGTAACAATCAATCAGTATCCCTAATCGGAGTGACTGGGTACATAAGTTACACTCCGGCCTTAGTAATGAGGCAATTCGGCTCAACACAGCTCATAATCGGTGAAGAAGAGTGCCACCAAGGTCACTTCTACCATGAGCTCAAGGAAGAGGAGGGGTTGAAAATAGCTCTCAAATCTTGGGAAAACATCACTCTGATGGAGAGGTCGCCTAAAGGTCCGAGTGCCATAGGCGACTATCTTAAATAGAGGGTTGACAGGGACCAAGAACACTCGACTGCAGAATTTGAAAACAGCGACCCTCACTGAAACATCCTATCGGAAGAAGCTAATAATCAGTTGGCTAACTCGCTACAAAAGGCAAACACCGAAAACTCGCGACTGCAAGAACAAATAAAGCAGTTGGAGGATCAACAGCAGAATCTTAAAAGAAAAGTGAGAAGACTCAGGGAAGAGGCAAGGGTCGAAAAGATGAGCTTCGAAGAAAAAGAGGCATGGTGGGAAGAGGAAAAAGGCTCTCTCCGAGCTGTGGTAAGAGAAGTATAAGGGCAGAATAGTAAGCTTCAGGAAAAGATGAAATACCAATAAATACTCGTAGAAGAGTATAAATAAGAAAACAAAAAGAAGAAGCTCGAATTGAAGGAACAGGCACTGCTCATCAACGATATCCTGAAAGAATGTGCTAAGGAAAGAAAGGAAAAAGAAAAACAAGCTGCTCTCTATCAGGAACTGAAAGAGAATGTTGGCCAGCTGGAGAGAACAATAGCACAGGGAAAACAAGAACTCCTTCCTGAATCCGAGTATGCTCTGAAAGCATTTGACCCTGCCAAATAAGAAGAAAGGTTATATGAGTATCTCAGAAAATGTCATCTCATTATAAAGAGCCTCCCTGAGCCTAGGCCGATATAAAGAATGCTGTGTATAAATATTCGATTAATGGAAAACTTTTTGGGCCATTGTTTAGCAAAATTGTGAATGAATAGTATAACTCCCGTAGGAACCCCCTCGCTAGGATTATGCGAAAAATTGAATATGCCATATGAACAGGTATCATAAACGCGCATTCAATCTAGTCATTCACAGTCAGACTATCAAATGATGCCATGATAAAATTGATGTAACCATCCTTCTGCAGATTTCATTTTGGCTTCCAAATGCCACCATATCCTTCATCCGAACCAGGACCTTTAGTTTTTTTTACGAAATTCAAAATTCACTAAAAGTTTTTATTTATCTCCTCACAGAAAATCAAACATTGCTTCAAACAAGGCAAGTCTGACCAAGCACACGGTTCAACCCAAGCGAGTGTACTTAACAAGATCTTGAACCAAGAAGATAATGGAAGATCAGGAACAAGTACAGAACTTACAAGGGCAAGTATCCGAGTTGAAGGACCAGGTCTCAGAACTCATGAGGCTAATGAGGGAGATGTCCCAAAATAAATCAGCTTCAGAACCTAACCTACCACTACCTCCTCCACCACCCACGACAATGGATCATCATCAGGCTTCAACCTCCTTTACCTTTCAGTCACCTATCTCGGACCCGACAGTCACTGTCAACCCGGCTACCATAAATAATGACCTACCTTTCTCCCATTACCCAGTCGTCTCAAATACTGACCCGTATCCTCTAGTTCACTCCACCCCTCATTTCCCAGCTGGGGGAGTATCTTTTGCAGCAGGAGAAAATAAGACCAGGGAAAATGAAAAACTATCTGCTCTAGAAGAAAGATTGAGAGCAATAGAGGGGCTGAACATGTATGGTTCAGTCGATGTGGCTTCACTGAGATTGGTGCCAGATGTGGTGGTGCCACCCAAATTCAAAGTCCCGGATTTCGATAAGTACACCGGGAACTCAGATCCTCGCATTCACCTAGCAACCTACATTGCCAAAATGTCTGCCCTGACAGAAGATGACAGACTTCTCGTCCACTTCTTTCACGAGAGCCTCTCTGGAGCAGCCCTGAGATGGTGCATTCAGTTGGATAGGAGCAAACTGCGCTCCTGGAAGAATTTAGCTGATGCATTCTTAAAACAGTACAAATTTAACTGTGATGTGGCCCCTACGAGGAGAGATCTCCAAAACTTGGTGCAGAAGGACAGGGAAAGCTTCAAAGAGTATGCCCAAAGATGGAGGGAGAAGGCTGCAGAAGTATATCCTCCGGTGATCGACAATGAACTCTGCTCCCTATTCATCGAAACACTGAAGGCTCCTTACTTTAACCTGATGATTGGGAATACCTCCAACAGCTTCTCTGACATCATCCAAGCCGGTGAAAGGATAGAAGCTAATTTAAGGATGGGGCCAGTGCGAGGAGTTGGTGAGAATCTGCAAAGAAAGCGCCATTTGGCAAAAGAAGGAGGGTGATGTGCATTCCATTACCCGTCAGAATAACTATTCCCCTCTTCCCCAAAGTAACTACCAACCATATCCCCCCCGTGGCCAAACCATTGCCAACATTCCACCCCCTTTCCCAAATTATCCACACACGCGCCCACAATACCCACCACCTGCAAATTATCAACCTAGACCTCCTCCTCTACTTACTCAACCCAGACCACCTCAGAATAACCCCAGACCACCAAGGAATCCTGATCCACCCCTTCCCCTCCCACTCAGTGAAATATACCGATACCTCGTCGGTATAAACCAGATAGTACCCGTTCCCCTAGACCCAATTCAGCCACCCTACCCCAGGTGGTATGATGCCACTGCCCGTTGTGAATATCATGGAGGGGCACAAGGGCATTCAATTGACAACTGCGGGGCACTCAGAGGGAGAGTACACGCTTTAATCCGGAACGGGTGGTTGAAGATTGAGGGAAATGGTTCCCTCCCCAATGTTACCTCAAACCTGTTGCCCAATCATAATGCGGGCAATGGAGTAAATATGATAGAACCGGATGGAGAGAGGTTGGCACCAGAGGTAGAAGAGCTAATTCCTCACTTTGAGGAAATTTTTGCCATAGCGATGAGGGAAGGTTACCTTTGCCCTCAGGTATCGGAATCAGAAAAAGGTACGGGATGTCCTTACCATGGAGGGGCAACTGATCATGAGCTGCGAGACTGTGAGGGATTCCGGTAAGAGGTCCAGAATCTGCTGTCCCTCAAAATTTTAAGATGCCAAAGGAGGTCAAAAGTGGAGGGCGAAGTAAATACCGCCAGGTTTGGCCGGAATGCCTCTACCCCCAATCCTAGATTAACCTTCTCTATCCCCAATGCCCCAATGCCCTCACCACCAGTAACAATTATCCGAACCCCGCCTCAACTCCCTATCACCAATACCTATGCCATACATTGGAATTATAACTTCCAAGTTTTCACCTAAGAAGCATCAAGCAGTACGTCGGCTCCTAATCTTGCTACACCTTCGGCACCTCCAAAACCGTGCTTCACTCCCCATGAGCACTTCAGAATGACATATACCGGACCTATCAGCAATACTACTCCCCAACCTAATCCTCAGCCCGTTGTTGCCACAAAATCCTCCCCACCTGAGCAAGAAGTCGAGTTTATAACTCGAAGTGGGAGATGTTACGGGAATGAAGAGAAAGAAAAGAAGAAGGGGAAAGTAAAAATGGGAGAATTACAGCAGAGTACAGAAGATGAGAAAATGGGGGAAGTGGAGCTCACCGGGCCTAAAGAAGAGGAGGAGCTGTTGCTCCAACTAATGAAGCAGAGTGAGTATGATGTGGTGGAACAGTTGAGAAAGACACCTGCCCGAATTTCTCTGTTATCACTGATTTTGAGCTCTGAGGTGCACCGTCAAGCCCTGCAGAAAATCCTGGATCAGGCCTTTGTGAACCTCGACATCACACCGGGGCAATTTGAGAAAATAGTGGGACAAATCCAGGCATCCAGTTTTGTTACCTTTTCTGAGGAAGAGATAGATCCTGCAGGCTTGGCACACACTAAAGCCCTTCATGTGACAGTGAAATGCAAAGGATGTATAGTGGCCAAGGTCCTCATTGATAATGGATCAGCACTCAACGTACAGCCTAGTGCTACTTTGGCTAGACTGCCAGTTGACCAATCGAATATACGTCAAAGTGCTATGGTGGTAAGAGCCTTTGACGGTACAAGAAGAGAAGTATTGGGAGATATTGACTTGCCACTTCAAATTGGCGCATGCACCTTCAACATCACGTTCCAAGTGATGAACATTGAACCAGCTTATACTATGTTGCTGGGGAGGCCGTGGATCCATTCAGCAAATGCCGTTCCTTCAACTTTGCATCAGAAAATAAAGTACATTATGGACGACAAAATCATCACGGTGAGAGGAAAAGAAGCCATTTTGTTCACCAAGCCACAATCACTTCCTTATGTGGAAACGGCTGAGGAGTCATTGGAAAGCTCCTTCCAGGCCCTTGAACTACAAGAAACCAGAAATGAAGGGGCTATGGCTATGGTAGCCAAGATAATGTCAAGGAATGGGTATGAAGAAGGCAAAGGCCTAGGCGCCGCATTATAAGGAATTGTTGAACCCATACCGGCTATCCAGAAGGTGGGCCGTTGCGGTTTGGGATATGAGGAAGATGCCCTCATGGATGGGCGATTCTGGATGAGGAACAGACTTCGGGATCAGAGATTCGACCAGAAGATCGGGAGAATGAAAGTAGTCCCGAGAATCACAGAGGTATTCACTAAACCGGTCATTAAAAGTCCGGCTGAGGTTGAAGAATCACCCGATGAACCATCCATTGATGTCATCCACTTGGATTCCTTGTATGAGGCTCTGGTCTCGCCGATAGCTGAGGGGCAAGAGTTGGACAACTGGACAGCAGAGGACATCCCTGTACTTAATTTCGAGAAAAGTACCTTTGGTTATCTACACTTGATCATTTTGTCCATGATGGCAAGTGTAATATTGTAAATGGACCCTCTTCTTATGTCATAAATTTTTAATGAATTAATAGTGCATTTATTTCCAATTCTCTTTTCCTTTCCACTTGAATTCCATCCTTATAATATATTCCATTTTCGTTCATTCAGGACCATTCATCAATTAACACCTAATAATTCAATAGACTCAGAAATTCCTCTGGTTAATTTTGAAATCCCCATAACTACCATTACTTTAAGTGATTCTGAGGTAGAGCTCACAGAAGAAAGGGATGAAAGGGATGAACCTTCCCTAGTGCCTTGTGGAGACAAAACGCGCACCATAAACTTAGGCACGGAAGAAATGAAAAGGGAACTTAAGATTGTGGATAGTGAAGAATTGCGAGATATGATCAGTTTGCTTAAAGAATTTCTGGATGTGTTCTCGTGGAGCTATGATGATATGGTTGGTTTGGACCCCCAGATAGTGACGCACAGAATTCCCCTAATTCCGGGGACAATCCCGGTGAAGTAAAAGCTGAGAAGAATGAACCCTGACACACTGCTCAAAGTTAGGGATGAGGTCAAGAAACAGTATGATGCTGGGTTCCTGGAAGTAGTCAAATATCCCCAATGGATAGCTAACATTGTCCCGGTAATGAAGAAGAACGGGAGAGTTAGGGTGTGTGTTGACTACAGGGATCTTAATAAAGCAAGCTTGAAAGATGATTTCCCTCTCCCCCATATTGATGTGTTAGTAGACAACGCAGCAGGATTGGGCAGGTGTTCGTGTATCGATGGGGCATCAGGGTATAATCAAATCCCAATGGATGAGGAAGACAAGGAGAAAACTGCTTTTATCACCCAATGGGGGGTATTTTGCTATCGGGTCATGCCTTTCGGATTAAAGAATGCTGGAGCCACCTACCAACGCGCCATGGTCACATTATTCCACGATATGATGCATAAGGAAGTGGAGGTGTATGTGGATGATATGATCATCAAATCCCGGGGAGAGGAGAGCCATGTACAAGTGATGAGGAAAGTATTCGAGAGACTCAGGAAATATCAGCTGAAACTGAACCCTGCCAAGTGCATATTCGGAGCTTGATTGGGGAAGTTGTTGGGATTCATAGTGAGCGAGAAGGGAATAGAAGTTGATCCGGAAAAAGTCCGAGCCATTCAAGAAATGCCATCCCCAAAAACAGAAAGAGAGGTGCGCTTACTATGAAGGTTTATTTCCAATCTCACCGCTAAGGTTGAGCCTATTTTCAGACTACTCCGAAAGAACAACACCACTCAATGGGATTCGGTTTGTCAAGAAGCTTTCGAGAAAATCAAGCAGTACTTGTCAAACCCGCCAGTGCTGGCTCCACCAGTGGCCGTGAGGCCTCTGATTCTGTATATGGCAGTCCAACAAAGCTCAATGGGATGCGTTTTGGGGCAACATGATGACACTGGCCGGAAGGAAAGAGCTATTTATTACCTGAGCAAAAAGTTCAACGATTGTGAGTCAAGGTATTCTTCCCTAGAGAAAACTTGCTGCGCACTAGCCTGGACAGCGAATCGCCTCAAGCACTACATGTTGAATCACAAGACATGGCTCATTTCCAGAATGGATCCTATCAAGTATGTATTCGAAAGCCCATTCGTGCCGGGAAGAATAGCCAAATGGCAGGTCATACTATCCCAATATGATATTGTCTATATGACCCGGAAAGCGGTGAAAGGTAGTGTGATCGCTGATCTCTTAGCAGAAAACCCCATCCAGGATTATAAAGCTCTGGATTTTGAGTTCCCTGATGAGCATATTAATGAAGTAGACTGCGAAGAAGAAGGGCCAGCTGATGTTTGGGAAATGTATTTCGACGGAGCCGTCAATTTATCCGGTAATGGAATCGGAGCTGTATTGATATCTCCAGATGGGAGGCACTTTCCGATAGCTATCAAGTTGAGATTTGACTGCACCAACAACATCGCAGAATATGAAGCTTGTGTAATGGGTCTACAAGCTGCTATCGAAATGAAAATCAGAAAGTTGGAGGTGTATGGAAACTCAGCTCTGATCATTTACCAAGTCAAGGGAGAATGGCAAACTAAGGATCCGAAGCTAATCCCCTATCAGAAGTACTTACTGGAGCTGATTAAGAAATTCGAAGAAATCTCTTTCACTCACCTTAGTCGAGACAAAAATCAATTTGCAGATGCCTTAGCCACCCTGGCTGTTATGGCTCAAATGGAAGAAGGACAGACGACCCAGGTGCTAAAGATTAAAGCAAGAAGTGAGCCGGCTTACTGCTTCATGATCGAAGAAGAACCTGATGGTAAACCTTGGTACCATGACATCTTGCTCTACATCAGAACCAGAGAATTCCCCGCTGGGGCAAGCAAAAACGAAAAGAGGATGATTCGGAGATTAGCATTGGGATACTTCCCCTGTAACACCCCTAAGTTCGGTAGTGCGTTCTGCTGCTCCAGTGACCAGTGTTGTCCGGACAGCTAGGATGCCTAGAACCACACTTCAATGAGAGTGAGGAGACATAAAATAATGAAATAAAAGAAAAGAAAGTACAAGAAAAACAAAGGAAAAATGATTGCAAAGAAATGTGATCAAGTTAAACGAGTGAAACCTAACGATGGGTGATCAGACTGAAGTCACGGCGTGGACCGTTGGATGCCTCGATCATGGAACCTGGAAAATATTTTTGGGACATAAATAGACCCTTGTTGAAGAATAAATATCATTAGAAATATCAAAGAAAAATTAAATAATTAGTACAAAGAAAAGTGAGAAATCGAAAAAGCAGACAAAACACAGTAATACTGAAAAATCAGAATGCCACGAGCAGGGCATTATGGTCATTTGACATCGAAGTGTCTTTTGACCTAAATGTCCATTAAAAATAAATAGTATTACACTTAGAAAATAAAATGAAAAATTAAATTGGTGGTACCTAAAATAAATAGTGGAAATTATGGGTTAAATGTGGAATAAATGAATAATTAATTTATTATATGATTAAGTGACTAAGTGGACCACTAAGGGATTAATTAAATACATAGTGGGACATGTGTACACTTAAAATGCAGCTGAATAAGTCATCTTCCTCATTTGCATTCAAATTGCCGAATTGAAGAGTGAAGGAAACTCCATAGCCATTTTCATGCAAGCTTTCTTAACTCTCCATTTTCAACTCCAACCTCTTAGTGTTCTTCATTAAACTTTGTCTACACATCACAAGGAAGATATTGATACTAATTTTGAGAAGTTTGATGAAGGTTTAGCAAGTTACAATTAAAGGTAAGTTTGCATTTTTGAGAATTTCTTTGTTAAAGTATATGTTCATGTTATGGGTGTTAGTTTGGTGAAAGAAAATTTTGAGTTTGAAGGGTTATTGTTGTTTTCATTTTAGACAGCCATGAGTCACGTTTTTGATGAGATATTTGTGCATATAATTGATGAGAAATGGTGTTGATCATGATGAATTAGTAACCTAGTGAATTATTTCATGTTTATGTGGTGATTTATGCACTTGGATGGGAAATTGTAAAATGGACGGCACTTTGATGTTGAAGAATGGTTTGTGGCAGCTTGGGGACACTTGAGTAATGGTATATATTGAAGGAAATGTATGCAGAATATTAACCTAGAAGGATTGATGATATGTATGTAGATTGATCTTGTAAAGTGTGTGTAAAATTTGTAATGGTTAGGTGTGTTTGTAATAGTACTTAGAAATTGTAATTGTGAATGATATTGGTGTGTTGAGGCTGATTGGAATCTGCCCAAAATAATGTTAATGTAAAGTAGAAAGTGCTTTTGGTAATGTACCAAAACTGATTTGGTAGGGTATGGAAGTAAACTTTGCAAGGTAAATATGTGTTTTGAATGGGGTGTGAAAAGCATATTGAGGGCAGTACACATTTTAGCCTATAACCTTAAATGTGTAACCTCAATTGGTATGAGACCAATTTGAGGTGAAACTAGGCACAAAATGTGCCAACTTTCATTGAGAAACCATGCCAAAATTCTACTTGCAAGGTGACCTAAAAAAAATGACCAATTCGGATTAGGTGCAATTAGGACCTGAAAAATGACCAATTGGGCAGCAGTGAGTGTTTAGGCCATAACTCACTCAAACCAGGTCCAATTGACCTGAAATTTTAACCAAGAATAGTTAAGACCCATACCTACAAGTCTTATGAAGACATCAAAGCCCAGAAATGACCATAAGCAAGTCAAACAACTTGCACAAGTTCGGGTCCAAAAACTGGCCGAACCAGAATTGACCAATTTGACCTAAAATTGACCTAAAATGGTACCATTTGACCAGCAAGAGTGTAATGACCATAACTCGGTCTACTTAACTCGGATTGACCTGATATTTTGCAATCGCGTCCATAAGACCTAAATCTACAAGTTTGTAGTTTCGACCGAGACCGAAAACCGAGGAACTATATCGTCCGGTTAGGTCAAACCAGTGTCCCGGAATCCAGCAATTTGCATTAAAATGCACTGAGCAAGGAAATGACTTTGGTAAAACATACCAAACCTAAAACCCTATCAAATGTGACATATTAACGACACTAAAACCTAATTTACCTAAAACGCAACGAGGGTCGGTATATTAGGTGATTAAGTGAATAATTGAGTTCAGTGCATTATTTACCAAACACCATCGATAGAGACAGTTTAAATTAGTAATCTGAAACACTTCAAATTGTGTTTCTCGATACCAAAGACTCAGAAAAGGGAAGGAAACATCGAGTCCAGATCGAGGGACAACATCGAGGTTTGTGCACAACAACTGCTTTCTTTTGAATTATTTTCAATGGAAATAAATATTGACTATTTGCATATCATTGTTTTAAATTGTGGAAATGTGTTTGGTGGACACTTATTGATTGAAAAACATTGTGAATGGTTTGAAAGCGTGAAAAATTGTTTGAATGGTATTTGATGGATACTTATTGATTGAAAAGCAATTGTAAATGGTTTTGTGGAAATTGAAGTGAATTACGAATTGTGTTGCCATTTTGTGAATGAAATTATAACTTTGGAAATTTATTGGATTCTTACGGATCATTTGAATAAAATGTTTGGAATTGTTTTGACTCACAATTGGCATGACACTGATAATATGTTCCTCCTCCATTAATGGGGTGAGTGTGATTATTCCTCCCTTTGACTTATTAGTGCAGGGTGAGTATGATTATGTTCCTCCCTCTTTGACTTCCCACCGAGGTGAGTATGGATGAGTTCTCATTATATAGCTAGCTTCCTCCTCATTGATTTCGATTATTGGGGTGAGCATGTCTTGTCGTGGTGTACAACACGGCATATATGGAAAAATTGTGTCATGGCCTAAATTGTGTTATAGATTGGCAACATTGTATTCTTGATTATTTGATCGAATTGTGTTATTATGTATTGTGAGATTGTGAAATTGATTTAAACTCTTATTGACATATCTGTCTATTGAATTCAACCATGATCGACTTATTGAAAATTATTGTGATATTAACAAATGGAGTTTAAATTCTTGTTGACATTTATTGTCTTGAATTTAACTATGGTTTTAAGTATCAACTGTTGATATGATTTATGAATTGTGATTTAAAATTTGTATTTGGTAAATGTTGTGCACCATCGAGACATTGTCTCAAATGATAGCTTTTATTGTCGCGCAGTAGAGAGACAGACAGAAAGAGCTAGGTCGCTAGTATCGCCAACGAGATTTTTGGGTATAGTGAGTATACCACATGTGGCATTTTGTAATCAGAATGTATATTCACTGTATGTATATTTTGTTCTTGGTTTTGAGCATTGTAAATTTAAGTTGTACAAGAAAGTTGTAAAATAATTATGAGTTATTTGGCTTGTAAAATTGTGTTATATCTTTGTATCTTAGTCTTTGAAAATCACTGTGGATTTGACTTGAGAAATGTGTTGTGTTGATAAAAATGTTGGAGTTGAGATTTGAAAATATATTAAAGTGCTTTTTACAGGTTTTCTGAAGAACTGTTTTGTCCAAAATACAAATGGAACCTTGCCAAAAATTTTACAGATATTCCAAATAAATCAAATGAGTTAGTTGTTTCACTTGATTCACCAAAAGTCTTTCACACTGTAAATAGTGCTCACCACTGTAAAAGAAGTAAGAAAAGTTTTAAAATCCCTTGTAGTGTATTTAATGGATTATCGATGACGGAGTTGGTAATTCATTAGGTATACTACGGGATCATGTTATGCCTTCAGAGGGTAGGGTGTGACATGTTTTAGTGGTATCGAGCAAAGTTTTTAAATTCTGTTTTCTGTCATTTGAATATTCTTTCTTCACGATTACAAGCTCAATATCATTGTTTGATACATACGTACATTACATTATAAATATGCACTAACGGGAGAAATCTCCTTGTGTTATTGGTTTAGGAGATCTAAAATCCTCGCATTGACTATGGAAGAGGTGATCGTTGATCGATCAATCTATTGAGGCTGAGGTGCAAGGATGCCCCATGCCTACATAATGTCGGTGGTTCAAGAGCACCACCTGCAGCATCGCGATTCTGCTCGATTCGCTCGTGACGGCTGCAATGTTCCAACAAATGGATGGTAATGTGCCTACTCAAGTCCCAATACGGACACGGTGGTACAACCACGATCTTACGCTAGACAATATGACAAATTGATGAAGTATGGGGCTATAGAGTTCAAGGGGCGATAAATCCTCTAGAGCGAGAACAATGGTTAGAGAGGATGGATAGGGTATTCAAGAAACCGCATTGCACAGAGGAGCTTAGATTTGAGTACTCGGTATCTTTGCTACGGGGATGCTTATGGTAGTGGAAAACCATCCCCACGATCGATAGAACTGCGGTGCTAACATGGAATGACTTCCTCGGGAATTCAGGCAAAAATATGTCCACGATGCTTATGTAGACCAGTGCAAGAATTCCTAAGTGCAAGCAGGGCGGATCGGTGGTGAGTATGAAAGGGAATTCTCACTAAGCCATTATGCAAGATAAGTCTACTTTCTACTAGCGGGGAGAGATGTAAGAGGTTTGAAACCGGCTTGAAGCCTAGTATCAGTTACAAGTGGTTGGATTCAAACATAACAACTTCTCTGAACTTATTTCTCAAGCACTAGAATTAGAAAGAATTGAATCTGGCGGCTCTTGAGAAAAGAAATCGAGAAGCGAGAAAAAGAGGAAAAGTCGTGAGCGAGTTCTAGTGGTCCCTCCGGAAAGAGGAAAAACTTTGGGGATCTGACGGAGATAGTAAGAAGTCAGGTAGAGATAGATCTTTTGGATGAAACCACCTCGATCCGATCACCAACTCAACGAAACCCATAAATGCTTGTCGGATCGACTTTGTGAAACTTGTGGTAAACCACATAGTGGGGTATGTTATAGAGCCGTAGGAGCATGCTTTAATTGTGGAGGCGGTCATTTTGCTAAGGATTGTGTAAATCCAGTCGTTCTGGATCATTTACTACACCAAAGTGATCAACCCAAGTTTCTACCCCAAAGAGTTCACAATCAGTTAGTAGAGGCAAAGGTAGAGGTAGGGGTAGTACACATAGAAGTCATACTCTGTGAATCACCAAAAGCAGTGATGCTTCAACGAGTATACGCTATCTGACGGAAAAGAGATGAGACTTTTGACATCATTCTTGGTACTTTCTCAATTAGCAATGAGATATATATATGTATTGTTTTACTGGAATTTTCATATTTTTACATTAGTGTTAGAACTATATGTTCATTTGTTATTCGTTCTGAGAGGAATAAATTTTGACGCATTAGTGATTAGCCCTTAAGATAAGGATTGTGATAATAAGTGAAATTAGTTTTGAAAGAGTTTATCGGCGAAAAGTATTTTCTAACACACCATAAATTATAAAGCTAATTAGTGAGCCTACTTAATGTAAGGCAAGAGGACGTAAAAGTAAGATGCAGTGATGGAATTGCTCTTGATAAGGGCAAGGAGGTTACTGTTAGAAATTGCTAATGGATATTGTAATCAGAATAAGATTCGAATATCAGTGAATTCAAAAAGAATAAAAGATAACAAAGTTTGATCTATTGGGATGTATCGTAGTAACTATGCAATGTTCTTGATGTTTATCTTTGTAGCTGCGATTACTGACTAACTGAGATTATTGTGTAGAGCTACGTACTAACCGATAGTACACCTAGATGAGAATAGTTGCCAGCGGCATACATTTGGCATAGTTATGCCGTGATGAATTTAATTATTAGAAATAAGTTTGAAAATCCTACTTAGGGATCTAAAACTCAAAAGTTAAAATATCGAAGGTTATAGTTTAGTACAAAAGGAAGTAACTTATAGAACATTGTGAGATAAAAAGAGTTATGGAAGTAGAGACTTGAGCAGTTGATTCATATGTAACAAAGAAATATTCGAATGTGAGGAAGACTATGGACTAGAATGGTCGGAGGACCAATGCACGATGAATGATTCTAATATGACCTCAAGGGTCATTCAAGAAGGAACGTGAGTGAAATATTAGACAACATAATAGTAAGAGGAGATTGGTGTTATCCAAACAAAGTAAACATTGTATTAGATTGTTAAAAGTCTTACGATCATATAGAAAGGAGAAAATAAACGTATGACTATTGTAAGATGATTCTCGGGTAAAATTTCGTGGACGAAATTTATTTAAGGGGGAGAATTGTAACACCCCTAAGTTCGGTGAGTGCGTTCTGTTGCTCCGGTGACCGGTGTTGTCGGACACTAGGATGCCTAGAACCACACTTCAATGAGTGAGGAGACATAAAATAATGAAATAAAAGAAAAAAAGTACAAGAAAAACAAAGGAAAAATGATTGCAAAGAAATGTGATCAAGTTAAGCAATGGAAACCTAACGATGGGTGGCCACTTTGGAAGTCACGGCGTGGACCGTTGGTAGCCTCGGATGGGGAACCCTAGAAAATATTTTTGGGACATAAATAGACCCTTGTTGAAGAATAAATATCATTAGAAATATCAAAAAAAAATTAAATAATTAGTACAAAGAAAAGTGAGAAATCGAAAAATAGACAAAACCCAGTGTACTGAAAAATCAGAATGCCACCCGAGCAGGGGCATTATGGTCATTTGACATCGAAGTGTCTTTTGACCTAAATGTCCATTAAAAATAAATAGTATTACACTTAGAAAATAAAATGAAAAATTAAATTGGTGGTACCTAAAATAAATAGTGGAAATTATGGGTTAAATGTGGAATAAATGAATAATTAATTTATTATAAGATTAAGTGACTAAGTGGACCACTAAGGGGATTAATTAAATACATAGTGGGACATGTGTACACTTAAAATGCAGCTGAATAAGTCATCTTCCTCATTTGCATTCAAATTGCCGAATTGAAGAGTGAAGGAAACTCCATAGCCATTTTCATGCAAGCTTTCTTAACTCTCCATTTTCAACTCCAACCTCTTAGTGTTCTTCATTAAACTTTGTCTACACATCACAAGGAAGATATTGATACTAATTTTGAGAAGTTTGATGAAGGTTTAGCAAGTTACAATTAAAGGTAAGTTTGCATTTTTGAGAATTTCTTTGTTAAAGTATATGTTCATGTTATGGGTGTTAGTTTGGTGAAAGAAAATTTTGAGTTTGAAGGGTTATTGTTGTTTTCATTTTGGACAGCCATGAGTCACGTTTTTGATGAGATATTTGTGCATATAATTGATGAGAAATGGTGTTGATCATGATGAATTAGTAACCTAGTGAATTATTTCATGTTTATGTGGTGATTTATGCACTTGGATGGGAAATTGTAAAATGGACGGCACTTTGATGTTGAAGAATGGTTTGTGGCAGCTTGGGGACACTTGAGTAATGGTATATATTGAAGGAAATGTATGCAGAATATTAACCTAGAAGGATTGATGATATGTATGTAGATTGATCTTGTAAAGTGTGTGTAAAATTTGTAATGGTTAGGTGTGTTTGTAATAGTACTTAGAAATTGTAATTGTGAATGATATTGGTGTGTTGAGGCTGATTGGAATCTGCCCAAAATAATGTTAATGTAAAGTAGAAAGTGCTTTTGGTAATGTACCAAAACTGATTTGGTAGGGTATGGAAGTAAACTTTGCAAGGTAAATATGTGTTTTGAATGGGGTGTGAAAAGCATATTGAGGGCAGTACACATTTTAGCCTATAACCTTAAATGTGTAACCTCAATTGGTATGAGACCAATTTGAGGTGAAACTAGGCATAAAATGTGCCAACTTTCATTGAGAAACCATGCCAAAATTCTGCTTGCAAGGTGACCTAAAAAAATGACCAATTCGGATTAGGTGCAATTAGGACCTGAAAAATGACCAATTGGGCAGCAGTGAGTGTTTAGGCCATAACTCACTCAAACCAGGTCCAATTGACCTGAAATTTTAACCAAGAATAGTTAAGACCCATACCTACAAGTCTTATGAAGACATCAAAGCCCAGAAATGACCATAAACAAGTCAAACAACTTGCACAAGTTCGGGTCCAAAAACTGGCCGAACCAGAATTGACCAATTTGACCTAAAATTGACCTAAAATGGTACCATTTGACCAGCAAGAGTGTAATGACCATAACTCGGTCTACTTAACTCGGATTGACCTGATATTTTGCACCGCGGTCCATAAGACCTAAATCTACTAGTTTGTAGTTTCGAGAGACCGAAAACCGAGGAACTAGATCGTCGGTTAGGTCAAACCAGTGTCGGAATCGACAATTTGCATTAAAATGCACCGAGCAAGAAATGACTTTGGTAAAACATACCAAACCTAAAACCCTATCAAATGTGACATATTAACGACACTAAAACCTAATTTACCTAAAAGCATAGCGAGGGTCGGTATATTAGGTGATTAAGTGAATAATTGAGTTGATGCATTATTTACCAAACACCATCGATAGAGACGGTTTAAATTAGTCTGAAACACTTCAAATTGTGTTTCTCGATTACCAAAGACTCGGGAAAAGGGAAGAAACACCGAGTCCAGATCAGGGACAGTCATCGGAGGTTTGTGCACAACAAGCTGTTTCTTTTGAATTATTTTCAATGGAAATAAATATTGACTATTTGCATATCATTGTTTTAAATTGTGGAAATGTGTTTGGTGGACACTTATTGATTGAAAAACATTGTGAATGGTTTGAAATCGTGAAAAATTGTTTGAATGGTATTTGATGGATACTTATTGATTGAAAAGCAACGTAAATGGTTTTGTGGAAATTGAAGTGAATTACGAATTGTGTTGCCATTTTGTGAATGAAATTATAACTTTGGAAATTTATTGGATTCTTACGGATCATTTGAATAAAATGTTTGGAAGTGTTTTGACTCACAATTGGCATGACATCGATAATATGTTCCTCCTCCATTAATGGGGTGAGTGTGATTATTCCTCCTCTTTGACTTATTAGTGCAGGGTGAGTATGATTATGTTCCTCCTCTTTGACTTCAGTGCGAGGTGAGTATGGATGAGTTCTCATTATATAGCTAGCTTCCTCCTCATTGATTTCGATTATTGGGGTGAGCATGTCTTGTCGTGGTGTACAACACGGCATATATGGAAAAATTGTGTCATGGCCTAAATTGTGTTATAGATTGGCAACACTTGTATTCTTGATTATTTGATCGAATTGTGTTATTATGTATTGTGAGATTGTGAAATTGATTTAAACTCTTATTGACATATACGTCTATTGAATTCAACCATGATCGACTTATTGAAAATTATTGTGATATTAACAAATGGAGTTTAAATTCTTGTTGACATTTATTGTCTTGAATTTAACTATGGTTTTAAGTATCCACTATTGATATGATTTATGAATTGTGATTTAAAATTTGTATTTGGTAAATGTTGTGCACCATTGAGACATTGTCTCGTGATAGCTTTATTTATGTCGCAGTAGAGAGACAGGCGTGAGCTAGGTTGCTAGTATCGCCAATGAGATTTTTGGGTATAGTGAGTATACCACATGTGACATTTTATCTTGTAATGTATATTCACTTTGTATGTATATTTTGTTCTTGGTTTTGAGCGATTGTAAATTTAAGTTGTCTGATAAAGTTGTAAAATAATTATGAGTTATTTGGCTTGTAAAAATTGTGTTATATCTTTGTATCTTAGTCTTTGAAAATCACTGTGGATTTGACTTGAGAAATGTGTTGTGTTGATAAAAATGTTGGAGTTGAGATTTGAAAATATATTGAAGTGCTTTTTACAGGTTTTCTGAAGAACTGTTTTGTCCAAAATACAAATGGCACCTTGCCAAAATTTTTATAGATATTCCAAATAAATCAAATGAGTTAGTTGTTTCACTTCAGTTCACCAAAGTCTTTCACACCTGTAAATAGTGCTCACCACTGTAAAAGAAGTAAGAAAAGTTTTTAAAATCCCTTGTAGTGTATTTAATGGATTATCAGTAGACGGAGTTGGTAATTCATTAGGTATACTACGGGATCATGTTATGCCTTACAGAGGGGTAGGGTGTGACATCCCCAGTGGAGAAATCCTATACAAAAGGAGCTCCAACGGTGAATTGTTGAGATGTGTGGATGCAAAAGAGGAGAAGAAAATCCTTTTCGAGAATCATGAAGGGAACTGTGCCACCCATGCTAATGGGCATATGATGGCTAAGCAAATCATGCGACGGGGCTATTTTTGGACTACCATGGAAAAAGACTGCATCGAGTATTTCCGAAGGTGCCATAAGTGTCAAATCTATGCGGATCCGATAAATGTTCCGCCTCACCAATTGTTCAATCTCGTGTCACCATGGCCTTTCGTAATGTGAGGCATCGATTTGATTGGTCCAATCAACCCTAAGGCATCCAATGGGCATAGATTTATCCTAGTGGCTATCGATTATTTTTCTAAATGGGTCGAAGCGACATCATATGCTCACATTACGCAGAACACATTCCTCAAATTCCTCAGAAAAAATATTATCTGCCGACACGGTCTCCCCAATGAAATTGTCACTGACAATGCCAAGAACTTGAATGGCCCAAAGATCCAGAAGTTATGTGACCAATACAAGATTCGACATCTCGATTCCTCCCCATACCGGCCCCAAATGAATGGAGCAGTGGAAGCCGCAAACAAAAATCTTAAGAGGATAATTCGGAAAATGACGGTCACATATAGGGATTGGCATGACATGCTTCCCTACGCTCTTCACGCATACCGGACTTCTGTAAGGACCTCAACTGGTGCGACTCCTTATTCGTTGGTTTATGGGATGGAGGCTGTATTACCTATTGAGGTAGAAATTCCTTCTCTAAGAATTCTAAAAGAATCGGGGATTGATGAGTCAGAATGGATCCAGTCAAGGTTGGACCAATTAAATTTGCTAGATGAGAAGAGGCTAACGGCGGCATGTCACGGACAGCTGTACCAAAGAAGAATGGCTAGGGCATTTGACAAAAGTATTCGCCTACGCGAATTTCAACCTGGGGACTTAGTTCTGAAGAAAGTATTGCCAACTCAAAACGATCCCAGGGGCAAATGGTCACCAACCTACGAGGGTCCCTATGTGGTTAAAAAAGCATTTTCAGGTGGGGCCTTGATCTTGACCCACATGGACGGCGAAGAATTCCCAAGAGCTATGAATACTGACGCTGTCAAGAGATACTATGCTTAAAAAAAAAAAAAAAAAAAAAAAAGAGTAGGGGTGAAAACCTGAAAGGGCGCTCCTAGCAAAATGTGTGAAAGAAGGCGAAAACCCTCAAAGGGCGCTTTTTGTAAAATGAGTGAAGGACGAAAACCCGAAAGGGTGTCCTGAAAAAGCGTCCTAAAAAAAAAAAGAAAAAATCTAGGGGTGAAAACCCGAAAGGGCATCACAAGAACCAAAAGGAGAAATAAGGAACGGGGTAATGAAACCGAGAATGGAAATAAACTGTCATGGCATGAGGCTTTAGAGTACTTGAAATAATGGCAGTTAAAGGACTTCAAAGCTACTAACTACAAGGAATATGTGAGATCTGTCCTTATACCCTTCTCCTTTGACACTGTACCTTTGTTTCTAAAACCATAATAAAGTCATATTTTCCTATCTCTTTGCTTCTATCTTTCCTTCTTTAACGTTGTCCTTCTTTAATCTTTTTACCTAATGCGCTATTAATCATTTAAAATTTTGCTATAAGATTAGGATTTGAAATTGATAACCTCACGTACTTTACTATGAGATTTGCAGGAAATGGCCAAAAAAGAAAAAAAAAAAAAAAACTAGAGGTAAAAACCTGGAAGGGCGCGCTTCTAGTCAAAAGGACGAAGAGAAAGTGAAAACCCGCAAGGGCGCTTTTCGCAAAATAAGAAGAAAGTCAAGGGGCATCTGAAGAAATGAGGTCATACGCCAAGTCTTGTAACTTGTCTTCCATTAATCATTTGTTTTCGGAATCCTGTTAAGTACACTTCATCGGCGAAGAACTTCTTGTGTCGAGATTAGGTTTGCCTTGTAAGCTGCATTTAAATTTCCTGTTATCAACCTCTGGTTCCTTCATCTAAGTTGATTTTAATTTCATGCATTTAAATTTCCTGTTATCAACCTCTAGTTCCTTGATCTAAGTTGATTTTAATTTCATGCATTTAAATTTCCTGTTATCAACCTCTGGTTCCTTGATCTAAGTTGATTTTAATTTCATGCATTTAAATTTCCTGTTATCAACCTCTGGTTCCTTGATCTAAGTTGATTTTAATTTCATGCATTTAAATTTCCTGTTATCAACCTCTGGTTCCTTGATCTAAGTTGATTTTAATTTCATGCATTTAAATTTCCTGTTATCAACCTCTGGTTCCTTGATCTAAGTTGATTTTAATTTCATGCATTTAAATTTCCTGTTATCAACCTTTGGTTCCTTGATCTAAGTTGATTTTAATTTCATGCATTTAAATTTCCTGTTATCAACCTCTGGTTCCTTAATCTAAGTTGATTTTAATTTCATGCATTTAAATTTCCTGTTATCAACCTTTGGTTCCTTGATCTAAGTTGATTTTAATTTCATGCATTTAAATTTCCTGTTATCAACCTCTGGTTCCTTGATCTAAGTTGATTTTAATTTCATGCATTTAAATTTCTTGTTATCAACCTCTGGTTCCTTGATCTAAGTTGATTTTAATTTCATGCATTTAAATTTCCTGTTATCAACCTCTGGTTCCTTGATCTAAGTTGATTTTAATTTCATGCATTTAAATTTCCTGTTATCAACCTCTGGTTCCTTGATCTAAGTTGATTTTAATTTCATGCATTTAAATTTCTGTTATCAACCTCTGGTTCCTTGATCTAAGTTGATTTTAATTTCATGCATTTAAATTTCTGTTATCAACCTCTGGTTCCTTGATCTAAGTTGATTTTAATTTCATGCATTTAAATTTCCTGTTATCAACCTCTGGTTCCTTGATCTAAGTTGATTTTAATTTCATGCATTTAAATTTCCTGTTATCAACCTCTGGTTCCTTGATCTAAGTTGATTTTAATTTCATGCATTTAAATTTCCTGTTATCAACCTCTGGTTCCTTGATCTAAGTTGATTTTAATTTCATGCATTTAAATTTCCTGTTATCAACCTCTGGTTCCTTGATCTAAGTTGATTTTAATTTCCTGCATTTAAATTTCCTGTTATCAACCTCTGGTTCCTTGATCTAAGTTGATTTTAATTTTCCTGCATTTAAATTTCCTACTATCAACCTCTGGTTCCTTGATCTAAGTTTATTTTAATTTCATGCATTTAAATTTCCTATTATCAGCCTCTGGTTCCTTGATCTAAGTTGATTTTAATTTCATGCATTTAAATTTCCTGTTATCAACCTCTGGTTCCTTGATCTAAGTTGATTTTAATTTCATGCATTTAAATTTCCTGTTATCAACCTCTGGTTCCTTGATCTAAGTTGATTTTAATTTCATGCATTTAAATTTCCTGTTATCAACCTCTGGTTCCCTGATCTAAGTTGATTTTAATTTCATGCATTTAAATTTCTTGTTATCAACCTCTGGTTCCTTGATCTAAGTTGATTTTAATTTTTTTGCATTTAAATTTCTTGCTATCAACCTCTGGTTCCTTGATCTAAGTTGATTTTAATTTCCTTTTTCTTGTTATCAACCTCTTGTTCCTTGATCTAAGTTGATTTTAACTTTCCCGCATTTTTATTTCCTGTGACCAACCTCAAGGTTTCGACCAAGTGGATTTTAGCCTCCGGACTTTAATTTCAAATTTCAAATTTTAAATCGTCCAAAATATGGGTCTGAATCTTTACATAATTCCTACATGGGAAAATTTTTCCCTTCAATAGAAATTATGTAAAGAGGGGCAGCTGTCGACACCATATTTTGGCCGATCCCCCGAAATTAATAAACCTTGAAGCCGATCCCCAATAAAGTCCCCTTTACCAACTGACCACACTTCCGATCTCCCCACAAAAAGAATTTAATTAATACCAAGTCTCCAGGTCATTTAAAGCCTCACCGATCCCTCAAACCAATTCTCGAGTCCCTCAATCATTTAATTGTATTTCCGATCTTTCTTGTCAAATAAAATTGAAACAACATAAGGCCTTCGTAACACCAGTCTTGGTGCCGGTCTCTCATTTAAAATTTGAGAATGATAAAGGTTTCGACTCGGTTTAAAGATGATCCCGATCTTAAGTGTTCAAAGCCAAATTTCTAATTTTAATTAAGTCCCGTTTCGTAACTGATCTCATGATATTGTGTTTTCCAATCTCCTATACTTAGATTAATAATCACTTTCAGTTGTCATTCTAATATGTTCAAACAATCTAGTGCTTACGAAATTTAGAAACTTTCCGATCACAATCAATCATTGAACAAAAGGGGAACTTTCATTGCATTTCATTTCAAAATTTATACAAGTCATTCGGCTGGGGGATCGCCCCCAGCCTGAACTACATGTTCATTTTCTCTCTCACCTTCAGCCTCCCCTTCGCTATCCTCACCTTCATCCTCGGGAGCCAGGTTGGCCATCCAGGAGAAGTCCTCCTCAGGATAACGCTTCTTGAGCTCAGCCAGGAGATCTCTATGAGCATTCACGTAAGCGCCGGCCACTCCGGTCACCATTTCTTCTTCTTTCGCCTTGAGCTCCTCAGCAAGATGAGCGAGTTGAGCAGCTTCATCAGCTCGGAGCGCCTGAACTTCCCCGAGAACACGATCTCACTCGGCCAGAACATGAGCTTGCTCGGTTAGCTTGTCCTCATAGAACTTCATCCGTCCCTCAATTTGAGATATGTAATCCTGAGCGTACGAAAGTTGGGATCGGAGAGAAGACACCTCATGACCCATCTTCTCGACTTCCTTACCCAGGCGATGAGCCTTCTCCCGGACCATGTGCTGGTTCACCAAACACTCCACGTTCAGGCTCATAGATCTGGTCAAGATGTCATCAAGGTTATCCGGAGACAGCCTAACCCGATCTTCTCGAAGGCAGATGGAGGATGCCAAGACCTTAGCGAAACCAGAGTTCTCTTAAACCGTACGGTTCTTCTCCAATGAGTGGATCAGCACTTGGGCACCGCGGGAGAGAGTCCTTGGGGCAGGCTGGGAAGGACCCCCTTCCGCACTCGGAGCGATTGGAGGAGGTGGAGGCTGCTCTTCTCGGCGAGGAGGAGATCGGACCACTTCTATGACCGGAGGCCCGGAAGGTTGAGACGAGCCTTCCTGTATTTCCCCGGGCTCATGACCAGGCGTTTGAAGCAGCTCGGAACGCTTCATCTCCCGTACCTTCTGGGAGATCTCTCTCTTCCGCTTCCGGCTCTCCTTAGAAGCTTCGCCGCTTGCCATACCTGCACAAAAAAGAGGTCAGTGAGATCGCTAAGGTCCAAAGATCTGAGATATAGAAAATACCGATGCCGAGATCAGAGAGCTGAAGCCCGCGATCTTGACCGGTGACCAGCTGCATAGTCCAATGGTGTAGCTCGGCCGTCACAGCATCCTAACAAGAGAACTTCTCTCTGGACGCCTGTTCCTTCAACTCCATCACCATTGCCCCCTCTTCCCTATTTAGGGCGATGTGCTTCGCAAGCAAAGGACCCTAATGCAGCCAACTGCAGGGGAAGTCCTCAGAGCTGTTCGTAATTTTGCTCCTCAGGATAAAGAAGCGGTTCTTCCAATTCTTCAGGGAGGAAGGTAGATCTGTAAAAAGCCCACAATGGGGTTTCGCCTGGAAGAACCAATACTCATCATCCTTGCGACGAGTTAACCGGTGCAGTTCAGTGAACACCTTAGCCTTGGGTCGGAGCCCCTTAGCTCGGCATAGGCCTCGGAAGGCTACTAAGATCCGCCACGAGTTTGGGTGAACTTGGGCGATGCACACTTGGTGATATTTTAAAACCTCTTTAAAGAAGTCGTCAAGAGGGAACCGCAGCCCGGCTTTTAACTGTTCTTCATACACCATGATCATATCGTCCCTCTCAAAGAAGTGATCTGCTCGAAGGTCGCCATGACACCGGATAAGTTCATACAAATCAGGCCGGATGTTGTACTCCTGGCTGAAAGACTGCAAGTCGGTTTCTTACAAGATTGATGGCAGCTCGTCCATGGGAAGATTTTCCCTCCCCGAAGAAGGCACATGCCTTGATGATGCTGGTTGTCCCCGAGCTGGAACGGAGACCCTAGGAAGTTCAGGCCGCGCGCTTGGTCCGACCACCTCTACCTCATCGGACGACCACGAGAACTGTATGGAAGGGGGGCTTACTGCTCTCTGACCCTCTGCACCGCTCATTTTTAAAGGAAACAGAGAATTTAAACTAAAAGAAAGATCAAAACCCTTACCGGAGCTTGATCGGTGTCGGAGGAACTTGAGAAAACGAGAGAATGTTGAAGTTGTTCGCGAGAGACTGAAAATGAGATAAAGGAGCAACTGGCTAACCCCACCCCTATTTATACTCGTCCGAGCATTTAATGCTCACGATGTTCCACGTAGTGAATCGGATAGCGGGACTCGCCAGCTGTTCTGACACGTCTCACGAATATTCCGGATATTCCATAAAGAGGTCGGTTAACTATAGAGCGACAGATTAAGGTGTTTTGAATTACGGATCAGATAAGTGTCATTCAAATTAAGAGTCAGATCGGATAAATACTTCAGAGATTGAAAAATAATCAATGCAATAATAATAAAACGACAGTTGTCAAAATAAATTTTATTTCTGAAAAGATCTGATTACATCATTTGGGCGATCTCTGGAGATCGGATTACATTAAAGGTCTAATTACATCATTTGGGCAATCTCTAAAGATCGGATTACATTAAAGGTCTGATTACATCATAAGGGCGATCTTTAGAGACCGGTGGAACATCCTATCTAAAAGGCCGATGTCAAAGCCTAGTCTCGTGGCTGAGTCAAAAGATGTGTTTGACCAGGAGACCGGCTGGGGGAACTATGACTCTCATGAGAATGAGAGAGGTCGTCATCAAAGTTACCGCTCGAAACCGAGCCGCTGTCGGAACACCCAGTGTGGAGAGGAGCCAGATGAACGCCAAAGAGCAGTCACCGGTGTTGAGGGGAATATTAGCAGTCTTCTCGCTCGAAACCAGTTCGTCGATTATATCGGGCGAATGATTTGAGATCGGCACGATCGAGGTCCTCGATCCAGATCGGTTAATTAGTCCAGTTCTCTCACTATCATCAGATAAGGTCATCATGATTTTCCGATCACCGGGATCATAAATTTTCAGGCAAGGAACAAAGAGGACAACCGGAAAAAGATTAAAAGCGGTCATTTTGTCCGGGATTGTTGCCGGGGCAGCTAGAATAAGGAAATGAGGAGAATAGGGGAGAAAGTCAAGTGAAGTAGGGCTTTCCTGTTGAAGGTATATATATAGGAAAATTTGAGCATTTAGTGCAAGTAGAAAACGAAGCGGACGCCTCGAGAATTGAGGGAAATAAATGCTTTGACTGGACCGAACTCGATAAAAAGGAAGACTGGTGTGGGAAAGATCGGAAGAGAGCGTGTCAGGAGAGATCGGAAGAGAGGAACCCAGTATGAGAGATCGAAAAAGGATCACGTTGAAAAGACCGGAAAAGAGGGGAGGTAGGAAGACAAAGAGAATAAGACAGCTCCTGTCAATTATCGTCATAATCAGAGCCGAGGTAGTTAAAGTGTTGCAGGAGAAATCTCAACCGCACGCCCCAGAATCGCCCGCATTTCTGACATGCGCCAGAGTACGTCAGGACAGCGCCGTACATCCTAATCTCCACCGTTGATCTTACTTGTAAGGACGAGCTCGGAGCCCTCGGATCAAAGAAGAAAACGACAAGATCAGCACTTTTCACTACCAGCCCTCGGATTGCCCCGGACAAGAGAATTTGGGACCGTCAGATTAGAAGAAGAAAATGACAAATATTCTGAAGGGGATCTCAGCCGTCCGTTCTGATCCTCTTTAATTCCTGAGCCTCAGATCATGTCCTTCGAAATCCTGACCCTCCATCTCCCTCAAAATAGATCCTGACCCTTCAGGGGAAGCACCCGGTTCCTATAAATACCTGCATGAAAACTGTTCAAGGGAACGGGCAAAAAAAAAAAGGAGAAATAGTTACTATAGTGGAAGAACTCTGAAATTTAATTCAGTTCGTTACTCTGCTGTTTTAAGTTTTTGATAAGGAAAAACTTTTGAAACCAGTTTTTTGAAGTATTTTCTTGCAAAAGGGATTCTTGAAATACTGGAACTCTCCATTTTCAGTTCTTTCATTATCCTGTGACGCCCTTACTTTCAGTTCTTTGTCATCTTTGTTTCCATTCTTATTTCCTAAGCTCAACTTGCTTGTTTAAACTTGACTGCCGTTTAGCTAAGCATCCTTCGTTTCTAGGTGAGCTTCAGCCTTCGAGCTAAACAGCTTGTGCCCCTATTACGTTCTGCGATTAGTTTAGTAGGTTCGGCTCCTCACAGGTGAGTGTTTATATCTCTATTTCACTAAAAGCTCTTTATTCTACACATTCCCTTTACTTTTATGTTTGTAATCTTCGCCAAGTTTATATGGTGTAATGAAGGTTATTCCCGAAGTTTACTTTCTTTGTCAACTGGTCCATTCTTTTTGTTAAGCTTTGCTACTTCTAAATGCGAAAGTCCTCATCTCAAGTAGCGTATAAGTAGTTCGGTAAAATGTAGGTAGCCGTGTCTTAAGTGCTTCTTTAAAATAGAAGGCCTGAATAATACGTCAAGAAAATAATAGAGTTGCATCACTAGGCTAACATAGAAGGTGATTCAGTATGACGTCATAAAGCAGAATGAAACTAAATTTCAGGTAAATAGACAGAACGGATTATGTATAAAAAGGTACTGGTAAGGTAATTACATAGGAGATCGGTAAAATTTAGTCAGGCATCCTTTGTCTTGTCACAAGGTACCAACTAGTTAAAAGAAGCCTTATTCCGACCCTTGGCATCTTTGAATGCCAAAACTCTTAGTCTCAAGTTCTTATGATGCGCAGTTGTAATTAAACCTTGAGAGATCGGAAAAGTCCTTATCCGGTCCCCATTTAAATGTTTAATAGAGGTCAGAGGAGAGTTCATATCCGATCCTCAAACTTAAAATTTTAATAAATATTTAATAGAGGTCGGAGGAGTGTTCTTATCCGATTCTCAAGCTTAAAAATTTTTACAAATATTTAATAGAGGTCGGAGGAAAGTTCTTATCCGATCCTTAAACTTAAAATTTTAATAAATATTTAATAGAGGTCGGAGGAGAGTTCTTATCCGATCCTCAAGCTTAAAATTTTAACAAATATTTATAAGGAGGTCGGAGGAGAGTTCTTATCCGATTCTCAAGCTTAAAAATTTTAACAAATATTTAAAGGAGATAGGAGGAGAGTTCTTATCCGATTCTCAAGTTTAAAAATTTTAATAAATATTTAAAAAAAAGGAGATCAGACGAGAGTTCTTATCCGACCCTCAAACTTAAAAATTTTAATAAATATTTAAAGGAGATTGGAGGAGAGTTCTTATCCGATTCCCAAATTAAATTTTAACAACTATGTAAAATGATTCTCCCTGAAATAAAGTTAATACACAACCGCAATTCACTAAGGTCATCTCATTTACTTATGTATCTGGGTAATTCGGATTAGTGAAAAATCAAACATTCCTTTCGGTCAAAAGGATTAACATTTCCATTCAAGCCCTCCTAACTATGAAGAACGTGAAATTAAATCTGCTTACCCTCGTTGAGGGACGAGGTGGGGTGCCTAACGCCTTCCCCACCCATTCATGGACCCCGAACCTAGAATATCTGTTTTTGAAGTGGTTTTAGTGTAAATTACTTTCACAAATGGTTTTCTTTAATTTCCCTTAAAATTAAAGTGGCGACTCCTCACTTTTCCCACTTCGGTGAGTGTTCGTCTAGGCGACCGCAAAATACCTTGCGACAATAAGATATAGGAAAATTTGATTTATTGGAATGTATCATAATAACTATCCAATGTTCTTGATGTTTGTACTGTAAGCTGCAAATTACAGTACTGACTTGAGATTATTATGTAGAACTACGTACTACTCGATAGTATACCAAGATGAGAATAGTTGCTAACGACATCTGTTTTGGTATAGTTATGCCAGGACAGATTTTTATTGTTGGAAATGAGTTTGGAAATCCTACTTAGGGATTTAAAACTCAAAAGTTAGAATATCGAAATGTTATAGTTCAGTATTAAAAGAAGTAAGTTATAGAATATTGATAGATAAACGAGTTGTGGAAGTGAAAATTTGAATAGTTAATTTAAATGAAACAAGAAATGTTACGAATATGACTAAGATTGTTGACTAGAATGGTCAGAGGACCAATGATTAAATAAATAATTCTAACATGACCACAATGGTCATTCAATAAGGAAACATGGATTGAAATATTAGACAAAACGATAGTACGAGAATATTAATGTTATACAAACAAATTAAATGTTGTATTAGATGGTTAAAAGTCTTACACAAACTTAAAGGAAAGAAGATTATATGATTGTATAGAAAAGAGAAAAACTAAGTTCTTACTCCATAAAACCACACAAGGTCCTAGAAAGAGTGGATTCGATAGCACATAAAATTGCTTACCTCTAAAAAGGTGAAATGAATTTAAATTCAACATATGATGGGGAAACTCATAAAGATTTTTAGTACATGAGGTGAAGCAGTTGAGAAATAAATGTATACATTTGGTTAAGGTGTTATGGACTATCATTCAGGCAAGGAAGTTACTTAGGAACGAGAGGAGGATATGTGGAGGCAGCACCCACAGTTGTTCAAAGACTAAAATTAGGTAAAATTTCGAGATAAAATTTATTTTAAGGAGGGGAGAATTGTAACACCCCTACATTCGGTAGTTTGTTCTACTATTCCGATGACACTACAAGAAAATTAATATTTAACGAGAGGAAAAATCATCATTAAAAGTTAAAAAGTGGTCGTTAATAATAATTAACAACTATAAAAATTGGTCATTAAGTCGTCGTTATAGGCTCCGTCGTTAAAAAGTTTAATGAGGACTTTATATAACTTGTCGTTGATACTAATAACAAGGACACAATAAGCAATTTTTAAAATTATAGTCTTAACAACTATTTTAACCGTTGTTAATGTTATTAACGACGGAGAATATGGTCATCAAATTTAAATTAAAATATCATTATTTTACAATGTAACGGCCTCTAAAAACTATTAATGATAAAAAAAATTGGTCGTTAAAAAATATTAACAACAGCAAATAATGCTCGTTAATGGTTATTAACAATTTAAAAAAAAATCTCATTAAAAAATATCAACGAGAGCAAATGATGATTGTTAAAAACTACTAACGATAGTAAAAAGTAGTCGTTGAAAATAATTGAGGATGAACATTAAAAATTGATAACAACAATGCAAAATGGTCATTAAAAATGATTAACAACCATAAAAATAGTTGTGAAAACATATTAACAATGATAAAAAGAGGTGATTAACAATCAATATGAATACAAAAATCATCATTAATGATGATGATTTAATTGTATTAACTTTTAAAACAATAAAAAATTTAATAAGCAATTGATAATAATAAATAATATGCTTCATAAGTAAAATAATATTCATACATCAATATGAAAAACGTTATAACAACCGTCTCAAATGTCGGTTTAATATTAATTATCTAGACTTAATTTGTTTATGTCAATAAAGAAACTATAAATACGTGAAGGCTGAAATAAAATTCAACAATATCTTCCAAGTCACTTTTAAACACCTTTTCCCAAAAAAGTTACTTCAATGCTTTCACTATTTGCATAATCACATCTGCAACCAAAATATAAAATATAATTAGATTGCAATAACTATGAAATCCACTAATAGCTTGAAATGAGTTTCACATTTAATGTAAAATTTGTTAATATTTTATTTCTAAATAGTTTAAGTATAAATATCAAATAAAAAATTCAACAAAGTTTCGTTTGTATTTTGAACATTTTCAAAATTTCAAACAAATAATTCAAATTCACAACTTGCATAAAACATAAATTCAAAAATATTCATCAACTTCCAATCCAATTTTTGTGCACTTTAATTAAATT
This sequence comes from Hevea brasiliensis, assembly GCF_030052815.1. Classification (NCBI taxonomy): domain Eukaryota; kingdom Viridiplantae; phylum Streptophyta; class Magnoliopsida; order Malpighiales; family Euphorbiaceae; genus Hevea; species Hevea brasiliensis. Next base: position 74,047,771 of record NC_079504.1, read on the forward strand.
ATATACATTTATCTTCAATAAATATATAATAGTGAATATTATATTTCCATTTGTAAATGTACAACTTAAAATATGACCTATATTAAAAACAATATAAAGAATATTGTAGATGGAAAAGAAAATAATTTACCTTATCACAATTATGTAGATTGATCTGTAGATAGCGGAGTTCTAGATGGAGCATTAGAGTATTGGCTCAATAATAAGTCCTCTAGGTGTTTCATCCTAGTTTCTACTTCAGACAAATGATCCTTAAGCAATCGATTCTCTTCTTGAAGGCCAACATTAGAACGAGATTTCTTAACTTCTTTTGCCTTTATTCCACCCCCATAACCAATAACTTGATCACGATGTCGTGTTTCAATACATTGTTCTACTACCTTCATATGAGACAAAGAACAGTTGGATTGGATGACATCACATATTTGATCCTATAATAATTATGATTAATCAAGGACACAAACAATTTATGAAAAGAAACATATTTACAATAAAAGTAATATAACATACATATTTCTCTTGAATATTAGAGTCAACCAAATTTGCATCCTTCTTATGAGTTTTAAAGAATATAGTTCCAATGTCTGATGGATTGCCATCCTTGCCTCCCTTTACAAAATATAATAATGTTACACAATAGCATAATATATTTAATCTCTAAAATGCAAAAGCATAAAAAAATTTCACAAACATTACCAAATCATAGATAATTTGTCTGTAAGGTTTGCTACCAGTACGATGAAGCATAGTTAAATTTTTCCTATTTTCAAAGTTTCGAACACTTGTTTCGTACATTAAAAAAAAATATTTAAAAATATTATGTTAACCCTTCTATAAAATAATAAAACTAAAGATAAAAATACTTATATTTAATTTACATATTTTCTAATATTAGTAAAATAAAATGTCATACCTTAAATTTTCTGGTGCAAAAATAATTCTTAACTAACCACTCCCAATCTTCTTGATGCATCCCTTGAGGAACATTTTTCAACATCCCTGGAAAAGAACCACAAAGCTTTATATTGTGGCATTTTAAATCCTCTCTCCATTTATTCCACAAATGATTCATATGCTCTAAAGTCTTTTCTCGATATAGCTAAATGTCAACATTTTTAAATTTCTCCTAGAAAAAAAAAAGGAATGAATGAATAGATGCAAATTAAATTAATCCAATGTTTTATTAAAAGTAAAGGTACTTTGACTGGATCCCACATATGATCTTTTGTATCTTCTCCAATTTGCTTCCATGAGTGCACTCTTATTGGACAAATGTTTGGGTCATGCACTATTTTGCCCAAATATCTTGACCATTCTGCATGATTTTCTCCAACAACTCAATTATTATAAAAAACCACATCCAGTTTCTCTCCGTCCTTAAGTGTTGTAATCTTTTTACCCTTGTTCATTCCTCTTGTTTTTCTCTTCTTTTGTATAGTGGAAATACCTAAATAAAAAAGGCCTTAGAACTTCATTAATGATATAGAAATAATGCATCAATAATAAATATAAATTATTAATAATACATATGACAATAATTATTTGAACCTTATTGTGTTTCTTCCTGAGCTAGATTGTTATTACTTTGATGTTGCCTTGTTGTATTACATTGCATAGTATCAAAATCTATCAATATTAAAAATAAAAAGTAAATTATTAATGTAAACTAAATTCATAACCCTGAATGAAATTGAAAAATAGGAGTTGAACCTTTATGCACTTGTTCAGGTATTTGTTCTTGTACTCCACCGTCTTCTTCCCTATGATCAACATCTTGAAAAAGAGAGATAACATTATGTGGCTCTAACGAACAATGTGCAATTGATGCAGTTTGACTTTGTGTGGATGTCATAGGTAAAAATGATCTTGATCGATGTTCATGTCCCCTTGCCCTTCTTAATGCACCCGGTGGTGTAAATGAACTCTTCACTATATTTATCCTAGGTCCTTTCTTTTTTTGTGACCCCATTTCTAGCATATTTACCTGGAATATTAGCACATCAAATATATGTGAATATTTTTTCAAACCAACAAAATATATCATGGCATAAATAAATATGGGAAACAACATAAATAAATATGGGAAAAAGATAAAATGAAATGTAAACTACATTGAATAACTTAATTACACATAAACATCCAAAAAAAATTATATATATATTATAGAGTTTATTTTGAAAAGAAGCATTATACACTAGCAGTCAAACAATAATAATTAAATAAACTTCATGATCCATGTTTTCTTTTCTTCTGTGTTGAAGATATATCAATTATTTATGGCTCTATATCCATCATCCTCCAACTAATTTGGTCATTTGCATCAACTGTAGTTGTTTCTCCAGATTCAAGATTGACAGATTCATCAGCTTGATATGCTTCACCTAATTAATTCAAATCAATGGGGTCAATGTCTTCTTCTAATGGGATGCCATAGGAATCTCGAGGATGTGCCTTTATCACACAATGCTAGCCTTTGTGAATATTGTCTGGAACATAAAAGACTTGTGATGCTTAGTTAACTAAAATGAAAGGTTCATTTGTTTTCAAAGTTCATTTACAGTTAACACTAATCCCCCCCTCCCCCCCCCCCCCCTCATATTCATCAATCTTAACCCCCCTCAGTCAATCATAAACATCCCACCAATTACAATGAAATAACACCACACGTCTTCCTCCAAGATATTGCAATTGAATAATCTCAGTTAAGACACCATAGTAATCTATGTTGTTAACTTCATCGCCAATATCTCCAATTACAACAACTCCACTATTTTGCGTCCTCAAACCTTGGTCATGATATTCAGTATGAAACCTATACCCATTGACAATGTAACCATAAAAATATGTCACATATCGAGCAGGACCTGTCACACCCTACCCCTCTGTAAGGCATAACATGATCCCGTAGTATACCTAATGAATTACCAACTCCGTCTACTGATAACCCATTAAATACACTACAAGGGATTTTTAAAACTTTTCTTACTTCTTTTACAGTGGTGAGCACTATTTACAGGTGTTAAAAACCTTTTTGAACTGAAGTGATAGAACTAACACATTTGAATTATTTGGAATTTCTGTAAAAATTTTGGCAGAGTGCCATCTGTATTTTGGATAAAACAGTTATTCAGAAAACCTGTAAAAAGCACTTCAATATATTTCCAAATCTCAACTCCAACATACTTCTCAACTCAAATCCACAGTGATTTTTCAAAGACTGAGATACATGAAATATAATACAATTTTTACAAGCCAAAATAACTCATAATTATTTTACAACTTCAATGTACAATTTGAATTTACAACTGCTCAAAACCAAGAACACTATGTACATACAGTGGTCATACATTACAGTACAAAATGCAAAATGTGGTATACTCATTATACCCAATAATCTCTCGCTGGATGTACTAGCAGCCTAGTCTGCTGCCCTGTCTATCTGTCTACCTGCGACAGCAATAAAAAGCTATCGCTGAGACAATGTCTCAATGGTACACAACATTAACCAAATACAACTTTAAATCACAGTTCATAAATCATATAAATGATGGATACGTAAAACCATAGTTAAATTCAAGACAATGAATGTCATAAGGAATTTAACACAATATCACAATAAATCTCAGTAATAACAATAATATAACAATAATTTACAATGCTTTTCAAGCAATAAGTATCCATTCAAACACATTTCCATAATTAATAACAATAATATACAAATAGTCCTAATTTATTTCAATTGAAAAATTCAAAAGAAATAACTGTTGTGCACAAACCTCTGATAACTGTCTCCTGGTCTTGACTCAGTGTTTCCTTCCCTTTCCCTGAGTCTTTGCTAACTGAGAAACACAATTTGAAGTGTTTCAGTACTCATTTAAACTATCTCTAACGATAATGCTTGATAATTAATTCACTAAATTCTAATATTTGCTTAGTCAACCTAAATGTCGACCCTCGATGCATTTTAGGTAAATTAGGTTTTAATGTTATTAATATGTCACATTCGATAGTATTTTAGGGTTGGTACATGTTACCAAGTTCATTTTCCGTGTATACTGCATTTTCTTGCAATTTGCTGGATTTCGGGATAATAGTTTGACCTAGCCTGACGACCTAGTTCCCTCAGCTTTTGGGTTTTGGTCAAAACTACAAACTTGTAGATCTATGTCGTATGGAACGCGGGAAAAAATTTCAGGTCATTCTGAGCTATGTAGACCAAGTTATGGTCATTTTACTAATGCTTGTCAAATTGCATCAAAATTGGTCACTTTAGGTCACTTTAGGTCATTTTAGGTTCGGCCAGTTTTTGGACCCGAACTTGTGCAAGCTGTTTGACTTGCTTATGGTCATTTCTAGGCTTTGGTGTCTTCATAAGACTTGTAGATATGGGTCTTAACTATTCATGGTTAAACTTTCAGGTCAATTGGACCTGTTTTGAGTGAGTTATGGCCTAAATACTAACTGCTGCCCAAATGGTCAATTTTCAAGCCTTATTTGCACTTAATCTGGATTTGGTCATTTTTCAAGCTACCTTGCAAGCAGAATTTGTGACACCCCTTACCCGTGTACAGTATACCCGAGTAAGTAATGCCACACAGTGTACCGGCACACTATAATATACCTTAATTAATTTATATCATGTTTTTGAATATAATTTGTGAAAGATAACTCATTTAAGTCATTTATTGAAATCATAATTTATTTGAGGTTCCGAAAATTTTAAAGAAAATCCGGCAGAGTACCGGCTAAAAATGGAGAAAACAGTTCTTCGGAACCTGTTAAAAACACTTCCAAATAATTTCCAAACAATCCCAACTTCAATTCATCAACAAAATCTCAATATCAAGATCTCAACAACATTTCAATTTTAGTTCTCAATCATCCATCACATGTGATGATCACATGTAAATCACAAATAAACATTTACTTTTCCATTTACAAACACCATTTTCATCATTTACATGAACATCTAAATACATTACATAATCCAAATACATATGAGAAAATAAAATTTAATTACAAATCACCAAAATGACACCTAGTGTCCTACCAATGCACTGCAGAAGTTGAGGTGACACGGACACTGTGCAGAACTGCAGGATGGACTCACCCAGTCTGCGATCTACTGGGCTCACGATCTGTATCAACAGAACCTACGCGTGGCAAAAGCAACGCGCTAAGCAGTAATGCTTAGTGGTGCAATAATATAATAAAAGAAAATAGCAGAAAATAAGTATGTATAGAATGTGTATGATTTCTTTGTTTGGTATTGGTATATCCATTATTTCATTATCTTTGTCCACTTTTATTCATTTGGTTGCCCAAGTAACCTACACTAGATGACTGGACTGGATAATGGGTAAACTGTCACTGGGTATCAAGTACCTCGGGCCGTCACACCATCGGTCACATATGCATCTCCCGGTGTGCAACAGAACAGCTACCAAGCTGTGATAACATCAGGCACAAGGCCAAAGCTCAATACAAAGTCAGAATGGCTAAAAGCCATAAAATCACAGAATGGCATATTGCCATGTGCAGTACTGCTAACTGAACCCTATTGGCATGCCAAACCATCCAAACCAATCTTGTTAGGTATACTAGGGCATTTGAAACTTTTAAATTCTTCAATTTGTGAATTTCAAGTTTTGGTGTTACTATTCACCTCATTGGTCAACAAAAATGTTGACTTTTGGATAGACAATATGTACATTGACTTTGGCAATCCCAATATACCACATTTTACATTTAAAACTTGTTAGAATTGGTCACCATTACCATTTCTAACTTAAAACCAAGAGGGCAGAAAATTTCAGTTTTTGAAGCATAAGATTACTGTTCCATTAAGCACTGTTACAGTGGGAATTTGAAGAAATGGAAAACATGAAAGTTGTTCCTTATTTTGTCTAGTTGAATTTCCTTTTTTGAATCACTCCATTTGGAGTTTTGTAGCTCCAGATATGGTCCAAAAACCACAGCTGGCCGGATTGGCAAAACTGCAGAATTACCAAATCTCTGAACATGAGCAAAGGATCGTGATTGCATTTTTGAATTGGTTCTGGTAATAATTTGGGGTAGGTTCCTTCATGAAAGTTTTTTATCTATGTCTTAACTTATTTCTGTAAAACTTTCAGGTCAATTGACCAAATCTACAGTGAATTATGGCCAACTGTTCATTTGGTCATTTCTGCAGGTGCTGTTGCAGGGCATCTAGATTGGGGCCAACTTTTGGTCCTCTTGCTTTGGTCTTTTGGGCATGGTTTCTTCAGAAAAAATGTGCCATTATAAGCCTAGTTTCATGTCCAATTGGCCAAACACCAATTGGACCAACACAGCCAAAGTTATGGCTATCTAATTGGACTGGAATCTCAGTCACCATTGCTGCTGTCCCTAGGCAGCATAGTCAATCTCTTTGCCATGCTATTTTTCAGTCCATATTATGGTCAACTTACCTAAAATGGTCACTAATTAACCCTTAAAATGTTCTCTAACAATTTCCTAAGCCAAGCCAAATTTCCACTTCTCAAAACCCTAGCTTCACATTATGTTTTCTACAAAATGCCTTAGTTAGCATACCAATTTATTATCCATGTAGATATATATCTTAAACATCATTTCTAATTCACTCTAAGTCCAACAAAACACTCATTCCTATTCCTTCAACAGGGCAGCCGAAATTCATGTACACATACACATGAGTTTTGTTCATTTAAATTACATTTTCTTACTAAGTTCAAGTCCCTATTCATGAAATTAAAGAGTTTTAGGTATATAGTGCACTAACCTTTAAGTGGCAGAATTTTCCCAAGCTCAAAACTTCACTTTCTTACCTTTTCTTGGCTGCCAAACACTCTCCCAAGATGAGTGGACAAATTTTAATGAAGAGAAGAAGGGATTTTATGGTGGAATGAAGAGGGGAAATGGAGCTTGATGGAGTGTTAATGGTGGTTTAGGGCAAGGGCATGGGTGCGGCTGGTTGGGGAAGAAGAATGGCAGATTGTATTTTTTAACTCTTTGGTCTTGCTTGTCTCTTTTATTGGTTAATTAAAGGGTTGTCTAATTATGATTGGTGGAAGCTTTTAAATGACATCATAATGATGTCATATTTGGCTTTTTATTGATTTTTCTTTTCTTTTCATCTAACTTCAAATTAATTTTTCATCAACATTAATTCATATTTTGTGTCATAATAATTATTTACTTAACTGGACAAGTCAGCCAAAAATCACCTCTGAAGGCGAAATGACCAAAATGCCCTCCGTTTGGCTTAACGGGTCAAATTGTCTGTACCGATTGAAAATTTTTTCTAAGTACTTTCTTGGCATTCTAATGCCATGGGAACCTCAATAACCCTTCTCTGGAGTCCCAAAAATTATTTTATGAATTTTTCCCGAGTCTAGGGCTCCTCGTTGCGAGAACCGCAATTTCCCTCTGGTTACCCATTGTTTGGGCACCGGCTCGTTTAACTTGGTTGTATTTTATTTCTAAAATTTTTCCTAAATTTTCATTATTAATATTTGAGTTAATTATGGTTCCTGACTTTAATTTAAATATTTTTCCGGACATTCTGAGAATGTACGGAGTTGCTACCGGGAGGGTGTTACAGAATTTTGGCAAGCTTCCTTCATGAAAGTTGGCACATTTTGTGCCTAGTTTCACCTCCAATTGGTCTCATACCAATTGAAGCCACACACTTAAAGTTCTAGGCCTAAAACTCAAACTGCCTTATTGGAATTCTTTCATACACATCAAGGATCACTCCTAACACTTACCAAACTCAACATTCAAGCCCATTCTGGTTATACCATATCCTAAACATAATTCACAACATATTATAGGTCATTTTGGCAGCTTACAATTACATTCAATGTGCACAAATAAGTGCAGAATTTATCAACTCATTTACAACAATTTAAGCATATAACCATAACACTTTTACATGTCCAACTTCACACCATTATATATACACTCAAACTGCCATAACTACTATTACAATTTCACATTATTATTCCCTAAACCAAGCATGAATTCCAGCATTCTTCAAGAATTAACAAACTGCCGCAATGGTAACTTTGCATTCCATTAATTTCTAAGCTTCAAATTTCAATTTACATTTACATATACTAAGTATACATCACCCAAACAATTTCCTACACAATATACATTTAATCAATCATTTAATTCACCATTCATAAGCAAAAATAAACTACCTTCAAGATGTTTCCATGGCTGCCAAAAGTACACATTCCCATTCAACATCAAACCTCAAAAATTTCTTCATAAATCAACTTACCCAAAGCTCAACACAAGGATTAGTGAAAGAAATTGGAAAGATTAAGCACTAACCTCAACTTGGGCTTGATTAAACTTCACCAAAACTCCTTTTTCTTGCTTCCTACATGCTGCCCATGATGTGTAGAACACTTTTAATGAAGAACAATTCGAGAAATTGTGGCTTGATCATTAGGAGTGGAGCTTGCATGCAAGGTGTGGCCATGGTGGACAATGGAGAGAAAATTCAATTCGGTAAAAATCAAGAATGAGGAAGATGAAGGTGAAAGTGGACAGAATTTTGGCATTTAATAGTCCCACTTAGTGGTCCACTAATTGTCCATTAAGTGTAATTAATATTATAATAATCAAATCTTATTAACATTTCAATTAATCCCCCATAAGTCCTCTAATTACATTACTTGTAAAATTTCTTATTTCCATGGCATTTTAAAAAATTTAATACCACTTATTTTTAATGGACATTTAGGTCAAAAGACAATTCGGGGTGTCAAATAACCACAATGCCCCTATTCGGGATGCATTCCCGATTTTTCGGTAACACCGGATTTTGTCCGTTTTTCGATTTCTCACTTTTCTTTGTACTAATTATTTAATTTTTCTTTGATATTTCTAATGATATTTATACTTCCATAGGGGTATATTTAAGTCCTAAAAATATTTTCCAGGGTTTCTAGTCAACGGTCCGTGACTTTGTCACCCATCACTAGGGTTCTCGGCTCGCTTAACTTGGTTACATTTCTTTGCTATTATTTTTCCTTTGTTTTTCATATATTCTCTTTTCTTGTATTTCATTATTTTATGTCTCCTCACTCATGTTGAAGTGTAGTTCTAGGCATCCTAGCTGTCTGGACAACACTGGCCACCGGAACAGTAGAACGCACTACCGAACATAGGGGTGTTACAGGACCGCGTGATAATGAGAGTAGGGCTCCCATCATTAGACTTGAGTCATTTTTATGCAACAATGCAACCTATAAAAAAAATTTGTTTGAAAAAGTGAAAAATCAATTCCTAATGGTTTCAAACAATTGAAATAATTAATTACTCAAAATACATACAAAACTTAAAGTGTACTTACTTTCGTCTTAAACCATCTAACAAAATTTTTATTCCATTGACCTTCTGACATACCTACTAAATAGGTTGCTGGCAATTATGAATACTCTCTAAGGGGCAAAAAAAAAAAAGAGAGGATTATAGGCTATTGTGATAAATTAAGAAAAAAAAAAGAATAAATACAATATGAATAAATGAAAAAAATATCATAATCGATGTATGGCTAGACTTCATCACAATTTTTTAATACATAAATATGAGCTTGCTCCCACTCCTGTGTATTAAGATCATGAGTTTTAGTAGCACCTAATCCTCATCCTACTTTGGAGAAAATTGATAAGCCTCCTATATTTTTATTACTGCCACCATCATAGTTGCTGTCCATTCGATTGAACTTTGTCTCAATGCCATGCAAGTACCTTGAGCAAAGAGTCATGCACTCATTTGCAATGTATGCCTCTGCAATTGAACCCTCTACACAAGCTCTATTACGAATACATGACTTAAATGAATATAATGCTCATTCTATTAGGTACATCCAACGATATTGTACTGGTCCACCAATTTTAGCTTCATTAGCCAAATGCATCGGCAAATGCACCACAATGTCAAAGAATGAAGGTGGAAAGATCCTTTCTAGCTTGCAAAGAGTTATAGGAATTTGCTTTTCTAATTGCTCCAATACATCTACCTTTAATGACTTTGCTCCTAAATGAGTGAAGAATAATGACAGCTCAACAAGTGGTTCATATACTACTTTAGGAAGTAAACCATGTATTGCAAGAGGAAGTATATGTAATAGAAGAACATGACAATCATGAATCTTTAATCCTGAGATTTTACTGTCTTTCATGTTTACACAAAGAAAAATATTGGATGAAAATCCATCTGGATCTTTTAACTGCTTCAAGAATTGGCAAAGCCTGTATTTTTCAGTAGTAGATAAACTGTACAATGCTGGAGGTATCACAACTTTATTCCCCTGCTGTAATGGGTGTAACTCTGGCCTTTTATTTAATGCTTGCAAGTCAAGGTAAGTTTTAATGCTATATTTAGTTTTTCCCTTTATGTTCATGATTGTCCCTAGTATATTATCGCATATATTCTTTTCAATGTGCATGACATCTAAGTTGTGACGTAGCAATAAGGTCCTCCAATATGGAAGGTCAAAGAATATACTCTTTTTATTCCAATTGTCCCCCTTACCATCATGTGAGATTGCTTTCTTCATATGAGGAGCCTTAGTTAATATGACCCCTTCAAGATTTTTCACTTGATCAAGTATATCATCTTCTGAAAGTGGCTTGGCTGGTAATCCTCGCTCCCTTGTGCCATCAAAAGATTCGTTATCATTTCTCCATTTGTGATTAAGAGAAAGATATCGTCAATGACCCATATAACATTGCTTGCCTCCATTGGCCAACCTCATCCAAGAGATGTCCTTATTTCAACAAGGACAAGCCAACTTTCCTTTAGTACTCCAACCTGATAAGTTCCCATATGCAGGGACATCATTGATAGTCCATAGTCAAACTGCATGTAACTTGAAATTCTGTTGTGCATATGCATCAAATGTATCAATGCCAGTTTCTCATAACTTTCTTAGTTCTTCTACTAAAGGTTGAAGATAGATATCAATTGCATCTACGGGACCCTTAGGACTTCGAATAAGCATTGATAAAATAAAATTTGATTGTTTCATGCACATTCAAGGTGGCAAATTGTATGGAATGAGTAAAATTGGCCAAACACTATATGGCATTTTTGAATTGGCAAAAGGTTGAAATCCATCACTAGCAAGGCCTAGTCTCACATTGCGAGAGTCTGAGGCAAAATTTGGATGTAGTTTGTCAAAGGAAATCCATGCCATTAAATCAGCAGGGTGTCTCATCACTCCATCATCTACCCTCTTATCTTTATGCCATCTCATCAAAGATGCTGTCTTTGCGAACATAAACAATCTTTGAAGTCTTGGCTTTAGTGGAAAGTAACGTAGAATTTTTTTGGTATTCTCTTCCCATTGGTTTTAACCTTGTCTTCCCCATTATATTTATCAGTCTTCCATCTAGAATAGCCACAAATCTTACAAAAATCTAGCCTCTCATCCTCTTTCCAATATAACATGCAATTATTTACACATGCATCAATTTTTTTGTATGAGAGACTAAGATCTTGAATTACTTTCTTGGCATCATAATATGATTGTGCAAATTATATCCTTGAGGTATTAATTCATCTTTCAATAATTGCAACAACATAGTAAATGACTCATTACTCCATCGACCAAGGCTCTTAATATGGAGCAATTTGACTAAGTAAGATAACTTTGAGCTCTCAGAACCTTGGTATAATGGTTGCTCAAAATCTCTTAGTAACCTATAGAATTTATTCGCTTCCTCATTTGGCTCCTCTTTATGAATATCACTAGTGAAGATATCCGTATCCATATCATTTGTATTTAGAGCACAAAACTCTGGATACAAATCCCTTAAAATATCATGCATCTCATTGCTAGGCTCATCTTCACTTTGTTAAACATTTTCTAAATTAGATTCAGATTCACCTACCCTTTCTCTATGGTGATACCAAAATGTGTAATTACGTATTATTCCATACACCTTGAGGTGTGTCCCTACCACTTCTCGTGTGGTGGAATACGTGTTACTACACTTGACACATGGACAACGTATTTCCCCATGCCTCCCAGTCTTCTTAAAAGCATAGTCTAAAAATTCCTCAACCCCACGTAAATATACATCATTAAGATGATCACCAACAAGATCCATCCATCCTTTGTTAGGAGCCATTATCTAATAAATTGATAGTTAGAAATACAACCTATAAAAATAAGCAAACATATTTGACAAGAAAAAAATTTAGTTTAAAATTTAGGTTACATTATTAAATAAATAAATATTAAAAAAAATTAAATAACATTGATCACAAAAAGGATGGTGCCAAAATATTATATGAAGTGAAAATTTAAAAGTAAGGTCAGAATGGAGGAATTTGAAAGAAAAATAACTATAAAAGTGAATTTTCTAAATGCAGAAGGACTTATGGAATAATTGTGCATTGATCAAAGAAAGGGATACACTTGGTACGTCACACCCTACTCCTCCGTAAAATGTAACATGATCCCGTAGTACACCTAATGAATTACCGTACTTCTCCTACCATTAACCCATTAAATATGCTACAAGGGATTTTAAAACAATTCTTGATAAATTTAAATCATCGATTAAAATCTGGTATTATAAAAAAATTTTCAAAATTTTGGCAGAGTGCCGGTTGTATTTTGAGAAAACAGTTCTTCAAATCTGAAAAGGAAAACACTCCCAATATGTTTTCTCAAATACAACTCCAATAAACTTCATTTCATCTCACAATTCAATCTCAATAATCAAATTATTTCATTTTCAAACCAACCTCATTATAAAAGAAACATTTCATTGATTACAAGACTCAAAAATTAATATTACAAAACTATTCAGGTAAATAAAATCTCAAATTTACATTTACAATAATTTACATTTAATTACATACCAAAATATTTTACAAGAGTTTTTATACAACTGCTTAAATAATTTAAATACATATTATTACATGCATACATCAAAACCTATGTACATAGGTATACCTATGATATACCTGGAGCTGATATGAATGTGTCTTCAAAGAAGCTTACTCAACTGCTCTATGCTCTTTTCACCTGCGACAGCATACAAAGCTATCGCTGAGTGGTGAACTCAGTGGTGCACAACTATAACTTAAAACATAGTACAAAATACCTTAGCAAAATTACAGCAAATAATTTGGAAATCAGGATACTCATCAAATTCCAAAAATCAAATTATTCATTTTTACTTCCACAACTCTTTTTATCTATTAATATTCTATAACTTACTTTCTTTTGTACTAAACTATAACCTTTTGATATTCTAACTTTTGAGTTTTAAATCCCTAAATAGGATTTCCAAACTCATTGCTAACAATAAAATTTTTTCCTAACATAACTATACCAATATAGATGTCATTGGCAACTATTCTCATCTTGGTGTGCTATCAAGTAGTACGTAGCTCTACACAACAATCTCAAGTCAGTACTATAATCTGCAGCTTACAGTATAAACATCAAGAATATTGCATAGTTACTACGATACATCCCAATAGATCAAACTTTCCTATATTTTATCCTTTTCAAATTTACTGATATTCGAATCTTATTCTGTTTACAATATCTATTAACAATTACTAACAGTAACATCTCTGCCCTCATATAGAGCAATTCTATTACCGCAACTTACTTTTACGTCCTCTTGACTTGCATTAAGAGGCTCGTCATTTAGCTTTATAATTTATGATGTATTAGAAAAACTTTTCACTGATAAACTCTTCCAGAACTAATTTCACTTATTATCACATTCCTTATCTTAAAGGACTAATAACTACTGCATCAAAATTGATTCCCATATAAAGGAATAACAACATAACACATAGTTCTAACACTAACATACAACTAAGTAGTACTGGGATCAAACAAAATTAATTAATTGTTTCTTTCAAAAATTAAGAACTTACTAGCAGTGACATCCAAAGTTTCTGTTCTTTCCCCTTGGCACATATTGGATGCTCTAACTGATGCACTACTATGTTTGGGTTGATTCACTATGTTATAGTTGTGAGGAGTACCAACTCTATTTCTATCTCGACCTTTACTGACTGTCTGTGAACTTTGGAGAGTAGATCGAGGTGCTCTAGTACAATCTTTAACAAAGTGTCCTTGTTTTCCACAATTGTGGCAAGCTCGAGAGGCCTTACGACAAATAACTCCATGTAGCTTACCACAAACATGGCAGAAACGGACATAATAGGATTTTTTGGTTGTTCGACGACTAGATCTTGGTGTTCTCTACCCTGATGATCCGCCTCTGTCATATCCCTGAGCTTGGGGTTCCTCAAATTCTTTTCTCTTCCCCAAATTACTATTCGAGCTCTGACCCTTAGGTTTCTCCCTCTTCTCTATTTCACACTGCCCTTGTGGGGGTTGGGTTTATGTTTGAGCTTGAGCTGACTGTAACACCCCTATGTTCGGTAGTGCGTTATACTGTTCCGTTGACCAGTGTTGTCCGGACAGCTAGGATGCCTAGAACTACACTTAGATATGAGTGAAGAGACATAAAATAATGAAATACAAGAAAAAAAAATACAAGAAAAATAAAGGAAAAATAATAGCAATGAAATGTAACCAAGTTAAACGAGCCGAGAACCCTAGCGGTGGGTGACCACACCGGGAAGTTGTGGCGTGGACCGTTGACTAGCCCTGGACCGCGGGGAATCTTGGAAAGTATTTTTAAGACTTAAATAAACATCTATCGAAGCATAAATATCATTAGAAATATCAAAGAAAAATTAATTAATTAGTACAAATAAAAATGAGAAATCGAGAAAATGACAAAACTAGGTATTACCGAAAAATCAGGAATGCAACCCGAATAGGGGCATTGTGGTCATTTGACACCCTGTGTTTTCTTTTGACCTAAATGTTCATTAAAAATAAATGATATTACACTTGGAAAATATCATGAAAAATTAAATTGGTGGTACATAATTTAAATAGCAAAAGATAGGAGTTAAATGTGGGAATTTGGAAACTTTAGAATAAATAAACATTAAAATGTGTAATGGTGCTCCACTAACTCCACTTAAGTGGACCACTAAACATATTGTGGCAGAAATAACTCATCTTCCTCACCTTGCCAAAACCATCTGAAACCAAGAGGAAGAGAAACCTCCATGGCCGAAGCTTCCAAGCTCCATGCAAGCTTCACTCCTTCATCTTCAAGCCATGATTCGTACATTTTCTTTCACTAAAGTTGTTCTACACAACTTGGGCAGTAGATAGGCAATAAGAAAATTAAGTTTTGGTGAGGTTTTGAAGAATTTCAAAAGTGGTAAGTATGTATTTTTAATTCTTGTTTCATTAAACTTTGAATGGGTGTTGTGGGTAGTTGATTTGTGGAAGGATTTTTGAAGTTTAATGAGTTAATGGAGAGGTACATTTTGGCAGCCATGGAACTTCAATAAGAACAGTTTATACTTGCATGTAAATGGTAGTTAAAAATGTTGATGTAAGTATTTATGTGTGTAGGAATAATTTGGATAATGTATACTAAATGTATGTGTGATAGTACACTTAATTTTGGAAGCTTGAAAGCTAGTTGAAGGAGATGTACAAATCGGCAACTTTGAAGTGTAGATCAAAATGTGTTGTTTCATGGTTTGGTTTATGGAATTATATTTTTGAATTATGGTTCTTGTTATGGAAGCATGTATATGTGCATAAAGGTTTGAATTTGGACATGTAAATGAGGTGCATTCATGTGTTTAATTGTTGTAATTAGACTTGGAAAATTCTGGGTTATAGTGTGCATATTGAGAATGGTTATAAGTGCCAAAATGACCAAAAATGAGTTGCCAAATGTGTTAATGTTATCGTACAAACCAGAATTGGCATGGAAGAGTGACTTGGTAAGCATAGGATGTGTAATTGGTAAAGGGTGAACAATGTACAATAGGGCAGTGTATGTTTTGGCTTAGAACCTTAAGTGTGTGACTCCAATTGGTATGAGACTAATTGGAGGTGAAACTAGGCACAAAATGTGCCAACTTTCATGAAGGAAGCTTACCAAAATTCTGCCTAGAAGGTGACTTGAAAAATGACCAAATCCGGATTAGTGCTTTGAAAACCTGAAAATTGACCATTTGGGCAGCAGTTGGTATTTTGGCCACAACTCACTCAAAACAGGTCCAATTGACCTGAAATTTTTACCATGAATAGTTGAGACATATATCTACAATTCTTATGAAGACATCAA
This sequence comes from Hevea brasiliensis, assembly GCF_030052815.1. Lineage (NCBI taxonomy): Eukaryota > Viridiplantae > Streptophyta > Magnoliopsida > Malpighiales > Euphorbiaceae > Hevea > Hevea brasiliensis. The sequence goes on from NC_079504.1 coordinate 74,064,000, forward strand.
AGCCCAGAAATGGCCAGAACCAAGCCAAATAGCTTGCACAACTTCAGGTCCAAAAACTGGCCGAACCAAAAGTGACCTAAACCTACCATTTTGGTGCATTCTGTCTAGCATTGGTAAATTGACCATAACATGGTCTACACAACTCAGAATGACCTGAAATTTTGCCCCGCGTCTAATAAGACATAGACCTACAAATTTGTAGTTTTGACCAAAATCCAAAAACCGAGGAAACTAGGTTGTCCAGCTAGGTCAAATTAGTATACCGGAATCTAGCAAATTGCAATAAAATGCAATATACTTGAAAGTGAATTTGGTAACATGTACCAACACTAAAAGGCCATAAAATGTGACATATTGGTAACATTAAACCTAATTCGCCTAGAATGCATCGAGAGTCAACATCTTAGGTTGACTAAGGAAATAATAGAATTCAATAAGTTAATTATTAAGTTTTATTCTTAGAGACAGTTTAAATGATTACTGAAACACTTCAAATTGTGTGTTTCAGTTAGCAAAGACTCAGGGAAAGGGAAGGAAACACTAAGTCAGGACCAAGAGACATTTATCAGAGGTTTGTGCACAACAGTTATTTCTTTTGAATTTTCAATTGAAATAAATTATGACTATTTGTATATTGTTGTTTTAAATTGTGAAAAATTGTTTGATTGATATTTGATGGATACTTATTGATTGAAAAGCATTGTAAATGGTTTGAAACCACAGCTATCATGTATATTGATTGAATTCCTCGCTAGCTTGTCTAGTGGGATGAATTGAATTCCCCTTCTGGCTGAAGTGTTGAGGTGTGTGCCTGTTGAGGACGAATAGAATGAGTACTCATATTATTGCTAGCTAGCTATGTTATTCCTCACTAGCCATCGGCTTTTGGGATGAATTGAATTCCTCACTAGCCATCAGCTTTTGGGATGAATTGGACTTTGGAACATGATTAAGATGTGTGTATGATTTATTGATATTTATTGTGATATTGTGAAATGGAGTTTAAATTCTTGTTGACATTCACTGTCTTTGAATTTAACTATGGTTTTAAGTATCCACTATTTATATGACTTATGATTTGTGATTTAAAGTTGTATTTGGTTAATGTTGTGCACCACTGAGACAATGGCTCAGCGATAGCTTTTCATTGCTGTCGCAGGTAGACAGATTGACAGGGCAGCAGACTAGGCTGCTAGTACTACACTGAGAGATCATTGGGTATATTGAGTATACCATATTTTGCATTTTGTATTGTAATGTATGTTCACTGTATGTATATAGTGTTCTTGGTTTTGAGCAGTTGTAAATTAAAATTGTACATTGAAATTGTAAATTATATTTGTAAATTATTTTGACTTGTAAATATTATGATATATTTCTTTTACTTCAGCTTTTGAAAACACTGAGAAATAATATTGGAGTTTGGGGAGTGAACAAAATATTGGAAGTGCTTTTTACAGGTTTTTGAAGTACTGTTTTATTCAAAATACAGATGGTACTCTGCCAAAAATTTTTGCAGAAATTGTTAATTCTTCAAATGTGTTAGTTGTTCACTTCAGTTCAAAATTTTTTTTTAACACCTGTAATAGTGCTCACCACTCTAAAATGAAGTAAGAAAAGGTTTAAAATCCCTTGTAGTGTATTTAATGGGTTATCAGTAGACAAAGTTGGTAATTCACTAGGTATACTATGGGATCATGTTATGCCTTACAGAAGGGTAGGGTATGACACTGACAGTGTATCAGCCATTTGTTGAAAGAAAGTGGCCATTTCCTTGGCCATTTGTGCAGTAATTTGTACCGGTAAAACTGGTACAGTCGGGCCTTCGACACTTTGTGGAGCTGGGGCCTCAACTTGTACTTCTGCCATCACAGACTGTTCTATTGTCTCATTCTTCTCTTCCATATCTTTTCACAGGATTTTCTATTCCTGTACAACCAACACAAGGAGATTCCTCTCTATTGGTTCATATTTATGATGTAAATGTACTATATGTATCAAACATTTGAGCAGTTGTAGTTACTGACAAAAAGATTTCAAATTCACAGTTCAAAATTTACTTTAATATCATTGCTCTGATACCACTAAACATGTCACACCCTACTCCTCCGTAAGATGTAACATGATCCCATATACACCTAATGAATTACCGTACTTCTCCTACCGGTAACCCATTAAATATGTTATAAGGGATTCGATAAATTTAAATCATCGATTAAAATCTAGTGTTATAAAAATATTTTCAAAATTTTGGCAGAGTGTCGGTTGTATTTTGAGAAAACAGCTCTTCAAGCCTGAAAAGGAAAACACTCCCAATATGTTTTCTCAAAACTCCAATAAACTTCATTTCATCTCACAACTCAATCTCAACAATCAAATCAATTTATTTTCAAACCAACCTCATCATAAAAGAAACATTTCATTGATTACAAGACTCAAAAATTAATATTATAAAACTATTTAGGTAAATAAAATCTCAAATTTACATTTACAATAATTTACATTTAATTACATACCAAAATATTTTATAAGAGTTTTTATACAATTGCTCAAATAATTTACATACATATTATTACATGCATACATCAAAACCTATGTACATGGGTGTACCTATGATATACCTGGAGCTGATATGAATGTGTCTTCAACGAAGCTTACTCAACTACTCTATGCTCTTTTTACCTGCGACAGCATACAAAGCTATCGCTGAGTGGTGAACTCAGTGGTGCACAACTATAACTTAAAACATAGTACAAAATACCTTAGCAAAATTATAGCAAATAATTTGGAATTCAGGATACTCATCAAATTTCAAAAATCAAATTATTCATTGCCAATAACATTAATTATTTGTATGAAATGACTTTGATCACGAAATTCAATTTATCAAATCACAACCAAACATTTAAGGTAATTCCAACAATTTATGGAAATAAAGATTAATTCCAATAAAATTAATTATGCATAAATCCCATTTGAAATTGAAATTCTTTACTATTCAAAAACCATTCTTTATCTCAAAAATCATTCTTTATCTCACTAACTATGCAAGACTAATCCGAAAGGGCCATCTTCGGGGTGATTCTAACTCCTATGGTCAGGGAGGTCGAATCGGATTCTAACTCCCTATGGTCGGGGAGGTCGAATCATCTTGCATAGTACACATCACAATAATGAATCTTCCGAAAGGGCCATAACATAAAACTTAGATCTAACTTCTAATAAGAGGAGAATCTAAGCCTTTGCACGTACCATGGTAATCAAAACACAACTAACTCCATTGTCTTCTCAACAAATGAGAGAGACGGGTAATAACCTAGTCAAGCATCTATAGTGAGATATAAAACAATATCACAATCCTTTTAGTGAGCATAAATCACAATACAATTCGATTCAAAGTCAATTCCAATATCCAATAATTTTTATGCTCATCATAATTCAAATCATAAATTTGCATATTTCCATGCAAATTGCCCATCACAATTCAAAACATGTTCTATCACAATTTTCCAAAACATAATTTATTCAATTCACAACAATGCTTAATACTTGTGGAATTATCATTTCACAAAGCTAAATTCATACATAATATAACAATTTCAATAATCATTGAATTAAATCCAATGCTTGCTAAACATAATACATAAGGAAAATAACTTCATTTAATCATATGAAATATTCAAAACAAAATCAATTAAAAACTAGTTGTGCACAAACCTGATTTGAGTCGCCCTTAGGCCTTGACTCAATGTTCCTTTTCAACTGAAACACACAATTTAAAGTGTTTCAGTACTTAGTTAAATTGTTTCTAACAATAAAATCCAATATCTAAATTTTCTTGGTACTATTCTCTTCAATTCATTTCATTAGTCAACCTATAATGTTGATCCTTGATGTACTCTAAGTGATTCAATTCTAATGTTACCAATATGTCACATTTTATAGTCCTTTAGTGTTGGTATATGTTACCAAATTCATTTTCAAGTATATTGCATTTTATTGCAATTTACCGAATTTCAGTATACTATTTTGACCTAGCCGGATGACCTAGTTCCCTCAGTTTTCGAGTTTTGGTCCAAACTACAAACTTGTAGGTATATGTCTTATTACACGTGGGACAAAATTTTAGGTCATTCTGAGTTGTGTAGACTAAGATATGGTCAATTTACCAATGCTGGACAGAATGCACTAAAATGGTATGCTTAAGTCATTTTTAGGTCACTTTTGGTTCGGCCAGTTTTGGTACCCGAACTTGTGCAAGCTATTTGGCTTGGTTCTAGCCATTTTTAGGCTTTTGTGTCTGCATAAGATTTGTAGATCTATGTTTAAACTATTCATGGTAAAAATTTCAGGTCATTTGGACCTGTTTCGAGTAAGTTATTGTCAAAATACTAGCTGCTGCCCAAATGGTCAATTTTCAGGTTTTCAAGTCACTAATCCGGATTTGGTCATTTTTAAGGTTAGTTTCTAGGTAGAATTTTGGTAACATTTCTACATGAAAGTTGGCCTATTTGGTGTCTAGTTCACCCCCCATTGGTCTCATACCAATTGGGTTCACAATTTTGCACTTATAATCTAATTTATGTACTGCCAACAACACACAACCTGCACAAGACAATTACACTTCCAATTTGACATTCCTCCTCCTCCCAATACTTCAACATCTAATCATGGCACTTCTATATATATTGTACACAATTCTAGCAAGCATATTGGGCAGAACACTCAAGCACTCTATGCACACAATTCACCATTAAAGTCCAACATTCACATCCACCCAATTTCAATGTACATCAACACTTATTTTACACATACACTTCCATGGCAATTATACAAACTGTCCACAATTCCACACCATCATGTTTCATTAATAAACTTCATATTCACACTCACAAATTCATGATATTTTAGGCTGCCAAACATGGCATTTTGCCAAAGCATCAAGGTCCCATTTCAAACCCTTAATTCAAGCACTAACATGCACATACTTAGACATTAACCTACTACCACTTCTCTTTGAGTTAATCAACCTTAATTCCCATAAAATACATATAAGAATAAGTCACTAACCATGCATTTTCATGGCTGCCAAAACTAAGGTTCACCAATACTCATCATTTCCTCAATTTTTCTTAGCAATTCAACTTACCCAAAGCTCAACACAAGGATTAGTGAAGGTAAATGGAAAGATTAACCACTAACCTGAACTTGAGCTTCACAAATCCATGGAATTTCCTCTCTTTTTTTCTGCCCACATACTGCCCATGGTGTGAAGACCACTTTTAATGAAGGGAGTTTGAAGAAATATGGCTTGAATCATGGTAGATTTAAGCTTATGCATGAATGGCCATGGAGGAAGCTTGGAAGAACATTTGGCCGTCGAAGAACTTGAGAAAGCAATTCGGCAAAGTGAAAAAAATGAGGAAGAAAGTGAATTTTCATGCTGTCCACTTGGTTTTATATGTCCACTAATCTCACTTAGTGGAGCACTAACCATAAATTAATGATTCAATTAGTTAAAGTTCCATAATTTGCACATTTGCCTCATTTCTTTCACTATTTAAATAATGTATCACATTTTTATTTTTCATGACATTTTCAAAGTGTAATGCCACTTATTTTTAGTAGACATTGAGGTCAAAAGTCAACTCTAGGTGTCAAATGACCAAAATGCCCCACTTCAGGTTATATTCCCAATTTTTCTGTAACACTGATTTTTGTCGTTTTCTCGATTTCTCGTTTTTCTTTATACTAATTAATTAATTTTTCTTTGATATTTCTAAGGACATTTATACTTCAATAAGTCTTTAATTATGTCTCAAAACTAAATTTTGAGGATTCCCTACAGTCCTGGGGTCGGCTATTGCCTGCACCGTAACCTCCCCGTGCGGTCACCCATCATTGTGGTGCTGGCTCGTTTAACTTAGTTTTATTTCATTGCTATTATTTTTCTTTTGTTTTTCTTGTGTTTTCTTTTCTTGTATTTCATTATTTTATGTCTCCTCACTAACAATTAAATGTAGTTCTAGGCATCCTAGCTGTCTGGACCGACACTGGTCACCGGAACTGTAGAACGCATTACCGAACATAGGAGTGTTACATGGTAAAATAAAAGCCACTCCTTTTTGTTCCTAAAACAATCAGTTGTACTCTCAATCTCCCTCAATTTTTCATTTTCCTTCATCCTCTATTTTTCGTTTCTTCTTCTATTCATTTTTGTTAATTAATAATATATATTTATTTTATACGTGCATTAGTATATTTATATTTTAATAAGATTATTAAAATTTAAAAAAATATTTTTTTAAAAAAAAGAAAGTCATTTTTCCTTAAATATGGCTTAATTAAAATTTTATTTTTAAGTTTAACAAATATAAAAATTATGAATTTATATTTTTAATAATTTTTCTACTTATCTTTTAATTTAAAGAGAAAATCAAAATAATTCAATTTTTTTCTCTCATTTTCTTTTAATCTAAAGTAAATATTAACGACTGACAATAAATAATAGCTAGTTACAATATAAAATTTTGATTTCTAGTTCTCAGCTTACCTAAAATCTCACATTCCTTACTTTTGAAACTCGTTAATAACAACCTTCAATCTTAAGAACTAATTTGAGCATGAGAACATTGGTTATGGGCTAGGCTAGCGGACTCATCCATACTCCATAGGCCTATTCTTCAATTTTCTCTAACTATGGGCTAATCTCTCTTAGTTTGAGCTTTTCTCATAAATTTGGCTCCATAGATAGTTCTTAATTTTCATTGGATTACTAGTGTTTTATTATGAGGTAAAAGCTTCCAGTACTATTAATGGTAGCTATAATGAGATTTCTACTTATTATCAATCTCATTATTCATTTCTACAACATATTATTTATATTATATAGGGATATTTTTATAGTAAGTATATATTATATAAGGACCAATTTATAAAAATATAGGGGCTTAATTGTAAGTGTTTTTATTGTGTAGGGATATTTTTAAAAATATAGAGGGTTATTCATAATTATTTATATTATATAGGGATCAAGATTGTTGAGTCAGGTACTTTTAATAAGTTAATGGACTATGCATAAACTAGCACAAGACCCATACATGTGTGACATATGCACCTATTGTGAAGCTTTTGAACTTAAGGGTCATGTCAAATTATTTTAGTCCAAAGTGTTTTAAATTTTCACACTCTAATTAGACTAGTAATTAATTCAAGGCATATTTCATGTTAACTATAGGACAGGAGGTCATTATCTAGCTAATTCAACTAAATTATATATATATATATATATATATATATATATACTTTCTATATTATGGAGAAAAAAAATTATTGAAGAGTAATACTAAAAGCCACGTCAATAACCTTTATATACATAAATTAATTTATTTTGATTTTGTTCATATGTCAAGTTTTATAGTGTCTTTTATGGAATTGTGAATACAATTATTAAACTTGGTTGGTGGATGGTCAATTTGGAAAGAAATTCCTTGTAAAAACATGTGATATAAAATCTTGATTCTGGCTACATCTACCTTCCCTCTTCCCTCTGTTCAATATTATAATATATGGCAGCTGACCAATACTCAAATTAAGATTTCAATTAAAATAAATAAACAAATAGATAAATAATATTTGTCATGCATTGCTAATTTGTTGACAGATTTTATCTTTTTTTTTCCCCTCTATTCTTACCATTTCAATAAATTAGTTACCCTCTATCCCAAACATTCCAATGTTAATATCTGTTCCATAGGGATTAACAACCTTCCAAAAATATTTTTAAGTGAAATTATTTGCATTGCACTAATTAATACCTGATTAATAATTACACTTTGGCCTGCAAGCAGTATCCTACCATATAACCATTCTTGGTCAGTAACAAATTTAATATTGCAGGCAGTATTGCAGGGTTAATTCTCACTCCAAATAAATTCACTCATTAGGTTAAAAATGGTTACTCACTCCTGCAATATTGCAGGGTCTATTCTCAACATCTGTCACTAATGGAGAATTTGGCATATTAACATCTTGAATCTAAAAGAATTGTGAGAGCACTCAACAACAATTTATTCCATAAAAGTTATGATTTCCAATCTAATTGATATCTAAAGAATAAGTCGATGGAAGACACTAAGAAGAGTTTTCATGAACAAAAATCAAATCTAAAAATGATAGAATTAAAGAAATCTAGAAGAGAAAGAAAGGATTTGAGTTGCTAAAATTTATAATTATTTACAGGATTTCAGATATGGTTTTACTGTCAAAATAAAGATTCTAAGCTTCACATTAGAATTCCTTAGGCATTAAGCCCCTGTTTATAAATTATAGAGCTGATCAATAATTAATATAACTCGAATATGAAGTTCCCTTGCTGCAACCAAATAAATTTGAACTATTTAATTCAATTATCCATTATTAATCAATTTAATTTCTAACTCTCCCTCTCCTCCTCAATCTTTCTCCTAATCTTCCCCTTCTTTTTCACCTTCTCCCATTTTTTCTATTTCCTCTGAACAACTGTCATACCCTACTCCCCCGTAAGATGTAACATGATCTCATAGTACACCTAATGAATTACCGTACTTCGCCTACTGATAACCCATTAGATATACTACAAGGGATTTTAAAACAATTTTCGTGAAATTTAAATCATCGATTAAAATCTGGTGTTATAAATTTTTTTTCAAAATTTCAACAAAGTGCTGGCTGTATTTTGAGAAAACAGTTCTTCAATCCTGCAAAAGGAAATACTCCCAATATGTTTTCTCAAATACAACTCCAATAACTTCATTTCAATTCACAATTCAAATCTCAATAAACAATCAATTCATTTTCAAACCAATCTCATTATAAAGAAACATTTCATTGATTACAAGACTCAAAATTTATATTACAAAACTATTCAAGTAAATGAAATCTCAAATTTACATTTACAATAATTTACATTTAATTACTTACCAAAATATTTTACAAGAGCTTTTTATACAACTGCTCAAATAATTTACATACATATTATTACATGCATACATCAAAACCTGTGTACATGGGTATACCTATGATAAACCTGGAGCTGATCTGAATGTGTCTTCAAAGAAGCTTACTCAACTGTTCTATGCTCTTTTCAACTGCAACAGTATACAAAGCTATCGCTGAGTGGTGAACTTAGTGGTGCACAACTATAATTTAAAACATAGTACCATATACATTGATAAAATTTACAGCAATTAATTTGGAAATCTAGATACTCATCAAATTCCAAAACTCAAAATATTCATTGCCAATAATATAAATCATTTGTATAAAATGACTTTGATCATGAAATTCAATTTATCAAATCATAACTAACTATTTAAGGTAATTCCAACAAAATCAATTATACATAAATCATCATTAAAATCACAATTCTTTACTATTCAAAAACCATTCTTTATCTCAAAAGCCATTCTTTATCTCACTAACTATGCAAGACTAATCCGAAAGGGCCATCTTCAGGGTGATTCTAACTCCCTATGGTCGGGGAGGTCGAATCATCGTGCACAGTACACACCACAATAATGAATCTTTCGAAAGGGCCATAACATAAAACTTAGATCTAACCTCTAACAAAAGGAGAATCTAAGCTTGTGTAGTTACCATGGTAATCAAAACACAACTAACTCCATTATCTTCTCAACAAATGAGAGACGACGGGTAATAACCTATTCAAGCATCTATAGTGAAATATAAAACAATATCACAATCCTTTCAGTGAGCATAAATCACAATGCAATTCGATTCAAAGTCAATTCCAATATCCAATAATTTTTATGCTCATCATAATTCAAATCATAAATTTGCATTTTTCCATGCAAATTGCCCATCACAATTCAAAACATGTTCTATCACAATTTTCCAAAACATAATTTATTCAATTCACAACAATGCTTCATACTTGTGGAAATACCATTTCACAAAGCTAAATTCATACATACTATAACAATTTCAATAATCATTGAATTAAATCCAATGCTTGTTAAACATAATACATAAGAAAAATATATCATTTAATCATATGAAATATTCATAACAAAATCAGTTAAAAACTAGTTGTGCACAAATCTCTGATAAATGTCTCTTGGTCCTTACTCAGTATTTCCTTCTCCTCCCCTGAGTCATTGCTAACTGAAACAAACAATTTGAAGTGTTTCAGTACTTATTTAAAATGTCTTTAATAATAAGGCTTAATAATTAATTTATTGAATTCTATTATTTTCCTTAGTCAACCTAAAATGTTGACCCTCGGTGCACTCTAGATGAATTAGGTTTCATGTTACTAATATGTCATATTTTATAGCCTTTTATTGTTGGTACATGTTACCAAATTCACTTTCAAGTATATTACATTTTATTGCAATTTGCCGGATTTCGGTGTATTATTTTGACCTAGCCGGATGACCTAGTTCCCTTGGTTTTCGGGTTTCGGTCCAAACTACAAACTTGTAGGTCTATGTCTTGTTGCACGCGGGGCAAAATTTTAGGTCATTCTGAGTCGTGTAGACCAAGTTATGGTCAATTTACCAATGCTGGATAGAATGCACCAAAATGGTAACTTTAGGTCATTTTTAGGTCACTTTTGGTTCGGCCAGTTTTGGTACTTGAACTTGTGTAAGCTATTTGGCTTGGTTCTGGAAATTTCTGGGCTTTGGTGTCCGCATAAGAATTGTAGATATATGTCTAAACTATTCATGGTAAAAATTTCAGGTCATTTGGACCTGTTTTGAGTGAGTTATGGCTAAAACACTAACTACTGCCCAAATGGTCAATTTTCAAGCTTTCAAGTCACTAATTCGGATTTGGTCATTTTTCAAGTCACCTTCTAGGCAGAATTTAGGTAAGATTCCTTCATGAAAGTTGGCACATTTTTGTGCCTAGTTTCACCTCTAATTGGTCTCATACCAATTGGAGTCACAAACTTAAGGTTCTAAGCTAAAATGTACACTGCCCTATTACACATTGTTTATCCTTACCAATTACAAATCCAACACTTACCAAATTAATTCTTCCATGCCAATTCTAGTTTGTACCATAATATTAACACACTTTACTTCACATTTTTGGTCATTTTGGTAGCTTGTAACAGCTCTCAACAAACACATTATAACTCAAAATTTTTCCAAGTCCAATTACAACAATTAACCACATGACATACCTCATTTACATGTCCAAATTCAAACCATTATATACATATCCATGCTGCCATCAATAACAACATCTTAGACAACCATAAACAAGTAAAAACAAGTTATATATATAGAATTTCCATGGCTGCCAAAATGTACATCTCTATTAAAACATCAAACTTCAAAACTTCTTTCACAAATCAACTCACCACAACACCCATTCAAAGTTTAATGAAACAAGAATTAAAAATACATACTTACCACTTTTGAAATTCTTCAAAACCTCACCAAAACTTAACTTTCTTGCTGCCTATCTACTGCCCAAGTTGTATAGAACAACTTTAGTGAAGGAACCTAATGGAAAATGTAGCTGGAGCATGCTTGCATGGAGCTCTCACCATGGATGGCCATGGAGGTTTTCTCTCCCTTGTTTTCAGCTGGTTTTTCCCAAAGTTGAAGATGACAGAATTTTTCTGTCCAAGGTTGATTAGTGGTCCACTTACATGGTGTTAGTGGAGCACTAATTGAATAAAAGTATATTTTAAGGTTAAACTTTCTAATTTTCCACATTTTCCTCCTATCTTTTGCTATTTAGATTATGTGCCACTATTTTAATTTTTCATGACATTTTCCAAGTGACCACAATGCCCCTGTTCGGGTTGCATTCCCGATTTTACGGTAACACCGAGTTTTGTCGTTTTCTCGATTTCTCATTTTTCTTTGTACTAATTAATTAATTTTTCTTTGATATTTCTAATGACATTTATACTTCAATAGATGTTTATTTAAGTCTTAAAAATATTTTCCAGGGTTCCCCGCGGTCCAGGGTTAGTCAACGGTCCATGCCGCAACTTCCTGGTGCGGTCACCCATCGCTATGGTTTTCGGCTCGTTTAACTTGGTTACATTTCATTGCTATTATTTTTCCTTTGTTTTTCTTGTATTTTCTTTTCTTGTATTTCATTATTTTATGTCTCCTCACTAATAATTAAGTGTAATTCTAGGCATCCTAGCTGTCCGGACCACACTGGTCATCGGAACAGTAGAACGCACTACCGAACATAGGGGTGTTACAATAACCCCATATTAACATCTTGAATCTAAAAGGATTGTGAGAGCACTCAACAAAAATCTATTCCATAAATTATGATTTCCAATATAATTGATATCTAAAGAATAAGTTAGATGGAAGATAGCTAAGAAGAGTTTTTATCAACAAAGATCAAATATGAAAATGGAAGAACTAAAGAAATCTAGAAGAGAAAGAAAAGATTTGAGTGGCTAAAATCTTTGTAAGATTTCAGATATGGTTTTACTATTAAAATAAAGATTCTAAGCTTCACATTAGAGTTCCTTAGGCATCAAGCCCTTGCTCATAAATCCTAGTGAAAATAAGCGTGATGTGCATTAGGATCAACTTTTAATTTTAAGCCGCTAATTTTAACAAGAAATAGGGTTAGTTTATATTATTATCATTTATCATTTTTATTAACTGATTAAAACAACATATGCTTGGTGTTACCTAAGCACATGCATAAGAAAAGCCAGGCATTATGTATCATTTTCACCACTTTAAATAATGTTGATAATAAGGGATAAAATGCAAGTGTAGGAATAATGCTAACTTGTGCTTGGTGGGTTGTTAAAACAAATGCTAACAGATGTGTGCTCTAAACATCACAAGAACATTTAGGAGTTTAATAAGAGATGAGGATTAAGGAAGTGGAGGGAAAGGAGAAGGGCTTGTTGTTTAGTTAGATTAGAAGGTGAAGGGAAAATGAAGGTAAATTATTTCCCTCCCTAACAAATTAACAATTACACATACAGGTATTAAAGCACTTAGAGTTTAAAAATTAAATAGGGAGAAAAAGAACCCTAGACAAAACTTCCATTTGGATACTCACCTTATCCTTGATCAAAAGTAAGACAGCTATCCGAACAAGTACATCTTGTATTCTAAGTCCTTCTTTAGGAACACCATCTACAATCAGATGGAAACAACATATAAGCAGTAGATCAAATAAAGCAGCAAAGAATTTGTAACACAAGATAATATAAAATTCATGATGAGAGAATCAATCACCTGTAAAGTTTGGCAAATCAGTTATATCTTCAGTAATGTGAGATAAGAAAAGAACCCCATAACTGAAATTGAGGTTGAAAAGACACCACAGATAAGTAGAGAAATAGGCACAGCATACGGTTCAAAAACAAAGAATAAATGAATTCATACATAGTAAACTTGGCAGGAAAAAAAAAATGAAAGCACAGCACTCTTTGAGAAAGTGATATGGAGGTATGAAAATTAGATTACTAAGCTAAAATGCCAATATGATTCCAGCCTACAGCTGGACTTATGGATACAATGATTCTCTATGAATAAGAAGATTTTAGATGCATCTCAAGCTGAACATGTGTCTTGAAGAATGTTCTTATAATGATCATAAATGGCATTTAAGACTTTTCACAAGATTTAGGCATTTAGATGAATGTCGTAATTGTACACTTTATAAATGGGCTTCCTAAATTTGCATAAAAATGTTGAAAATATATGCGTCAATTTCTTAATAAAAAGAAACCATAATTGCGTGAAAACTAAGCAAATGCATCTTCTAGCAATTACAGGCACATGCATGTCCTAACAAATAAAGAAATAAAATAAAAAAATCAATGCAAGACTTGAAATGGATGGTAATTTGATTTAAAAAAAGAAGAGGACATGTGCAGAAAATTTATGTTTTATTTGCATCATTTAGTGGCCATTTGGTACTTTAGGAGCATAAAGAAAGTAACAACCAACAGAACAACAGGTAAGGAATTCATTCCATCATTGTTGATCCTTAGGCATCAAGCCCTTTGTTAACCAAAACTAATATGCTTTTAATGCAAATAATCACTGTAGAAGGAATTTCAGTATAACACCATTCAAAATTTGTATAAAATTAACATACAGTACAAACGATAGCCGAGTTAATACCATTCCACATATTACAATGCCAAGCCTTACTTCATACTCAATGCCATCCCCATCTTCAAATAGCTTCAAAAATCGAGCTTGCTCTTGCTCCCTTTTCTTCTTTTGCTAGCACTTAAAGGCTATCACTATCCCAAGAATCAATACAATCGAAACCACAACACTCATCAAAATTAGCTTGTTCCCTTTATTATGCGAACCTGAGGCAGAGTTGGAATCTGAGACAAATGGAGAATCCAAACCATAACCATTATCAAAATTAGCTTGTTCCCTTTATTATGCGAACCTGAGGCAGAGTTGGAATCTGAGACAAATGGAGAATCCAAACCATAACCATTCTTCTAACGAAGAAAAGATTATACATCAGGTCATGAATTAATTAATATTCATATATAATGCATGCAAAACACATTGGAAGCAGAAAATTTCAAAGTCTAATGGCTTTAGAGGTTGATTTAAATATGCAATATTTAAGCAAATAATAGGTTGATTAAGGTGTTCAGCAAAAGTATTAAGTGCAACTGATGAACTGGAAACATGATGAATGAAAATACTAGTCCTTGCCCAAAATGCAAAACCAGATTTATCCCTTATTAGCACTGCCAAAAATATCTAGTATCATTGGGATTAAAATCACATGCCCTTAATGTTAAACAAAGCAGTCAATAATGCAGAGTACAGATGAAACCAGCTAGAGGTATACAGCGTGGAATCCTAGTGTTGATCCTACAGTAAATAATTAATAAAATTCTCATATGAAGTTACCTTGCTGCTACCAAATAAATTTAAAATGTTTAATTCAATCATTTAATATTAATCAATTTAATTTCTAACTCTCCCTCTCCTTCTCACTCTCTCTCTTTATCTTCCCCTTATTCTTCACTTTCTCCCCTTTTTTCTGTTCTCCCCCTTTTCCTCTTAACAACCCTATATACCCTTCCTAAGACTTGACATGCTAGGTGATCATAACCTAAATCTTTACATACAACCAAGAACCAAGACTTAACATCTAGGAGCAATTCGCATCAAACATCAAATGGACAATTCCAACCAATCAAGATAGAAAATTTACAGCAAACAGGTGAAGAAACTAACAAGTAAATCAATAAGACCCAATAGTCCAACAAGACCCAACAACCAAGAAGAGCATAAAAAACCTCCAAGAATCTCCATATCACATAAATCACAATAGGAAATAATTAAAATGCCTAGCTGAATGGATGAAAGAACACCACAAAATAAAATCAAGTTCTTCCATTAGAACATACAAGAGAAAGTTTTTTCCTCAAATATAGAATCAATTACATAGTCTGAATCAAAAATTGTTAAACAAATTTAGCATCAAAAGGAACTCAACAATTGGAATCGGAATTATAAATGTAAAACATAACTATTGAAGACACACCCATACAGCAATACTTCCAAATCCATGCTTGGCAACAGGTGAAAGCTTTCAAATCTAGGTTGCGAGAATCTGGAACACTCAATTTTGAATGGAACCCTAAGGACCAATTAACTCTACTCTTATAGAACCCTATGAAACACGTATGTTAAGGCTGCAACATTAGGGAGAAATTGGTTTTGTGTGGAAGTTACTAATTGGAAGGAATTAGGAAACCTTAGAGACAAAAGAAAAAACCTGCCGCTGGAGGGAAACCAAATTCTAAAAGGAAAAAAATATAATTAATCAACATGGGCAATATTTTTCCTCATAAAAGACTTTTAAAAATTGAGAAAATAAATCAATAAAAAAAGTTTATATATAACGACCAAATTTTATTATTTAACAAGGAAATTTTATAATGGTTGTTAAAATTTTACATAATTACAACCAATTATAGTATTAGTCATTATTCATATATTATTAACGAGGAAATAATAATTCGATTGTTAAAATTGATCGTTAAAAGTAACAATTCTTGTAGTGTGACCAGTGTCTATCCGGATAGCTAGAATGCTTGGAATTATACTTAAATATTAGTGAGGAGATATGAAATAATGAAATACAATAGAGGAAAATACAAGAAAAAAAAAGGAAAAATAATAGCAATGAAATGTAACTAAGTTAAACGAGCCAAAAACCGTAGCGATGGGTGACCGCACTGGAAAGTTACGGCGTGGACCGTTGACTAGCCCTGGACTGCGGGAAACCCTGGAAAATATTTTTAAGACTTAAATAAACATCTATTGAAGTGTAATTGACATTGAAAATATCAAAGAAAAATTAGTAAGTCAGTACAAACAAAAACGAAAATTTAAAAAAATTGGCGAGACAAGGATTAAATTGGTGTCACCAAAAAATCGAAAATACAACCCGAAGAGGGGCATTTTGGTCAATTGACACCTAGAGTTAACTTTTGACCTAAATGTCCATAAAAAATTAATATTGTTAAATTTTGAAAATGCCATGAAAATAAGAAATATTATATCGAATGTAAATTAAAGAATTAAGAGGGCATTATTACAAATTAGGGAAAACTTTGAAATATTTTAATGTAAATTCAATTAGTGGAGTTTGGTAGCACTATATAAATCAAATGGGACAAATCTTCCACTAAGTGATCATCTTCTTCTCTAGGAATTCTTCTTTGCCGAAAATGGTTTCCTTAAACTCTCCCATGGCCATTTCATGCAAAGCCTTTATCTACCTTGATTTAAGCCAATTTCTTTGTAGATTTCTTCACTAAACTTTATCTACACACCTTGGGCAGTATATTGGAAGCAAGAAAGAATAGTTTTGGTGAAGTTTTAGCAAACTCCAAAAAGAGTAAGTGTCCAATTCACTTCCTTTCTTAAGTAAAGTTTATGTTTAGCTTGAGATGAGTTGATTGATGATGAAAATTGATGGAATTATTGAGTTATTGGACTGCCCAATTTTAGGCAGCCATGGGAGCCTATATTACTTGAGTGTTTCTTACATTAAATTGATGGGAATTGATGGGAATTAAGGTTGATTAACTCAAATTGAAGTATAGCAAGTTAATGCTCATGCATATATATGTTAGTGCTTGAAATTAGGAGTTTAAAAAGGGAATTGAATACCTTAGTAAACTGCCATGGTTGGTAGCTTGTAAACCCTTGAATTTATATGTGAATTGATGAAAATTATTCATGAAATATGATAGAGTTGAATTGGGGGGTAGTATGTGTGTATTTGTTATGGAAGTGTATGTGACAATTTGGTATGTATATTGAATTTGGGTTAGCTTACATGTTGAATATTAATGGAGTATTGTGTACCTTGAAATTTTGAGTATTCTACCCAATTTACTTTGCTAGAATTGTGTTGAATAAATATAGAAGTGCCAAGAATGAATATTGAAGCATTGGGAGGAGGAGGATTGCCAAATTGGGAGTGTAAATTCTCTTATGCAGGTTATAATTGTTGGCAGTGTATAAATTAGGTTATAAGTGTAAAGTTGTGACTCCAATTGGTATGAGGCCAATTGGAGGTGAAACTAGACATAAAATAGGCCAACTTTCATGTAGAAGTATTGCCCAAATTCTATCTAGAAGTGACCTAAAAGGATGACCAAATCTGGATTGGTAACATTGCAAACCTGAAAATTGACCATTTGAACAATAGTTAGTATTTTAGCCATAACTCACTCAAAATAAGTCCAAATGACTTGAAATTTATACCATGGAAAGCTTAGACATATAGCTACAACTCTTATGAAGACACCAAAGCCCAGAAATGACCAGAACCAAGTCAAAATGCTTACACATATTGGGTTACAGAAACTGGCCGAATTGACTTTGACCTAAAAATGACCTAAACTTTGCAATATAAGTGCAACTTGACTAGCATTAGTAAAATGACCATAACATGGCCCATAGAACTCCAAATAACATGAAATCAGTCCCAAAATTTCAATAAGACATAGATCTACAATATTGGTAGTTTGACCTAAACCCAAAAATTAAGGGAACTAGTTCAATTAACTTGATTAAGTTGGCACACTAAATCTGGAATTAGCACATTTGACCATAAAATCCAGAAAATTCAAATAAGCATATCTCCCACTAGAAGTGTCCAATTTAAATGAGCCATACCAATCTGGAAAGCTAAGAAAGAGACCTGAAACATTGTTTTAGACAACTTTCTCAAATTATAAATGTATAAGGTCAGAATTTAAGGTTAAAACCATTGACCTAATTGAGGACCATGCCAATATAAGACCTTTGAGTCCAAGTTAACAATTTATCTATAAAGAATTCTATAAGACTTGAAAAATGATAAGCAAAATTTCTGGTTTTCCCTAAGACATAGGGCAACAATATTTATGAAGAATGCTAGACCTTAATGTGATTACAAATAGTCCAAATAAATTAGTAAAATCAAAACCGAAAATGTCTAAAAAGGAAACTAAAATTTAGATTTGACCTAGTTATGGTTAATTGACCATAACTCCAAATGGAGTGATTCAAAAAGAAAATTAAAGAAGACACAATGAGAAACAATTTAATGAAGATAAATCTATTAAATTTACACTGTAACCAGGTCCAATAGATAGTAAACATTGGCTATGAAATCTGGAAAATGGTAATAAAATGCAAAAAGCTTTAAAATGAAATTGGTAACATATACCAACACTTAGAGACCATAAAATATGACAAATTGGGAACATTAAAATTAATTCACCTAGTGTTTATTAATGGTCAACATTGTAGGTTGACTAATGAAATGAATTGAAGGGAATAGTACTAAGAAAATTTAGATATTGGATCTTATTGTTAGAAACAAGTTAACTGAGTACTGAAATACTTTAAATTGTGTGTTTTAGTTGAAAAGGATATTGAGAAGCATAGAGGCAACTCAAATCAGGTTTGTGCATAATACTTTTTATATTCACTGCTTTTACTAGAAAATTTATTTGGAGAAATAATTTGTGAGTTTATGACTTGGGAAAATTTATTTGAGAAAAATTTATTACCTATTTTAGAAATGGAAATTTGAAAATGAGGTTTGTTTGATTGTTGCCTAAATTACAATTGAACATTATAGTTTTAAATTGTGTTTGTGCACAATAACTTTAAATTATCATTTTTCCATTGAAAACTTGATTAGTATATATTGTGTTAATTATGGGTTTCGATAACTACTGTGTTGCCACTTTGTGAATGGAAAATTGACTTTGGAAATTGATTATGTTTTGCATGAAATATTTGAATAATATGATTTGAAATTGTTTTTGATTCACACTTAGCATGTTAGTCCCTTACTCTATTCCTCCTCCACTAGTGGGGTTGAGTTTCATATTTGATTATTTTCCTCCCTCTCTGGCTTGCCAGTGTGAGGTGAGTTTGGATGAGTACTCATTAGCTAGCTAGCCACCTCCCTCATTGATTTCGATTAGTGGGGTGAGTTTTCCTTATCGTGGTGTACAACATGGCATGTGCGGAAAATTTGTGTCATGACCTAAGTTGTGTTATTGATTGGCAACACTGTGTTATTCAATTGTTTGATCAAATTTGTGTTATATGAGCTTTAAAAATTGTGAATTATTTGAATTATAAATTATCAATAAAAGTTTTATATACCGCATTTGAAATTATTATTGTGCACGACTGGGAAAATTTTACTCAGCGATAGCTTTTTTATTGCCGTCACAGGTAGACAGACAAACAAAGCAGCAGAGTAGGTTGCTTGTGCTACACTTTGGGATTTTGCAGGGTATATTGAGTATACTACCTTTTTGTAATTTTTGTTGTAATGTATGTGCACTCTCTATATATATATTATACTTGGTCTTGAGCAGTTATAAACTAAAGTTATAAATTATTTTGGCCTGTAAAATGTTGTACTATAATTTTCTTATCTCAGCTTTGAAATACTTAGTCATTTTGCATTATATTTTTGAAACTGCTGAAAGTGATGTTGAATTGAGTTTGACTTATGTTTGAGAAAATTAATTTGTGTTGAGCCATATTGGAGTTTGGAACTGAAACAAATATATTGGAAGTATTTTCTACAAGTTTTTGAAGACTGTTTTGCTCAAAATACAGACGGCATTCTGTTGAAATTTTTATAAAAGTTGTGGCTATTTTAGACCTAATGTGTGATTTAACTTCAATTAAAAAGTTTTTACACCTGTCAAAAGTGCTCACCACTTTAAAAAGAAGTAATAAATTGTTTAAAATCCCTTGTAGTGTATTTAATGGGTTACCGGTAGGCAAAGTACGGTAATTCATTAGGTGTACTACGGGATCATGTTACATCTTACGGAGGCATAGGGTGTGACAGGTAGAGAAAGCAGCAGAGTAGGCTGCTTGTGAATTGGATTATTCAGCTTTTTAGGAGTCACTACTAGGTATACAAATTATACCCTTGTAAATATTATTGTAATGTACAGATATAACTGTGTATGTATTTACATGTGGACTTAAGCAGCTATATAAACATTGTATATTAAATTTTGAAATTTTGTTTTGACCAATGTAAATATTTGTGAACTTACTATTCCTCGATAATGAAATCAAGTTCATTTTATAATTTTGTTTTTAGTGATGAGTTACTTGAAATTATGGAGATTGTGTTGTTGAAATGGAGTTAAATTGAAACTATATTAGAGTTTGGGGTTAAAATAAATATATTGGGAGTATTTTTACAGGTTTTTGAAGAACTGTTTTCTCAACATACAACTGGCACTCTGCTGAAATTTTTATAAAATTTGTGAAAAACAAATTATTCAAAATCTTATTTTTTGACATAAACTCCAACTAAAGGTTTTTAAATAATGCTTTCACATCACTTTACAATTTAGAATGAATGAAAAAGGTTTTAAAATCCCTTGTAGTGTATTTAAGGGGTTAACGGTAGGCGAAGTTCGGTAATCCATTAGGTATACTACAGGATCATGTTATGCCTTACGGAGGGTAACGTGTGACATCTTAATTTCCTTATTTCTAATTATGCATCATTTAGGAAAAACAGTGGAAGATTTAAAAATTTCAATTTTATTTAGGTCATAAGAAACCAAATTTATAAGTTTCCCATCTATTAGGAATTTCTCAAATAATGAAATTTAGTTTTAAATTCAAGGTAGAAATCCGACGGAGTTTCCCTTAAAATTTTGGAGTAACATGTTAAAATACCTATCAATATTTATCATATTACTCCAAGATACATATGAAACCTTTTGTGGTTTTATTCACAAGCCATCTCACAATAACCATAAATTATACAACCATCTTATCAATTAAGATAAATTTACATACTTGAAAATTTACAATATATACATATGAAAGCATTTACAAAATACAAGACTTGTTTCAACATCCATGTAGTTTGTAGAATTTAAATAGTTACACATTAAAGGATTACATTTCATAACATAAATGCTTAATACTATAACACCCCTATGTTCGGTAGTGCATTCTACTGTTCCAGTGACCAGTGTCTGTCCGGACAACTAGGATGCTTGGAATTATATTTAAATATTAGTGTGGAGATATAAGGTAGTGAAATACAAGAAAAGAAAATGCAAGAAAAAAAAATAAAAAATAATAGCAATGAAATGAAACTAAGTTAAATGAGCCAGCACCACAGCGACGGGTGATCGCACGGGGAAGTTACGGCGCAGGCAATAGCCGACCCCAGTACTGCAGGAAACCCTCAGAATTTAGTTTTGAAATATAATTAAAGACTTATTGAAGTATAAATGTCATTAGAAATATCAAAGAAAAATTAATTAATTAGTACAAAGAAAAACAAGAAATCGAGAAAACGATAAAACTCGGTGTTACCGAAAAATCGGGAATGCAACCCGAATAGGGCATTGTGGTCATTTGACACCCCGAGTTGCCTTTTGATCTAAATGTCCATTAAAAATAAATGATATTAAACTTTGAAAATGTCATAAAAAATTAAATTATTGTACATAATATAAATAGTGGAAGAATGGTGACAAAATTGCAAAATTGGAAACTTTGGATTATTAAATCATTAACCAAAGTTTAGTGCTCCACTAACTACATTATGAGAGACATAAAATAAGGTTGATCATCTTCAACCTTCACCAAAAACCAGCCGAACCCATTTTCCTCTCAAAACTCCATGGGACTCCATGGCCAAAGCTTAACCAAGCTCCATGCAACCATGATTTAACCATATTTTTCACTAGGTTCCTTCACTAAACCTTACCTACACACTTGGGCAGCAATAAGGGAGCAAGAAAGATAAGTTTTTGTGAGGTTTTGAAGAAGTCCAAAAGATGTAAGTGGTTATTTTCAATCCTTGTTTCATTAAAAATGTAACAAAGGTTGTGGGTAGTTGAATTATGGAAGAATTTTTGAGGTTTGATGAATTGTTGGTGATGGAGCATTTTTGCAGCCATGGAACTTCTTCATTTATAGCTTGTATTTGCATGTAAATGGTTGTTGAGATGTTAAATTAAGTGTTTAAATGTATTGGAGTTGGTTTTCATGTATAAAGTTTGATTTGTAAGCTTGAAAAGTAAAAATGGAAGTTGATGTGTATGTGTAATTTTTGGGTAGCCTCAAAATGGAAATTGGTAAGGTTCAAATTCATGAAATGTTGTTAAAATATAGTAAAAAAGAATGGCAGCACATATGTGTGTGGAATAGTAGTGATAGGTATGTAATTTGATGATGGAAGTTTGTGTGATAGTTAGAAGTATTTACGTATATATATTGTTGGGATTGAACTTGTGAATTGTGACTGCATTTGGTGTATTTTGGAAGTGGTTGTATTCTGTCCAAGTTGACCTATAATGTAGAGAATTGAATGGTTTTGGTTAGTGCCAAATTTAGAATGGTATGGAGAAGTAAAGAGGTAGTTGGTGAATGTGTGTTGGTTTGGTGTTTGGAAAGCATGTAGAAGGCAGTGTGCAAATGGACCTATAACCCTAAGTGTGTAACTCCAATTGATATGAGGCCAATTGGAGGTGAAACTAGGAACAAAATGTGCCAACTTTCATAGAGAAAACTTACCTAAATTCTGCCTAGAAGGTGACTTGATAAATGACCAAATCTGGATTAGTGACTTGAAAGCCTGAAAATTGACCATTTGAGCAGTAGTTAGTGTTTTGACCATAACTTACTCAAAACAGGTCCAAATGACCTGAACTTTTTACCATGAATAGTTTAGACATATATCTACAATTATTATGCAGACACCAAAGCCCACAAATGGCCAGAACCAAGCCAAATAGCTTGCAAAAATTCGGGTACCAAAACTAGCCGAAATGAAAGTGACCTAAAAATGACCTAAGCCTACCATTTTAGTGCATTCTGTCCAGCATTGGTAAATTGACCATATCTTGGTCTATACAACTCAAAATGACCTGAAATTTTGCCTCACGTGCAATAAGACGTAGACCTACATGTTTTTAGTTTGGACCAAAAACCGAGGGAACTAAACTGTCCGGCTAGGTCAAAATAGTACACCGAAATCTGGTAAATTGCAATAAAATGCAATACACTTGGAAATGAAATTGGTAACATATACCAACACTAAAGAGTTATAAAATGTGACATATTGGTAACATTAGAATTGACTCACTTAGAGTGCATCAAGGGTCAACATTATAGGTTGACTAATGAAATGAATTGAAGGGAATAGTACTAAGAAAATTTAAATATTGGATTTTATTGTTAGAAACAAATTCATTGAGTACTGAAACACTTTAAATTGTGTGTTTCAGTTGAAAAGGATATTGAGAAGCATAAGGAACACTGAGTCATGGCCAAGAGGCATATATCAGAGGTCTGTGCACAATACTTTTTATATTCACTGCTTTTACCAGAAAATTTATTTGGAGAAATGAGTTATGAATAATTTTTTATTGTTTAGGCTTTGGGAATTTTATTTGGAAATTATTGTGTTGCCTACTTTGCAAATGGAAATTTTGAGATAAAATATGATTTGTGGTTTGTATGAAATATTGTGATTTGGAATTGTTTTGATTCACACTTGGCATGAAAATGTTACTATGTTCCTCCTCCATTTATGGGTGAGTGTGATTATATTTCTCCCTCTTTGACTTGCCTATCTGAGGTGAGTGTGGATGACTACTCATTATCTAGCTAGTTTCCTCCCTCATTGATTTTGATTATTGGGATGAGTGTGCCTTATCGTGATGTACACACGGCATATTCGAAAAATTTGTTTCATGACCTAATTTGTGTTATTGATTGGCAACACTATGTTATTCAATTGTTTGATCAAATTTGTGTTAGATGAGCTTTGAAAAATTGTGAATTATTTGGATTGTAAATTGTCAATAAAAGTTTTACATACCACATTTTAAATTGTTATTTTGCACCACTGAGTAAATTTTACTCAGCGATAGCTTTTTCATTACTGTCGCAGGTAGACAGACGGACCGAGCAGCAGAGTAGGCTGCTTGTGCTACATTTTGAGATTTCACAGGGTATATTGAGTAAACCATATTGTGTAGTTTTTGTTATAATATATGTGCACTGTATGTATATATTGTACTTGGTCTTGAGCAGTTGTAAACTAAAATTATAAATTATTTTAGCTTGTAAAAATATTGTGACATATTTATCTTATCTCAGATTTTGGAAATATTGGAAAATTGATTGTTGAACTGAGTTGATAAAATTGAAAAATTTATCGTGTTGAACAAATTATTGGAGTTTGGGATTGAGGAATTATATATTTGAAGTGCTTTTTACAGGTTTTTGAAAGACTGTTTTATTCAAAATACATATGGCACTTTGCCAAAATTTTTACAGAAATTGTTAATACTTTAAATTGTTAGTTGGTTTCACTTCAGTTAAGAAAATTTTTAACACCTGTCAAAAGAGCTCACCACTGTAAAAAGAAATAAGAAAAGGTTTAAAATCCCTTGTGGTGTATTTAATGGATTATCAGTAGACGAAGTTGGTAATTCATTAGGTATACTACGGGATCATGTTATGCCTTACAGAGGGGTAGGGTGTGACATGTTTTAATGGTATCAGAGCTAGCTTTTAAATTCTGTTTTGACCTGTAATTTGAATATTCTTTCTTCATAGTACAACTACTCAATGTCATTGTTTGATACACACAGTACATTACATTATAAATATGCACTAACAGGAGGAAATCTCCTTATGTTATTTGTTCAGGAGGTGTAATATCCTCCAATTGACTATGGAAGAAGGGGGTCATTCAGTCGATCAATCAATAGAGGCTGAGGTACAAGGGGATGCCCCAGCCCCTCAGAGAGTCGGAAGCTCGACTTTACTAGCCCCACCTATAAAAATTACTGCACAAATGGCCTAGCAAATGGCCACTTTCTTTCAACAAATAGCTGATAATCTGTCAGCCCAAGCCCAAGTACAGACCCAACCTCCACAAGGGCAACATGAAATAGAGAAGAAGGAGAGACTTATGGGTCAGAGCTCGAGCAGTAATTTGGAGAAGAGAAAAGAATTTGAGGATCCCCGAGCTCAGGGTTATAATAGAGGCGGATCATCAGGGTAGAGACCACTAAGGTCCAGTTGTCGAACAACTAGAATTTCCTACCCTCCCCGCCAATGTGAAACTTGTGGTACAAATCATAGTGGGGTATTCTACAAGGCCATAGGAGCCTGTTATAACTATGGAGGCACAAGAAACTTTACCAAGGACTGCACTAGTGCCCGTAGAGTTGGGCCACCTCCTACTACTGCTTAAAAGGTCAATTCAGAATCCTGTCACCAGAGGTTCACAACCACCTAGTAGAGGTAGAGGCAGGGGTAGAGGTAGTCCATCAAGCAACCAAGGCGCAGTGAATCAGTCAGAGCAAGGCAGTACTCCGGTCAGAGTCTATGCAATGAGATAGAGAGAAGAGGCTGAGACGTTTGACATTGTTGCTAGTACTTTCTCAATTAGTAACTAAGATATATATATGTATTGTTTGACCTGGGGTCTACATACTTTTACGTTAGGGCCAGCATTGTTTGCCTTCCTACTGTCCCTCATATAAAAAAAAAAAAATCAGTTATCTAAAAGTAAGTTACAGTAATTGAATTGCTCTAGATGAAGGCAAAGATGTTATAGTTAGTAATTATCAATGGATATTATAATCAGAATAAGTTTCGGATATTAGTGAATTCGAGAAGGATAAAATATAGGAAAGTTTGATCTATTGGAATGTATCGTAGTAACTATGCAATATTCTTAATGTTTATACTGTAAGCTGCAGATTATAGTACTGACTTGAGATTATTGTGTAGAGCTACTGTCACAACCTACTCCCCCGTAAGATGTAACATGATCCCGTAGTACACTTAATAAATTACCGTACTTCGCCTACCGATAACCCATTAGATATACTACAAGGGATTTTAAAATAATTTTTGTGAAATTTAAATCATCGATTAAAATCTAGTGTTATAAAATTTTTTTCAAAATTTTGGCAGAGTGCCAGCTGTATTTTGAGAAAATACTTCTTCAAACCTGAAAAAGAAAACACTCCCAATATGTTTTCTCAAATACAACTCCAAGAAACTTAATTTCATCTCACAATTCAATCTCAATAATCAATCATTTCATTTTCAAACCAACCTCATCATAAAAGAACCATTTCATTGATTACAATACTCAAAAATTAATATTACAAAACTATTCAGGTAAATGAAACCTCAAATTTACATTTACAATAATTTACATTTAATTACATACCAAAATATTTTACAAGAGTTTTTATACAACTGCTCAAATAATTTACATACATATTATTACATGCATACATAAAAACCTGTGTACATAGGTATACCTGGAGCTGATTGAATGTCCCTTCAAAGAAGCTTACTCAATTGCTCTATGCTCTTTTCACCTGTGACAGCATACAAATCTATTGCTGAGTGGTGAACTCAATGGTGCACAACTATAATTTAAAACAAAATACAATATACATTGACAAAATTTACAGTAAATAATTTGGAAATCTGAATACTCATCAAATTTCAAAAATCAAATTATTCATTGCTAATAACATAAATCATTTGTATGAAATGACTTTGATCACGAAATTCAATTTATCAAATCATAACTAACCATTTAATGTAATTCTAACAAAATCAATTATACATAAATCATAATTGAAATCACAAATCTTTACTATTCAAAACCATTCTTTATCTCAGAAGCCATTCTTTATCTCACTAACTATGCAAGACTAATCTGCAAGGGCCATCTTCGGGGTGATTCTAACTCCTTATGGTCGTGGAGGTCGAATCGGATTCTACCTCCCTATGGTTGGGGAGGTCGAATCATTGTACACAGTATACATCACAATAATGAATCTTCCGAAAGGGCCATAACATAAAAAAAAAAAAAAAAACTTATATCTAACCTCTAATAAGAGGAAAATCTAAGCCTGTGCACGTACCATGGTAATCAAAACACAACCAACTCCATTGTCTTCTCAACAAATGAGAGAGACGGGTAATAACCTAGTCAAGCATCTATAGTGAGATACAAAACAATATCACAATCCTTTTAGTGAGCATAAATCACAATACAATCCGATTCAAAGTCAATTCCAATATCCAATAATTTTTATGCTCATCACAATTCAAATCATAAATTTACATTTTTCCATGCAAATTGCCCATCACAATTCAAAATATGTTCTATCACAATTTTCCAAAATATAATTTATTTAATTCACAATAATGCTTAATACTTGTGGAAATATCATTTCACAAAGCTAAATCATACATACTATAACAATTTCAATAATCATTGAATTAAATCCAATACTTGTTAAACATAATACATAAGAAAAATATGTCATTTAATCATATGAAATATTCAGAACAAAATCAGTTAAAAACTAGTTGTGCACAAACCTAATTTGAGTCGCTCCTAGGCCTTGACTCAATGTTCTTTATGCTTCTCAATATCCTTATCAACTAAAACACACAATTTAAAGTGTTTTAGTACTCAATGAATTTGTTTTCAACCATAAAATCCAATATCTAAATTTTCTTGGTACTATTCTCTTCAATTCATTTCATTAGTCAACTTATAATGTTGAACCTTGATGTACTCTAAGTGAGTCGATTCTAATGTTACCAATATGTCACATTTTATAGCCCTTTAGTGTTGGTATAAGTTACCAAATTTATTTTCAAGTGTATTGCATTTTATTACAATTTACCAGATTTCGGTGTACTATTTTGACCTAGCCGGATGACCTAATTCCCTCGGTTTTCGAGTTTTGGTCCAAACTGTGAACTTGTAGGTCTATGTCTTATTGCACGCGGGGTAAAATTTCAGGTCATTCTAAGTTGTGTAGACCAATATATGGTCAATTTACCAATGCTAGACAGAATGCACTAAAATGGTAAGCTTAGGTCATTTTTAGTTTACTTTTGGTTCAGCCAGTTTTGGTACGCAAACTTGTGCAAGCTATTTGGCTTGGTTCTGGCCATTTATGGGCTTTGGTGTCTCCATAAGAATTGTAGATCTATTTCTAAAATATTCGTGGTGAAAATTTCAGGTCATTTGGACCTGTTTTGAGTGAGTTATGGCAAAAAAACTAACTACTGGCCAAATAGTCAATTTCCAGGCTTTCCGGTCACTAATAGGGATTTGGTTATTTTTCAAGTTACCTTCTAGGCAGAATTTAGGTAAGCTTCCTTCATGAAAGTTGGCACATTTTGTGCCTAGTTTCATCTCCAATTGGTCTCATACCAATTGGAGTCACACACTTAAGGTTTTAAGCTAAAACACACACTGCCCTACTACACACTTCTCATCACTTACCAATTACATATTCAACACTTACCAAACTACTTCCTTCATGCCAATTCTGATTTGTACCTTACCATTAACACATTCAACAACACGTTTTTGGTCATTTTGGATAGCTTGTAACCATTCTCAATATGCACACTATAATATAGAATTTTCCAAAGTCCATTTACATCATTTAACCACATGAACATACCCCATTTACATACCCAATTCCAAACCATTATACACATATCCATGCTGCCATTAATAACAACATCTTAAACAACCATAAACAAGTAAAAACAAGCTACATATACTGAATTTCCATGGCTGCCAAAATGTACATCTCCATTAAAACATCAAACTTCAAAAATTCTTCCATAAATCAACTACCCACAACCTTGGTTACACTTTTAATGAAACAAGAATTGAAAACACTCACTTACCACTTTTGAAGTTCTTCAAAACCTCAACCAAACTTCTTCTTTTTGCTGCCAATGTTTTCACCAAGCTGAGTATGCAAGGTTTAATGAAGGATTTATGGTGAAAGGAAGCTTGAATCATGGATGCCTGGGTGTGGATGTGAGTTTGGCCATGGAGTCTCCCATGGAGTTCATTTCGGCCACTCTTCCAAAGGTTGGAGATGACAGAATTTTCTGCCCAAATGTTGATTAAAGGTCCACTTAAGTGATGTTAGTGGAGCACTAATTGATTAAAAATCTATTTTAATGTTAAACTTTCCATTTTTTGTAATTTGGCCACCACACTTTCACTATTTACATAATGTATCTCATTTTAATTTTTCATGGTATTTTCAAAGTTTAATATCATTTATTTTTAATGGACATTGAGGTCAAAAGACAACTCGGAGTGTCAAATGATCACAATGCCCCTATTCGGATTGCATTCCCGATTTTTCGGTAACACCGAGTTTTGTCATTTTTTCAATTTCTCATTTTTTCTTTGTACTAATTAATTAATTTTTCTTTGATATTTCTAATGACATTTATACTTTAATAGATGTTTATTTAAGTCTTAAAAATATTTTCCAGTGTTCCCCGCGATCCAAGGCTAGTCAACGGTCCATGCCGCAACTTCCTAGTGCGGTCACCCATCGCTATGGTTTTCGGCTTGTTTAACTTGGTTACATTTCATTGCTATTATTTTTCCTTTGTTTTTCTTGTATTTTCTTTTCTTGTATTTCATTATTTTATGTCTCCTCACTAACTTTTAAATGTAGTTCTAGGCATTCTAACTGTCTGGACAGACACTAGTCACCGGAACAGTAGAATGCACTACCGAACATAAGGGTGTTACAACTACGTACCACCCGATAGTGCACCAAGATGAGAATAGTTGCCAACAGCACCTGTATTGGTATAGTTATGTCAAGACAAAATTTTATTATTGGAAATGAGTTTGGAAATCCTACTTAGGGAGTTAAAACTCAAAAATTAGATTATCGAAAGGTTATAGTTCAGTACAAAAGGAAGTAAATTATAAAATATTAATAGATAAAAAGAGTTGTGAAAGTAAAAATTTGAATAGTTGATTCAGATATAACAAAGAAATGTTACGAATGTAAGATTATTGACTAGAATGGTCGAAGGACCTATGATTAGATAAATAATTTTAACATGACCTCAATGGTCTTTCAAAAAGGGAACATGAATCGAAATATTAAACAGAACGATAGTAAGAAAAGATTAGTACTATATAAACAAAGTAAATGTTATATTAGATTGTTAAAAGTTTTACACAAATTCAGAGGAAAAAAGATTATACGATCATATAGAAAGGAGAAAATAAACGTGTGAATATCATAAGACGGCCATTGGGTAAAATTTCACAGATGAAATTTATTTTAAGGGGGGGGGGGGGAGAATTGTAACACCCCTATGTTCGGTAGTGCGTTCTACTGTTCCGGTGACCAGTGTCTGTCCTAACAGTTAGGATGCTTGGAATTATATTTAAATATTAGTGTGGAGAAATAAGGTAGTGAAATACAAGAAAAGAAAATACAAGAAAAATAAAGGAAAAATAATAGCAATGAAATGAAACTAAGTTCAACGAGCCAGCACCGCAGCGATGGGTGACTGCACAGGAAAGTTACGGCGCAAGTAATAATCGACCCCAGGACTGCAGGGAACCCTCGAAATTTAGTTTCGAGATATAATTAAAGACTTATTGAAGTATAAATGTCATTAAAAATATCAAAGAAAATTTAATTAATTAGTACAAAGAAAAACAAGAAATTGAGAAAACGACAAAACTCGGTGTCACCGAAAAATTGGTAATGTAATTCGAATAGGGGCATTGTGGTCATTTGACACCCCAAGTTGCCTTTTGACCTAAATTTCCATTAAAAATAAATGATATTAAACTTTAAAAATGTCATAAAAAAATTAAATTGTGGTACATAATGTAAATAGTGAAAGAATGGTGACAAAATTGCAAAATTGAAAACTTTGGATTATTAAATCAGTAACCAAAGTTTAGTGCTCCACTAACTATATTATGAGAGACATAAAATAAGTTTTAGTGGGCAGAAGTTGATCACCTTCAACCTTCACAAAAAAACAGCCTAACCCATTTTCCTCTCAAAACTCCATGGGACTCCATGGCCAAAGCTTAACCAAGCTCCATGCAACCATGATTTAGCCATATTTTTCACTAGGTTCCTTCCCTAAACCTTACCTACACAACTTGGACAGCAATAAGGGAGCAAGAAAGATAAGTTTTTGTGAGGTTTTGAAGAAGTCCAAAAGAGGTAAGTGGTTATTTTCAATCCTTGTTTCATTAAAAGTGTAACTAAGGTTTTCGGTAGTTGAATTATGGAAGAAATTTTGAGGTTTGATGAATTGTTGGTGATGGAGCATTTTAGCAACCATGGAACTTCATCATGTACAGCTTCTCTTTGCATGTAAATGTTTGTTGAGATGTTAAATTAAGTGTTTAAATGTATTGGAGTTGGTTTTCATGTATAAAGTTTGATTTGTAAGCTTGAAAAGTAAAAATGGAAGTTGATGTGTATGTGTAATTTTTGGGTAGCCTCAAAATGGAAATTGGTAAGGTTCAAATTCATGAAATGTTGTTGAAATATTGTAAAAAAGAATGGCAGCATATATGTTTGTGGAATAGTAGTGATAGGTATGTAATTTGATGATGGAAGTTTGTGTGATAATTAGAAGTATTTATGTGTATATATTGTTGGGATTGAACTTGTGAATTGTGATTGCATTTAGTGTATTTTGGAAGTGGTTATATTCTGTCCAAATTGACATATAATATAGAGAATTGAATGGTTTTGGTTAGTGCCAAATACAGAATGGTATGGAGAAGTGAGGAGGTAGTTGGTGAATGTGTGTTGGTTTGGTGTTTGGAAAGCATGTAGAAGGCAGTGTGCAAATGGACCTATAACCCTAAGTGTGTGATTCCAATTGGTATGAGGCCAATTGGAGGTGAAACTAGGCATAAAATGTGCCAACTTTCATGACAAAAGCTTACCTAAATTCTCCCTAGAAGGTGACTTGATAAATGACCAAATCCGGATTAGTGACTTGAAAGCTTGAAAATTGACCATTTGAGGAGCAGTTAGTTTTTTAATCATAACTTACTCAAAACAGGTCCAAATGACCTGAAATTTTTACCATGAATAGTTTAGACATATATCTACAATTGTAATGAGGACACCAAAGCCCATAAATTGCCAGAACCAAGCCAAATAGCTTGCACAAGTTCGGGTACCAAAATTGGCCAAAATGAAAGTGACCTAAAAATGACCTAAGCCTATCATTTTAGTGTATTATGTCCAGCATTGGTAAATTGACCATAACTTGGTCTATACAACTCAGAATGACATGAAATTTTGCCTCGCGTGCAATAAGACATAGACCTATAAGTTTTTAGTTTGGACTGAAACCCGAAAATCGAGGGAACTAAGTTGTCCGGCTAGGTCAAAATAGTACACCGAAATCCGGTAAATTACAATAAAATGCAATACACTTGGATTTGAAATTGGTAACATATACCAACACTAAATGGCTATAAAATGTGACATATTGGTAACATTAGAATTGACTCACTTAGAGTGCATCAAGGGTCAACATTGTAGGTTGACTAATGAAATGAATTGAAGGGAATAGTACCAAGAAAATTTAAATATTGGATTTTATTGTTAGAAACAAATTCATTGAGTACTGAAACACTTTAAATTGTGTGTTTCAGCCGAAAAGGATATTGAGAAGCATAAGGAACACTGAGTAAGGGCCAAGAGGCATATATCAGAGGTCTGTGCACAATACTTTTTATATTTACTGCTTTTACCAGAAAATTTATTTGGAGAAATGAGTTATGAATAATTTTTTATTGTTTTGGCTTTGGGAATTTTATTTAGAAATTATTGTGTTGCCTACTTTGTAAATGGAAATTTTGAGATAAAATATGATTTGTGGTTTGTATGAAATATTGTGATTTGGAATTGTTTTGATTCACACTTGGCATGGCAATGTTACTATGTTCCTCCTCCATTTATGGGTGAGTGTGATTATATTCCTCCCTCAGTCTAAGGTGAGTGTGGATGAGTACTCATTATCTAGTCAGCTTCCTCCCTCATTGATTTCGATTATTAGGGTGAGTGTGCCTTGTCGTGATGTATGCACGGCATATTCAAAAAATTTGTGTCATGACCTAATTTGTGTTATTGATTGGCAATACTATGTTATTCAATTGTTTGATCAAATTTGTGTTATATGAGCTTTGAAAAATTGTGAATTGTTTGGATTGTAAATTGTCAATAAAAGTTTTACATACCGCATTTTAAATTGTTATTGTGCACCACTGAGTAAATTTTACTCAGCGATAGCTTTTTCATTACTGTCGCAGGTAGACAGACAAACCGAGCAGCAAAGTAGGTTGCTTGTGCTACATTTTGAGATTTCACTGGGTATATTGAGTATACCATATTGTGTAGTTTTTGTTGTAATGTATGTGCACTGTATGTATTTATTGTACTTGGTCTTGAGCAGTTGTAAACTAAAATTATAAATTATTTTGGCTTGTAAAAATATTGTGACATATTTATCTTACCTCAAATTTTGGAAACATTGGAAAATTGATTGTTGAACTGAGTTGATAACGTTGAGAAATTTATTGTGTTGAACAAATTATTAGAGTTTGGGATTGAGGAATTATATATTTGAAGTGCTTTTTACAGGTTTTTGAAGGACTGTTTTATTCAAAATACAGATGGCACTTTGCCAAAATTTTTACAGAAATTGTTAATACTTTGAATTGTTATTTGGTTTCACTTCAGTTAAGAAAATTTTTAACACCTGTCAAAAGAGCTCACCACTATAAAAAGAAATAAGAAAAGGTTTAAAATCCCTTGTGGTGTATTTAATGGATTATCAGTAGACGATGTTGGTAATTCATTAGGTATACTACGGGATCATGTCATGCCTTACGGAGGGGTAGGGTGTGACAAATACAATGTAATCTCCTAATGTGTAAAAAATAATGTGGTGTCTTCTCAAGTCTTGAGCAAAATGTCACCCATTCACCTTCACTCCCGTGCCAGTTCTTTATCCTTATTTTTATTACCTATGAAAAGTTCAAACAACTCTCCACTAAGTAAATTTTCTTAGTGGTGTTATAATTTAATGATGTTAAGTCATGCAGCATATATGTAAGCAAATCATGCATAATCTCATGAGACATGTTTCTAACAATTTTATTTTATAAGTACAATGTGCAATCCCACACAATTTTAACATGACATGACATAGCTTTTAATTACATAAATCTTTGCAATGTTTAGATTAATAACAATTACCCCTTTTCACTTATTTCCTTAACCCAATTACAATGTCTAGACCACTCAAGTGATA
Organism: Hevea brasiliensis; assembly: GCF_030052815.1. Lineage (NCBI taxonomy): Eukaryota > Viridiplantae > Streptophyta > Magnoliopsida > Malpighiales > Euphorbiaceae > Hevea > Hevea brasiliensis. Next base: position 74,098,724 of record NC_079504.1, read on the forward strand.
AGTATCCTCATCATAGCATCTCAAGTGATAAGTATCCTCATCATAGCATAAGCTAAGTATCCTCATCATGGCATAAGCCGAGTTATTGTGCACAATTTTAGTTATTGATTAGTCAATTTCCTCATGCCACCTATTTCTAGATTTGTAATGGGCATATATATTATCAATATTACATATAATTTATTCAATCAAGACATGCTTACTAATTTTCCTTTTAGTCACAACTCATTCATAATCAATATCACTAATATCACACAATTGCATTTTCTAATGAATTCAGGTAAACAGGTGTAGAAACTTTAAAATTCTACTAAAAATCATAGAAATAAGGTTTTATTGCCATATTTTCCAAATTTCAACTTTCATATGTCTATTTAAATCTCTAATTTGAATCATATCAAAATCAGGTCTACATTTAAAGTTATGAACAAAAATGTGAAACCTATTCTAGACTTCAATTACATTCAGAGTAGTAACAGGAAATATAAAAATATCACTATACAGCTAGCAAATCAATTCTCAGCTATAACTACAAAGTTTTAGGGAATTCATTAAGCTTTCCAACGGTTTAGGAATGACCCTATTTCAAGTTCTGTAGCACAAGATATGAATTTTTAAAGTTAATTGCCCTACTTTTAGAAATCATCATGTCAGTTTCTAGATCTAAGCAGTAAAAACTTTTGCCTTTAAATACCATCTTAATAAGGGAATTAGGTCTGGCACAAAACTATAAAGTTTTAGGGCATTCATTAAAGTTTCCATAGACATAAAGATCATAGCAATCTAACTTTCCTAGTTCAAGTTATGAATTTTTAAAAATAACTGATACTGCAATCTATTGGCATTTCTAAACTTCCAACACACACATAAGCTATGATTTTCATTACTTTGTATTTCACCCTTATCCCTAGTGGAGTCCCCACCCAAACATGATCAAAAGTATAGGTTATAGCACTAACCTTATTTGACTACCAGCTGCTAACCCTCTTTCTTCAAATATCCACCAAACCCTTCAAGAAATTTGGTTTCTTCAAGCTTGAATCACCAAATCTTCTTGCTCCCTTTACTTAAGCCTCTAAAGTGATATGTTCTAGGATTTTTGCTTGGTGTCTCTTCTTTAAATTTGAGAGAGATTGGCTGTTGAAAGGAAAAAGAAAGGAGGAAGAAATGGGAATGAATGGCTGACTCCATCGAGGAGGAAGATAAAGTAATTTTGTTAGTTTTTTTACCCATTGGTCCTTCACCTTTACTCATTGGTCCATAATGAGCTTTCTATTTCCTATTGATTATTCTTTATTTTTTCTTATATTATTATTATTTCTAATTTTTTTTCTCTCAACTTAGTAGTTAATTCAAGTTAGTCGTCTAATCTCTTACTTGCCCCTTATTTATTAATTAATTCAATTTGGTCCTCTAACCCTTTGTGGCTGAATTTCTAGGTATAAATAGAGACAATTTCACACACAATTAATTTTGCAATTTATAAAAATATCCTTTTAGAGTAAATTTGAGGATATTACATATATCATCTGTAACACCCTCCCTGTAGCAATTTCGTACATTCTACTATTCCGATGATTGGAGTCGGTCTGGACAGCTAGAATGTCTGGAAAAATATTTAAACTAAAGTGAAGAACTATAATTAACTCAAATATTAATAAGAAAAATTTAGAAAAAATTTTAAAAATAAAATACAACCAAGTTAAATGAGCCGGTGCCCTAGCGATGGGTAACCTAGTGAGAAATTGCGGTTCTCGCAACTAGAAGCCCTAGACCCGGGGGAAAAATTATAAAATAATTTTTGGGACTCCAGAGAAGGGTCACTGAGGTTCTTATGGCATTAGAATGCCAAGGAAATATTTAGAAAAAATTTTCAATCGGTACAGACATTTTTGGCCCGTTAAGCCAAACGAAGGGCATTTTGGTCATTTTGCCTTCAGAGGTGATTTTTGGCCGACTTGTCCAGTTAAGTAAATAATTATTATGGCATAAAATGTGAATAAATATTACTAAAAATTGAATTGAAAATGAGTAGAAAAGAAAAGAAAAAAAATGAATTAAATGGGAATTTATGACATCACATGATGTCATTAGTGTGCCTTCACCCACTCAAGTGTTGACACATGGCATAAATGTGTTTAAAAGAGACAAATGGGCCGAAAAATGAGAGAAAAAAAAACCAGATTTCCATTTCTTCTTCTTCCTTGCCGTAAACCATTCTTCCCTAACCTCCATGGACAAGCTTTTTCAAGCTTGATTTTCCCTAGCTTCCACACCATAAAAGCCCTAGTTGTCTTCACAAAAATTTCACCCCACACCTTGAGGAAGCTTTGGGCAGCAAAATTTTGAAGAAAAATTAAAGTTTTGGTTGGCTTGGATTTGAGCTAAAAGAGGTTAGTGACCTAAACCTTGAATTTCACTTTAATTTCATGTTTAAGAACTATAAATATGTGTAAATGACAAAGAAATTTGATGAAACACCATTGGTATGCAAACCCTAAATTTTGGCAGCCATGGTTAGGGTAATATGGTGATGATTTTTTGGGGAGTTAACATGCTAGTATGGCTGCCCTTAATGAGTATGTCATAAGGGAATTGATAAATGCAATGATAATGCATGGTTTTGAAATGTTGAGTTAGGGTTTAGGTTGAGGAATGAGACTTTGATCATGTGATGATGGAAGTAGCCTTTAATGGTCAATTAGTGACCATTTGGTTTGGTTTGAATAAAAAATGAAGTGAATTGGGTTGTGGGATTTGAGGTTGGAGTGGCTGCCTTATGTGATATGCAGGTTTGGATGTGAGTCCAGCCTGTTTGGACTGCCATAACTTGAATTGTAGAGGTTCAATTGGTGTTTGGCCAATTGGACATGAAACTAGACACATAATGGCACAACTTTGGTGAAGAAACCATACCCATAAAACCAAACCAAGTGGACCAAAAGCTTACCCTAATCTGGATGAACTGCAAACTGTTTCTGCAGAATGACCAAATGAACAGTGATTGTTCATCTGGCCATAACTCAGTGTATAATGGTCCAATTGACCTGAAATTTTACCAGTAATAAGCTAAGATATAGACCAACTACTTTCATGAAGAAACCTACCCCAAATTATGACCATAACCTATCCAAAAAGGGAGTTACAGTCACTGTTCACTGCACTATAGACATGGTCAGTCCAGAAAAATTCCAATCCGGCCAGTTGTGGTTTTTGGACCATAACTTGAGTTACAAAACTCCAAATGGGGTAATTCAAAAAAGGAAATTCAACACAAAATAAGGAACAACTTTCATGTTGATCATTTTGCTAAATTACTACTGCAAGAGTGACCAATGGAACAGTAAAAATAAGGTATGAAAACTGAAATTTCTGCTCAATTAACTTTAAGCTTAGAGATGGTATTGGCAACCAATACCAACAAGTTTAAAATGCAAAATGTGGTATGTTGATGATATTTAAACTAATTTACCTATTGCCAATGTAAAAGTCAACATTTTGGTTGACCGATGAAATGAATAGTAATCATAAAAATTCAATTTCAAAGAATTACATAAATGAAAAGTGTTAAATGCCCTAGTAGGCCTAATGTGATTGGTTTGGATAGGTTGGCATGCCAATAGGGTTCTGTTAGTAGTACTGCATATGGCTTCATGCCATTCTGTATTTCATGTCTTCCCATACCATTATGTGACAAAATAGCCTTTGGCTATGATATTGAGTTGTTATACTCGGGTTTAATCCCCGATAATTATCACAGCCTATTAGCTGTTCTGTTGCACACTGGGAGACGCAATGTGACCAATGGTGTGATGGTCTGAGGTACTTAGTACCCAGTACCAGTTTACCCATTTATCCAGTCCAGTCAACTAGTATAGGTTACTCGGGCAGTATTAATAAATCTTACCAAACTTCAATTGAATAATATTGCAATAAACATTTGATACTTAGTTCACCAAAAAATGTAAACATACATTCTGTACACATGTTTTATTTTATTTTATTTTATTTTATATTGTCACCACTAAGCAGAATTGCTTAGCGCGTCGCTTTTGCCACGTGCAGGTATTGGAGACATAGCTGGGCAATCCAGCAGGCCTCATACAGGGTGAGCCTTCATATCTGCAGTCAGAGTTCAGAGTCACCTCACATTGCAGTGCATTTGGTAGGACATTAGGCCATTTTGATATTTTGATATTTTGATATTTTGATATTTTGTATTTTGTAACCTTCTGTAATGTATATTATAAATTCATGTAATTATGCTTTTGATGTAAGTATCTATGGAATATGTTCAGTAATAAATTGAGCATTTTTCATTGAGTTGATTGTGTTTTGAATTGAATTGAATTTTTGAGATACTGAAGTGAATTGAGAAATTGTTGAGAATATATTGGAGGTTGATTGAGAATAATGTGATGATATTATTGGAAGTGTTTTTAACAGGTTCAGAAGAACTGTTTTTCCAATTTATAGCCGGCACTCTGCCGAATTTTCTATAAAATTTATGGAAAAATTTAGATTTATCAAAAATTATAAATAAATGAATTAAAAAGGATTAATTGAAATTGAAACATGAATTGGTGTTCCGACACACTGAGTGGCATAACTTGCTCGGCTACACTGTAGACGGGTAAGGGGTGTCACATTTAGTGGTATCAGAGTATCGGTTTAGGCATTTCTGGGTCTAGATAGAGTACATACCATTGCATTGCATTTGTAAGTGTTGAGGTGACACTGATGCAGATCTGTTTGTTTTCTTATTTTGAATAGGATATGGATCCTATTTCGCAAAGAGCAGTTGATGAAGAGGTGGAGAGTCATGCTCCATTAAGGGCTGAGTCTAGGGGCAGGGGAGAATCTGCTCCACCAGCAGCTGAGGCACCTGCTCAACCTCAGTTTGCTCTATTCCAGCATATGACCGAGTTCTACCGGCAAATAATGGGGGCAATTCCACCACCACAGCCATAGCCACAACCTCCACTAGCCCCACAGAAGTCCCATTTGGAGAAATTGCGAAAATGTGAGGCTGTAGACTTCTTTGGGAAGAGGGAGGATGATCCCATGGCTGCGAAAAATTGGTTGGACAGAACCATCAGTCTTGGCAGCTAAAGCGCACCCCAGGCGGCACTGGTGGGTCTTTGTGTCCCTACCGAGGATGATGCATATCAGTGGTGGGACACAGTAACCAGTTAGGTGCAACCTGAACGGATCACCTGGGAATTCATCCTCACGGAGTTTAGGAAGAAATATATTAGTAAAGTGTATTTAGAAGAGCGAAGAAGGGAATTCATTAGTTTGAGACAGAGATAGTTGTCAGTGGCTGAGTATGAGCGCGAGTTTATTAGACTGAGCCGGTATGGGAGGGAGATAGTCCCTACCGAGGCAGAGAGGTGCAGACGGTTTGAGGAAGGGCTCAATGACAACATCAAAGTCATGATCACAGCACTGGAGATCATGGATTTTTCTAAACTGGTGGATGCTGCATCAAAAGTGGAAAGGGTTAGAATCAATGAATAAAATAGAAGGGAAAGACAGCAGAAGAGGGGTCCGGGTCAGTCCAGTGCATATTCTGCTCCCAGTAAGAAGAGTAAGGGTCCTCCTGCTCAGAGTTCGGGACCACCACAGGGTCAGGGTCAGTCTCAGGGGCCCAAACCACAGTTCACACCTAGGAGAGGCCAGTCTACACCATCAATGGGCAACTCTCCAGGGATAGTGTTTAGGGGACCAGCCCCTGCATCTTCTGCTTGTCAGTACTGTCAGAAGTGGCACAAGGGGGAATGTTGGCGAGTGACCGGTGCATGCTTGCGGTGTGGATCTACGGAACACCAGATCAAGAATTGTCCGAAGAGGACTACTACAGTTGCTCCAACACAAACTGATAGACCTGCTCCTGTACCACAAAGAGATAGGAAACCTGGTAAACCTGAGACAGCTGGTCCATCACTGAGGCCTGCATCCGAGTCAACTGAGAGGCCAGACACTAGAATACCAGCCAGGGCTTTTGCCATCAAAGCTCAAGAGGAGCAAGATGCCCCGGATGACATCAGGGGTACGTTTTCCCTCTACAACACTTCTGTACATGCATTGGTGGATCCAGGATTCACTCATTCCTACATTTGCATCAAACTACCCATAGAGAGGGGAGTTCCAGTAGAGGAGAGTGATCAAGACATTCTGGTCACAAATCCACTAGGCCACAGTGTGATAGTGAATAAGGTGTATAAAAGTTGCCCGTTGAGGATTAAGGGGTATGAATTCTCGGCAGACCTAATTGAATTGCCCTTCCACGAGTTTGACGTGATTTTGGGAATGGACTGGTTGTCACATCATCAGGCAATAGTTGATTGTAAATTGAAGAGAATTTCTCTAAAAACTTCTGAGGGTAATGAGATCACTGTTGTGGGTGAAAGGACAGATTTCTTGTCCAATGTTATCTCAGCTACAGTTGCAAGAAGAATGATAAGAAAAGGCTGTGAAGCTTACCTAGCACACGTGGTTGATACTAGGCAAGCTAAGCCAAACCTGAATGATATACCCACAGTAAGAGACTTCCCAGATGTATTTCCTGAAGAGTTGCCTAGTTTACCACCAAAAAGGGAAGTTGAGTTTGCTATTGAGGTAATGCCGGGTACAGCACCCATTTCCATTGCTCCTTATGGGATGGCACCCACTGAATTGAGGGAGTTGAAAACTCAGTTGCAAGAGTTGCTTGATAAGGGGTTCATACGCCCAAGTGTGTCACCATGGCAAGCTCCGGTGCTGTTTGTGAAGAAAAAGGATGGAACTTTGAGATTGTGTATTGATTACCGGCAGTTGAATAAAGTAACTGTGAAGAATAAATATCCATTACCCAGAATTGACGATCTGTTTGATCAGTTGAAGGGAGCCGGTGTATTTTCAAAAATTGACCTCAGATCAGGGTATCATCAGTTGAGGGTAAAGGATGCAGATGTGTCAAAAACTGCATTCAGAACCCGATATGGGCACTATGAATTTCTAGTGATGCCGTTTGGGTTAACAAATGCACCAGCAGCATTTATGGACCTTATGAACCGTATCTTCCATCCATACTTAGATCGCTTCGTAGTGGTATTTATTGATGATATTTTGGTGTATTCCAAGACCAGGGAAGAACATGACGAACATTTGAGGATTGTTCCGCAAACCCTGCGAGAAAAGAAGCTGTATGCTAAGTTGTCCAAGTGTGACTTCTGGATGAGTGAAATCTCCTTCCTTGGACACATAGTATCAGCAGAGGGGATTAGAGTGGATCCCAAAAAGATAGAAGCAGTGATGGAATGGAAGCCTCCCAGAAATACAACTGAGGTCAGAAGTTTCTTGGGGCTAGCTGGGTATTACAGAAGATTTGTGAAGGGATTTTCCTTAATAGCTGCTCCAATGACCAAGTTGTTACACAAGAATGTCAGATTTAATTGGAATGACAAATGTCAGGCTAGTTTTGAGAGGTTAAAGGCTATGTTGATAGAGGCACCAGTGTTAACACAGCCAGTGTCGGGAAAGGACTTTGTGGTCTACAGTGATGCCTCACATAATGGGCTAGGGTGTGTATTGATGCAAGAGGGGAAAGTGGTCGCCTATGCTTCCAGGCAGTTAAGGCCACATGAACAGAACTACCCTACTCATGACATGGAGTTAGCAGCGATTATCTTCACACTGAAGATATGGAGGCATTATTTATATGGTGAAAAATGCTACATCTATACAGACCACAAGAGTCTAAAATATTTACCAACCCAGAAGGAGCTCAATCTTAGACAGAGGCGATGGATTGAGTTCCTAAAGGACTATGATTGTGTGATAGATTATCATCCTGGGAAGGCAAATGTAGTTGCTGATGCTTTGAGCAGGAAGTCCATCACAGCTTTAAGATCACTCAATGCCTGTCTGTCCTTAGCTCAAGATGGAGCTATTTTAGCTGAGTTGCAAGTGAGGCCAACCCTACTACAGCAAATACAAGATGGGCAGAAGGCAGATGAAAAACTAATGGCAATTATGGCTAAAATTCCTGAGGGGAAGGAAACTGAATATGAGGTGAAAGCAGATGGTTGTCTATACTACAGAGGAAGAGTGTGTGTACCAGATGATGGGGAACTGAAGACTAGTATTTTGAAAGAAGCACACACGAGTGTTTATTCTATGCACCCGGGGAGCACAAAAATGTATAATGATTTGAAGCCTCATTATTGGTGGCCTGGTATGAAGAGGGATATAGCTGACTATGTGACTAAATGCTTGATATGTTAGCAAGTTAAGGCAAAACATCAAGTTCCATCGGGTTTGTTACAGCCTATAAACATACCTGAATGGAAATGGGACCGGGTCACAATGGATTTTGTTAGTGGTCTACCTCTCACCGAAAGGAAACATGATGCAGTATGGGTGATAGTGGATAGATTGACGAAGTTAGCACATTTTCTGCCAGTTAGGACTGACTACTCACTGGAGAAGCAACAGAATTGTATATCAGTGAGATAGTTAGGCTGTATGGAATACCACTTTCTATCATATCTGACCGAGACCTAAGGTTTACTTCAAGATTCTGGAAGAAGTTGCATGAATCCTTGGTTACACAACTCCACTTCAGCACAGCTTTTCATCCTCAGACGGATGGGCAATCAGAAAGAGTAATCAAGGTAAACAACTGAAACCAATTGAACTAATGCAAATATTGAACTGAAATGATAATAATAACATGAAATATATGTCAGGTCCTTGAGGATATGCTGAGGAGTTGTGTCATTGAGTTTGAGGGAAGTTGGGATAGATACCTCCCACTAGCAGAATTCGCATACAACAATAGCTACCAAGCTAGCATCCAAATGGCCCCATATGAAGCATTGTATGGGAGGAAATGTAGAACTCCAGTGTGTTGGACTGAATTGGGCGAAGACAAACTAGTAGGGCCAGACCTGGTAAAATAGACTGAGGAGAAAGTAAAACAAATCAAAGCCAATCTGAAGGTTGCCTCAGATAGATAGAAATCTTATGCCAACCGGAAGAGAAAAGAAATAGAATATGCGGTTGGCGACAAAGTGTTCCTCAAGGTGTCACCGTGGAAGAAGGTACTGAGGTTTGGAAGAAAAGGTAAGTTGAGCCCTAGGTTCATCGGCCCATATGAAGTCATTGAACATGTGGGTCCAGTGGCCTATAGGCTAGCTTTACCACCAGAGCTGGACAAGATCCACAATGTGTTCCACGTGTCTATGCTAAGAAGATACCGCTCAGATCCTTCACATATCATCTCCATGGAAGAAATTGAAGTACAACCGGATTTGACATATGAAGAAGAACCCATACAGATCCTGGCTCGGGAAGTGAAAGAGTTGAGAAATAAACAGATCCCACTGGTGAAAGTGCTTTGGAGGCACCACAACACTGAGGAGGAAACTTGGGAAAGTGAAGAGACGATGAGGCAACAGTTCCCTCAACTGTTTGCATCAGGTAAATTTCGAGGACGAAATTTAAATTAGAGGGGAAGAATTGTAACACCCGTTGAGGATTTAGGGGTATGAACCTATCCAAAAAGGGAGTTGCAGTCACTGTTCACTGCACTGTAGATATGGTCAGTCCAGAAAAATTCCAATTCGGCCAGTTGTGGTTTTTGGACCATAACTTGAGTTATAAAACTCCAAATGGAGTGATTCAAAAAAGGAAATTCAACTAGACAAAATAAGGAACAACTTTCATGTTGATCATTTTGCTAAATTACCACTGCAAGAGTGACCAATGGAACAGTAAAAATAAGGTATGAAAACTAAAATTTCTGCTCAATTAACTTTAAGCTTAGAGATGGTATTGGCAACCAATACCAACAAGTTTAAAATGCAAAATGTGGTATGTTGATGATATTTAAACTAATTTACCTATTGCCAATGCAAAATTCAACATTTTGGTTGACCGATGAAATGAATAGTAATCATAAAAATTCAATTTCAAAGAATTACATAAATGAAAAGTGTTAAATGCCCTAGTAGGCCTAATGTGATAGGTTTGGATAGGTTGGCATGCCGATAGGGTTCTGTTAGCAGTACTGCATATGGCTTCATGCCATTATGTATTTCATGGCTTCCCATGCCATTCTGTGACAAAATAGCCTTTGGCTATGATATTGAGTTGTTATACTCGGGTTTAATCCCGGATAATTATCACAGCTTATTAATTACATTGCACAAGGAGACACAATGTGACCGATGGTGTGATGGTCCGAGGTACTTAGTACCCAGTACCAGTTTACCCATTTATTCAGTCCAGTAAACTAGTATAGGTTACTTGGGCAGTATTAATAAATCTTACAAAACTTCAATTGAATAATATTGCAATAAACATTTGAGACTTAGTTCACCCAAAAATGTAAACATACATTCTGTACACATGTTTTATTTTATTTTATTTTATTTTATATTGTCACCACTAAGCAGAATTGCTTAGCGCGTCGCTTTTGCCACGCGCAGGTACTAGAGACATAGCTGGGGAGTCCAGCAGGCCTCATACAGGGTGAGCCTTCATATCTGCACTCAGAGTTCAGAGTCACCTCACATTGCAGTGCATTTGGTAGGACATTAGGCCATTTTGATATTTTGATATTTTGTATTTTGTAACCTTCTGTAATGTATATTATAAATTCATGTAATTATGCTTTTGATGTAAGTATCTATGGAATATGTTCAGTAATAAATTGAGCATTTTTCATTGAGTTGATTGTGTTTTGAATAGAATTGAATTTTTGAGATACTGAAGTGAATTGAGAAATTGTTGAGAATATATTGGAGGTTGATTGAGAATAATGTGATGATATTATTGGAAGTGTTTTTAACAGGTTCAGAAGAACTGTTTTTCCAATTTATAGCCGGCACTCTGCCGGATTTTCTATAAAATTTGCGGAAAAATTTTGATTTATCAAAAATTATTAATAAATGAATTAAAAATGATTAATTGAAATTGAAACATGAATTGGTGTTCCGATACACTGAGTGGCATAACTTGCTCGGCTACACTGTAGACCGGTAAGGGGTGTCACATCATCTATGCACCTCTGGTTTGACCTACTTATCTTATAAGTGTTCAACTGTGTTTGTCCTAATGTCATAATGTCAAATGGCATGAGACTCACGATTCTACTTTTATTAGTATCTCATAGTAGTCCATAAAAATTAATAAACATAGGTGACAGTCTGGCCGGATAGATCATGTTTGACAACATATCTTCAACTATAAATCATTATTTATAGTAATTGTGCTAGACAATGCCCTCATTCATATTCTCAACTCTTTGAGAATGAAACTTCCTAATAAGAAACTAATGGGTTGTTCGATTAACCATAAACATTTTAAGTTAAAAGTAACATTAAAAGCCATTTGTTAGGAATTAGTTTTATAATACACAACAGTATGGTGTTGCTCCAAGGCATTCCACTAATAAGAAATATTAATTAGCATACTTATAATTTCAATAAAGAAAAAGAGAATTAAAATAACAATATAAGGAAAGAAGAGTTAAATGGAAGGAGTTCTAAATCCTGAACTCCAATTCGGCTAGGGTTGTGATTTGACCTTAGCCACCTTTTCTTCTCCTCTAAGCCATGTTAAGGATGTTCCACAAACACCATAAAACATAAACAAGTTAGATTAAAATCAAATCATATTAAAAGATTAAAATCAAATCATATTAAAAAATAAGGAACCAAATTAAATCACATGAACTTTATCTTTATTTGTACAATGGTATTAATAAAGAAAAATATCTTAGGATGATCCCTATAAGAGAAGAAAAATATCATAGGATCATCTCTATAAGAGTTCATTAAGTTACAATGGCAGTAACTTAGAAAAATGAATCGTGCAAAAAAAGTGTAGAAAATTAAATATTGAAATTGCTAAGCTATTGCTTCTTACATATGTCTAGATTTTGTCCACTTATTTAAAATTAATTTGCATACCAATCTGCAAGGAAATTGAAGAAACTTAAAATATGAAAATGTTAGATGACATTTGGAACTTAGTTTTTGATGCAAAATCACCAAAAAAAAAAAAGGTTAAAGCTACACTAAGATTGATATCCCTCATTTTGAGTGTGTGCAAAATCATGTGTAATTAGATGCAAAATTTAAAAATTCATAACACACAAAAGAAAACTCGAATCAAGATGATCCAAACATGAAAGTTTCATGGTTTTTGGTGGAGAATCTAGTAAAAATATTTATGTGAGTTTGAAAAATCACATATCTATGAGATATAAGATAGGCAGTAACTAAAATGCCCTAGATTTACACAGAGTGTGTGAGTTTGCTCTCAAAATTTATTCAATTAAGTTGAAAAAAAGAAGTTCAAAGACCTAACTCTCAAAAGAAATGTAAACGAGACATTTTACATGTTATATTTATGTGTTTTAGATGTTCTTGCCTTTGAAAATAAAAGAAAAGAAGAAGAAGAAGAAGAAGAAGAAGAAGAAGAAGAGAAGGAATGAGTGGTGTGTGGCTTGAAAAGGAGAGGTGAGGCATATGGTTGCTAGGTTTTCAGAGAGTGGGCAATAATTAAGAGTGAACGAATGCCTCTTTAGAATTTTCAAGGGGTATTTATATCGTTTGCACTAATTAGGATGACCAATCCTCACTAAATAAGAAAAATCTTGACTTTTTACTAGCATCCTAACTAGTGTTATTGCCTTCCCTTTTAGTGTGATTCTCTCTCTCTCTCTCTCTCTCTCTCACACCATATTCGGCTAGGGTGGGATATGCTACCCAAATTATTTTTTGTTTTATTTTTTTCATTTACTTCCTAAATTGTGTCATTTTCTCCTAAAGTGCATGATCAAGGTAGGTTCAACCTGCTTTCACCCATGTTAGCCAAATGAGCCTCAAGCAAGGTCCTAATGGGCCTTGTTTTGGCCAAGCTCTTTCTAGGGCTCCCTCTGGTCAAGTTTGGGCTAGTGATGCCCTAAATTGAGCCAAGCTTTGAAAGCTTATTGGACTTCATGAGCCACTAAAGCTTATTTAATTTTTATCTTATTTTTTAATTATCCTTAAAATTATTATTTTTTCATGCGTAAACCATCTCATTTCATCTCTTTAATGCTTTTAGAAGCTTTGAAACATTTTAGGGCTCCTCACTATGTCAGATATGTAAGTCATTAGGATACAAAAAATAAGGGTTTACATTTTGCCCCCTACTTTGGTGGTGTTATAATGTCACTTATGGGAACAAGTCCCACATTGATAGCGTACAAGAAAATTAAAGGGCATGTAAGTGTTAGCAAACCAAACAAAAAAGTCTTAGGGCATTTTGGTAATGGGAGCCTAGTTTCAAGCCTAGATCAACATGTAGCTTGCCAGTTTGATATTAACACTCTTGGTTCCATAATTCTTAACATGGTACCAGAGCTCTTAATTTATTATGGCTTTAGTACTATTCACAGTAATGTTCATGGGTATTATTCATAGGTACTATTCATGACACTACTCATAGAAACAATTTTGATGAGATTTTGGATTGTTTTGCCACTTTTTTATGGAGATTTTGGGTTATTGTGATTATTTTTTGGGTATTTCAGATCTATTGTGGCCTATTTTGAGTTGCTAAATTTACTACAATAACTATTTTAAGGAGATTTTAGGTATCTCTTTTAGACTAAATCGGTCCGAACAGCTACAACGTCTGAAAAAATGTTTAGACTAGAGTGAGGAATCATAAATAACTCAAATATTAATAAGAAAAATTTAGGAAAAATTTTTGAAATAAAATACAACCAAGTTAAATGAGCCGGTGCCCTAGCGATGGGTAACTTAGTGGGAAGTTGCGGTCCTCGCAACTAGAAGCCCTAAAACCCGAGAGAAAATTCATAAAATAATTTTTGGGACTCTAGAGAAGAGTCATTGAGGTTTTGATGGCATTAAAATGCTAAGAAAATGCTTAGAAAATTTTTTCGATCGGTACAGACAATTTTAGCTCGTTAAGCTAAACGGAGGGCATTTTGGTCATTTCGTCTTCAGAGATGATTTTTGACCGACTTGTCCAATTAAGTAAATAATTATTATGATAAAAAATATGAATAAATATTGTTAAAAATTGAATTGAAAATGAGTAGCAAAGAAAAGAAAAGAAAAGAAAATGAATTAAAATTACAAGTTTGACCTCATGCTTATGTCACTAAGCACTCTCACCCAATCACAAAGTGACACATGTCCATAAACCGCTTAAAATGAGTTAAATGGGCAGAAAATTGAAATGAAAAAACTGCACTCTTCTTCCTCCCATAGCCCAGCTGATTCTCTCACTCCCTTCCACCATTAGAGCTTTGGCAAGCTTCATTTCTCACTCCAATTCACCTCAAAACCTTATCCTCCCTTCACTAAAAATTTCCCTTACCACTAGAGCAAGACTTGGGCAGCAATTAGAAGAAGAGAAAGTGGAAGAAAGTGAGGCTGTGAACAAGCTTAGAAAATCACCAAAGAGGTTAGTGCCATATTCTTTGCTTTTACATCTTTCTAAACATGAATTTAAGCTATGTTAAGTTGAAATTTTGATAAAAATTGAATTAATGAGGCATGATTATGTTCCATGAAATTTTGACAGCCTTAACATGAGGTAGGGTTAGGATAATTCTTTGATTTAAAGTGACATATTAGCTACTCCTAGTATAAATTATATGATTAGTATCGCAAATTAGGAGTAAGATGCATGAATTGGAGGCTTGGTCAATTAGGGTTAGGGTTTTGAAATTTAATTTTGGTGGTGGATGAAAATGGACATAAACTAAAGTTGTAATGGTCAATTAGTGACCATTTGGCTATGTTTAATTAGGAAATGAAGTGATTTGTGCCATGGGAATTGAGGTTATGTATGCTGTCCAGTGTGCACTAAAGGTCTGGAAGTGAGTCCAGCATGTTTGGGCAGCTATAACTTGGGTTGTGTAGGTTCAATTGGAGCAAGGCCAATTGGGCATGAAATTAGACACATAATGGCACAATTTTGGTGAAGGAACTCTGTCCAAAACTAAACATAGGATGCCCTCAAAATTGGCCAAATCCAGGTGACTTACATTCTGCCTAGGCAAAATAATCGAATGAATAGTGTTCATTCATTTGGTCATAACTAAGTGTAGAAAGGTCTAATTGACCTGAATTTTTACCATTAGAAAACTGAGACATAGCCCTACAACTTTCATGAAGAAAACAAACCCAAATTTTGATAATAACATGTCAAAAAACTGACTTGCAGTCAGTATACAAAAAACTGCAGAATTAATTCTGCCAGAAATTTTGGAAAAATTATAATCCGGCTAGTTATGGTGTTTAAGCTATAACTTGAGCTACAAAACTCCAAATGGAGTGATTCAAAAAAAGAAATGTAACTAGCCACAATAAGAAACAACTTTGATGAAGAATATTTGGCCAAATTCTCAGTGTAGAATAGCCTAATGGAACAGTGAACTCTAGCACCTAAAACTGAAATTTCTGATTTATTTTCCATTGGTTAGAAGTATGGATTGGTAACTAATGCCAACACTTTTGGGAACCAAAATATGGTAAATCTATGTGATTAAAACTCATGTAACCATTATATATGAAAAAGTCAATATTTTGACTTAAATGACTAAATGAATAGGAACCTTGCGTGTTAAGTACAAATATTTAAGAAATAACTTTGTAATATGCCCTAGTAGGCCTAATGTGATTGGTTTGGATAGGTTGGCATACCAATAGGGTTCTGATTGCAGTACTGCATATGATGTATGGCTCCTTTCCATTCTGTGATATGATAGCCTATGGCTATGTTGATTATGATGTTATACTTGGCTTTATGCCTTATTGCTTTTATGGCTTATTAGCCATTCTGTTTACACACCGAGAGACACATTGTGACCGATGGTGTGACGGCCCAAGGTACCTGGTACCCAGTGCTAGTTTACCCATTTATCCAGTCCGGTTAAATTGTATAAGTTACTTGGACATGGCAAAGTATAAATGTAATTGAATTGATTATTAAAGGAAGTAAGGAAATTAAATATCAAGATAAAGAACAAGAATGATTATAACAATAAAAAGAGGCTCAAAATCATCAAGAAAACGATTAATAAAATGCTAGAAAGAGTTAATATCATAAAATGTATATAATTAGCCTTCGACTGAATAGTAATTTAGTAATTATTTATTTCTTATAGGCACAATAACTAGGAAATTTTTACTTTTATTTGTATATTATATTTTCTTTTATTATTGGCACCACTAAGCTTTATGCTTAGCGCGTCACTTTTGCAACGCGTAGGTACTGAAGATTTGGCCAGAGAGCCCTGTAGACCACAAACTGGGTGAGACTTATACACAGTTCTGCATAGTATCCGTGTCACCTCATAGGCTACAGTGCATTGGTAGGACACTAGGTCCCATTTTGGTATTTTATATTGTTTGTACTGTTTGTAATCAAACTTTTATTTTCTCATGTATAAATTAAAACTTATGTAATATAATTTGGTATGAATGTCAGTATTTGTAAATTTATGTTTATGAATGAAATGTACATGATTATAATGTTAAATGAATGAATGACAAATGGAAGAATTATTGAGAAATTGTTGAAAATTGATGTGAAGATTGGGGAGTTGTGGAATAGAATGACTATTGGAAGTGTTTTTCACAGGTTTCGAAGAACTGTTTTCTCCATTTTTAGCCGGTAATCTGCCAGATTTTCTATAAAATTTTCAGAACCTCAAATGTATTTATAATTTCAGTAAATGACCTAAATGAGTTAAATTTCACAAATTACACTTCATAACCATGAAGAAATAAATTAAGAAAGGATAAAAATAATTGTGATAAAATATAGTGTTCCGGTACACTGTGTGGCATATCTTGCTCGGCTACACTGTAGACGTGTAAGGGGTGTTACCTTGTAAGATTCTTAATTAAGGCTTATTTGAAGCATTATTATGAATTAATAAGTTAAAAAAAAATGAAAAGAAATAAGTTCAAATAAGCAGAGTAAGAACCAAAGTGAAAAACGGAGTTAGGAACTTATCGGACATTATGAAAAAGATGAATAGAAACCCGTAAGAGCAAAATTTGATCAACTAAATTTAAAGGTCAAATATTGACAAAAAAATGAGATAAATTAAGTTAATGAAGTGAGATTAATTTAACTAATCATTATTAGAAAAATTAAACATAATTAAAAGAATAGTCAAATGTAATGATTATGAATTTCACTATAATTACAAATTTGCCATTCACCAATATTTACAAGTTTACCATTAGGGAATTAAATAATATAAATATCTAACATTAAAGACAAATGACCATTTTCTTCTTCTTCTTCTTCACATGTTGGCTAAACCTCCTCTCTTTCCTTCCTCCATTGATGCTTTCTTCATAGCTTGAATTCTCACCTATTTTCCCACCTTCCATCACTTAAGATAGTCAAATCAAGTTTCAATTTAGTGAGAGCACCACTTTAAAGCAAGAAATTTCAAGGATTAGGAAGGTTACTAAGTAACCAAGTTGAGGAAAAACTCAAGGAAAGAGCAATAAAGTTGATTAGAGGTGATATTGAAGAGCCAAGCAAAGATTAGGAGCTTAAATTTGGGTATGTGCACTCTTAATACCTTAATTGCTTCAAAAGTTGTTACTTAAAGTTTCATGCCTATTAGGGTTTTTGGCAAAATTGAGTGTATATGTCTAATTTTTATGTAGAAAAATGATGCTTAGTGTGTGTAAAGGAAGTATCGCTTATTAGGAATTGTAGACACCATATTTTAGTCGACCCTCAAATGCAAGGTTCTTTTAAAAATTGAAACTTCATTATGTTGTCCATTCTCGATCGATGATCCGATCATAGGTAGCTTTTCTGAACTCACCAATGGCTTATCTTTGGAATAAATCGATCTCACGTTCAAGTTAGATTGCTTTCTGATCTCTTAGCCTTTATCCGATGTGTTCGAATCGATATTGGACCTCCAGACCATTCAATCTTGCATGCTTTTATTTTTCGATCTCCCTATGTTCAAATACCTCAAAATTTTGGATCTGCATATGGTATTGTGATCAGGTATCTCGATCTAATTGTCTAAACATTCTTCAAGCAGAGCTAAGGTTTTATTCGATCCCTAAATAATGATTCCAACCTTAAAAAGCTCAAGTCATTTTCAAATCTTTACAATTCTATCAAATCACTCTTCGAATGTTTTAAAGTTTCATTCAATATTCAGTCAAAGTTCCGTCCGATCTCATGTTCACGTGTAATGTTTTTCTGATATCTTGAAGTGGCTTGATGTTTTATGATTAATAACCGATCTTGGGTTTAATGTTCAACTGCATTCAATTGATTAAGTACTCAGGCAATTTGGTTTGGATGCTTTCCGATCTCATCAAGAAATTGAACATGAAAAAGACTTAGATTCATTTCAAAATAAAAATATACAAGTCATTCGGCAGGAAGGTCTCCCCTAACCTGCTCTCCGAGTACATTATCAGTTCTATCATTCTCTCTCTTTCTCTCAGGCTCATCCTCGCTCTCCACTTCACCTCTGGGGATGAGATCCACCATCCAGGGGAAGTCTTCCTCAAGATAGCACCTCACAAGCTTAGCCAGAAGATCGCCATGAGCATTCACATAAGCACCAGCTTCTCTCGCTATGGCCTATTCTTCTTTCACTTTGATCTCTTCGGTAAGGTGAGTGACATTGGTAGATCGGCAAGCCCGAGCATCTTTAAGTTCCAGCTCCAGTTTAGCTATCCTATCCTCACAAGACTTTGTCCGATCTTCAATTTGGGTGATGTGGTCCTCAGCAGATGAAAGTTGGGCTCTGGCTGAAGCTGCATCCTAGACCGCCTTCAGAATTTCCTATCTCAAGAGATGGGCCTTTTCTCTTATTATATGTTGGTTCACAATGCTCTCTACACTCAAGCTCATCGTCTGAGCCAAGAGATTGTCAATCCTATCCGGAACCAGTTTATTCCGATCTTCCTGAAAGCAGATGGTGCCACCCAAGACCTTAGCCAAGTCAGGATTCCCCCGAACTGAGTGATTCTTTTCCAGGGAGTGGATGAGGACCTGAGCACCATAAGAGAGGGTCCTTACATTTGGTTCAGCTTATCGAGGAGGGCAAAGAGCGATCTCTACCTCTGGGGTTGGCTATTCTGGAGGTAGAAACGAAGAGCCCAACACTTCTACTGAGTCCCGCCTCGTCATTTAAGAGGGAGCAGCAACTTTCATTTCTCGCACTTTTTGGGCGACCTCCCTTTTTTGCTTATGGCTCTCCTTCACACTCTCGCCTCCCGCCATACCTGTACAGAAAACAAGTTAGTGAGATCACCAAAGTTAGGAGACTAAAGATTTAGGTTATACCGATCCCGGGTCTGAGGTTAGAGAGCTGCAGCTCATAATCCTCATGGGTGATCATTAGCATTAGCCACCACTTCAGTTCGGCCATAATCGCATCCAAACACGAACACTTGTGAGTGGCTGCCTGATCATTCAATTCCTTTACCATGGCATCCTCGTCCTTATTTAAGGTGATCTTCTTTGGAATTGAAGGAACTAGATACTGCCAACTGCACAGGATACCCTCAAAGGCATTCGGTTCCTTACTTCTCAATATGAAGAACTGATTTTTCCAATTCTTCAACGAATAAGGGAGATCGGTGAAAAGCCCGCAATTCAGCTTGGCTTGGAAAAACCAATACTCATTGTCTTTCCACTGAGCGAGCCTATGCAACCCAGTAAAAACCCTTGCTATAGGCTCGAGCTTTTTAGGTCGGCATAAACCTCTGAAAGCCACTAGAGTCCGCCAGGAGTTCGGGTGCACTTAGGCTATACAGACATGATGAAACTTCAGAACGGCTCTAAAGAATTCGTTCATGGGAAACCGAAGCCTGGCCTTCAATTATTCTTCATATACCATGATCAGGTAATTTCCTTCAAAGAAATGATCAGTTCGAAGATCGCCATGACATCTGATAGGCTCAAAGGTGTCACACTCTACTCCTTCATAAGATGTAACATGATCTCGTAGTACACCTAATGAATTACTGTACTTCACCTACCGGTAACCTATTAAATTTACTACAAGAGATTTTAAATCAATTTTTGTGAAATTTAAATCATCGATTAAAATCTGGTGTTACAAAATTCTTTTTAAAATTTCGACAGAGTGCCGACTGTATTTTGAGAAAACAGTTCTTCAAACCTAAAAAGGAAAATGCTCCCAATATGTTTTCTCAAATAAAACTCCAATAAACTTCATTTCATCTCATAATTTAACCTCAATAATCAAATCATTTCATTTTCAAACCAACCTCATCATAAAAGAAACATTTCATTGATTACAAGACTCAAAAATTAATATTACAAAACTATACAGGTAAATGAAATCTCAAATTTACATTACAATAATTCACATTTAATTACATACCAAACTAATTTACAAGAGTTTTTATACAATTACTCAAATAATTTACATACATATATTTATATGCATACATCAAAACCTATGTACCCAGTATACCTATGATATACCTGGAGCTGATCTGAATGTGTCTTCAAAGAAGCTTACTCAACTGCTCTATACTCTTTTCACCTGCGACAATATACAAAGCTATCGCTGAGTGGTGAACTCGGTAGTGAACAACTATAATTTAAAACATAGTACAATATACATTGACAAAATTATAACAATTAATTTGAAAGTCTCAAAATTCAACAAAATTCCAAAAGTCAAAATCTTAGTTGCTAATAATATAAATCATTAGTTAAAATGACTTTGACCAAGAAATTCAATTTATCAAATCACAACTGGACATTTAAAATAATTTCAGCAATTATGGAAATAAAGATTAATTCCAACAAAATCAATTATATATAAATCATAATTGAAATCACAATTCTTTACTATTCAAAAACCATTCTTTATCTCACTAACTATGCAAGATTAATCCATAAGGGCCATCTTCAAGGTGATTCTAACTCCCTATGGTCGAGAAGGTCAAATCGGATTCTAACCCCTTATGGTCGGGGAGGTCGAATCATCGTGCATAGTACACATCACAATAATGAAACTTCCAAAAGGGCCATAACATATAAACTTAGATCTAACCTCTAATAAGAGGAGAATCTAAGCTTGTGCACGTACCATGGTAATCAAAACAAAGCTAACTCCATTGTCTTCTCAACAAATAAGAGAGACAGGTAATAACCTAGTCAAGCATCTATAGTGAGATATAAAACAATATCATGAATCTCTTTATCCTTTTTGTGAGCATAAATCACAACACAATTCAATTCAATGTTAATTCCAATATCCAATAATTTTTATGCTCATCAGAATTCAAAATATATTCTATCACAATTTTCTAAAACATAATTTATTCAATCCACAACAATGCTTAATACTTGTTGAAATACCATTTCACAAAGCTAAATTCATACATACTATAATAATTTCAATAATCATTGAATTAAATCTAATACTTGATAAACATAATACATAAGGAAAATAACGTCATTTAATCATGTGAAATATTCAGAACAAAATCAATTAAAAACTAGTTGTGCACAAACCTCTGATGAGTCACCTCTTGGCCTTGAATCAGTGGGTCTTTTCCCTTCCTAGTGTCTTTTCTAATTGAAACACACAATTAAAGTGTTTCAATGCTCATTTAAATTATTTCTAATAATAAGGTTCAATAATTAAATTTTATTAATACTATTCCTTTCATTAGTCAACCTATAATGTTGACCTTTAATACACACTAGGTGAATTAGTTTTAATGTCACTAATATGTTCCATTTTTCACTCCTCACATATTGATATAGGTTGCCAATTTCATTTCAAAGCTTATTGCATTTTATTGCAATTATTTAAACTTCATAGCCAATGTTTACTGTCTATTGGACCAAGCTACAGTGTAAATTTAGCAGATTTCTCTTCATTAAATTGTTTCTCATTGTGTCTTCTTTAATTTTCTTTTTGAATCACTCCATTTGGAGATGTATAGTTCAAGTTATGGTCAATTAACCATAACTAGGTCAAATCTATATTTTAGTTTCCTTTTTAGGCATTTTCGGTTTTGATTTTACTAATTTATTTGGACTATTTGTAATTACATTGAGGTCTAACATTCTTCATAAGTATTGTTGCCCTATGTCTTAAGGACAATCAAAAATTTTTCTTCCCTTTTTTCAAGTCTTATAGAATTCTTTATAGATAAATTGTTAACTTGGACTCAGAGGTCCTATATTAGCATGGTCCTCAATTAGGTCGATGACTTTGACCTTAAATTCTGACCTTATACATTTATAATTTGAGGAAGTTGTCTAAAACAATATTTTAGCTCTCTTTCTTAGCTTTCCATATTGGTATAGCTCATTTAAATTGGACACTTCTTGTGGGAGATATGCTTATTTCAATTTTCTGGATTTTATGGTTAATTGTACCAATTCCAGATTTTATACATCAACTTGATCAAACTAATTGACCTATTTCTCTTAGTTTCTGGGTTTCGGTCAAATTGCCAATATTGTAGATTTATTCTTATTGAAATTTTGGGACTGATTTCATGTCATTTGGAGTTCTATGGACCAAGTTATGGTCATTTTACTATTGCTGGTCAAGTTGCACTTATATTGCAAAGTTTAGGTCATTTTTAGGTCAAAGTCAATTCGTCCAGTTTTTGTAACCCAACTTTAGCGATCATTTTTTACTTGGTAATTGGCATTTCTAGGTTTGGTGGTCTTCACCAAAGTTGTAGCCCTATGTCTAAACTTTCCATCGGTATAAATTTCAGGTCATTTGGACCAATTTTGAGTGAGTTATGGCCAAAATACTGACTACTGTTCATATAGTCAAAATTCTAGGTTTTCATGTCATGCAATTCCGAATTTGGTCATTCTTTTAGGTCACTTCTAGGCAGAATTTGGGCAAGCACTCTATATGAAAGTTGGTCCATATTGAGTCTAGTTTCACCTTCAATTGGCCTCATACCAATTGGGGTCACACAAATTAGATTATAAGCTCAATTGTATACTGCCCTTATAGACTTCATCAAATACACAACCATTACACATCCTACTTGCTTCACCCTAACTTTCCTTACCAAATTTCTGGATTTATAAGACACTAACATCATTCATCACATCTCAACATGGTCATTTTAGACAGAATATACACATTTTCAATACACATATTACAACTTTAATTCTCAAAGTTACATTCCACATTCACATATACATGAAATCACTTACTTTTACTACATACAATTTCAACCATTACTTCCATATACTGCACTCAATCCATCAATACCATAATTCATCATTTGAATTCATGAAATCAAACATTAATCCATAAAATTCAAGGCTGCCAAAATTGGCTGTAACACCCTCCCGGTAACAACTCCGTACATTCTACTGTTCCGGTGACCAGTGTCGGTCCGGACAGCTAGAATGTCCAGAAAAATATTTAAACTAAAGTGAGGAACCATAATTAACTCAAATATTAATAAGAAAAATTTAGTAAAAATTTTAGAAATAAAATACAACCAAGTTAAACGAGCTGGTGCCCTAGCGAGGGGTAACCCAGAGGGAAGTTGCGGTTCTCGCAACGAGGAGCCCTAGACCCGGGGGAAAAATTATAAAATAATTTTTGGGACTCTAGAGAAGGGTTAGTGAGGTCCCTATGGCATTAGAATGCCAATAAAATATCTAGAAAAATTTTTCAATCGGTACAGACAATTTTGACCCGTTAAGCCAAACGGAGGGCATTTTGGTCATTTCGCCTTCAGAGGTGATTTTTGGCCGACTTGTCCAGTTGAGTAAATAATTAATATGACATAAAATATGAAGAAACATTACTAGAAATTAAATTGAAAATGAGTAGTGGAGGAAAGGAAAGAAAATGAGGAAAAAGCTTATTTATGACATCATGGTGATGTCATTAAGAAAATTTTGACCAATCACAATTAAACCATCAATTGACTAACTAATAAAAAGACTAAATGAAGACTAAATAACCAAAAATTGCAGCAGCCACCCCTCCTTCCTCATGCAGCCGAAACCCTAGTCCCATAGCCACCCTCCATTAAAGCTTTTTCAAGCTTTAGATTTCCATCATTTCCACCATATTTCCCTAACCCCTTTCATTAAACCTTGACCATATCACTTGGGGAAGCTTTTGGCAGCCAAGAAAGTGAAGGAAAGTGAAGATTTAACTTGGGAAAAATCTGCCTATAAGAGGTTAGTGCATCTATATCCTCAAAACTCTTTATTTTCATGGTTTGGGACTTGAAACTTAGTGAGAATTGCAATTTAAATGAACAAAAACTCATGTGTATGAGTACATAAATTTCGGCTGCCCTAGCTATGGAATAGGAGGGAGTGTTTTTGATGAGCTTGAAGTGAACTAGAATCATGTTGGAAGTTATAAACACAAGAATAATGAATTAAAAGCTAACTAAGGTAAATTGTATAAAACATGAATTTGAATTAGGGTTTTGTGAGCAAAATGTAAACTTGGTTTAGGAAATTATTAGAGAACATTTTAATGGTCAATTAGTGACCATTTTAGGTAAGTTGACCATAAAATGGACTGAAAAATAGGATTGCAAAGTGAAGTTGCAGGCTGCCCTAGGACAGCAGCAGAAGGACTGAAAATTCAGTCCACTTGCACTGCCATAACTTGGGCTGTGTTGGTTCAATTGGTGTTTGGCCAATTGGACATGAAACTAGGCTTATAATGGCACATTTTTGTTGAAGAAACCATGCCCAAAAGACCAAAGCAAGAGGACCAAAACTTGGCCCCAATCCGGACACACTGCAACAGCCCCTGCAGAATTGACCAAATGAACAGTAACTATTCATTTGGCCATAACTCACTGTAGTTTTGGTCAATTGACCTGAAATTTATACAGCAACAAGCTAAGACATAGAAAAACAATTTTTATGAAGAAACCTACCCCAAATTATGGCTAGAACCTAACTTAAATGGCAGTGGCAGTCACTGTTCATGTTACTGTAGATATGGTAATTTCTGCAGAATGGAAATCCGGCCAGCTGTGGTTTTTGGACCATATCTGGAGCTACAAAACTCCAAATGGAGTGATTCAAATGAGGAAATTCAACTAGACAAAATAAGGAACAACTTTCATGTTTGTCATTTCTTCAAATTCCCACTGTAACAGTTCCAAATGGAACAGTAAAGTTATGGTACAAAATCTGAAAAATCTGCTCCTTTTGTTTAATGCTTAGAAATGGTATTAACGCTCAATGCCAACAAGTTTTAAATACAAAATGTGGTATGTTGGGAGTGCCAAAATCAATGTACCTAATTTCTACCTAAAAGTCAACATTTTAGTTGACCATAGAGGTGAATAGTAACACCGAAACTTGAAATTCAAAGATTGAAGAATTTTAAAGTATCGAATGCCCTAGTATACCTAACAAGATTGGTTTGGATAGTTTGGCATGCCAATAGGGTTCAGTTAGCAGTACTGCACATGGCAATATGCCATTCCGTGATTTTATGGCTTTTAGCCATTTTGACATTATATTGAGACTTGGCCTCGTGCCTAATATTATTCTGACTTGTTAGCCGTTACATGCACACCGGGAGATGCATATGTGACCGATGGTGTGACGGCCCGAGGTACTAGATACCCAGTGCCAGTTTACCCGTTATCCAGTCCAGTCGTCTAGTGTAGGTTACTTGGGGCAAACAAATGAATAAAAGTGAACAAAATTAATGAAATAATGAATATACCAACACCAAACAAAGAAAGCATACACATTCTATACACATTTATTTTCTTGCTATTTTCTTTTATTATATTATTGCACCACTAAGCATTATTGCTTAGCGCGTTGCTTTTGCCACGCGTAGGTTCTGGAGATCCCGATCGAGAGCCCAGTAGACCACAGACTGGGTGAGTCCATCCTGCAGTTCTGCACAGTGTCCTTGTCACCTCAACTTCTGCAGTGCATTGGTAGGACATTAAGTGTCATTTTGACATTTTGTAACTTAACTTTGTTTTTCTCATATGTAATTAAACTTGTGTAATGTATATTGATGTTTATGTAAATTATGAAAATTGTACTTGTGAATGGAAATGTAAATGTTTACTTGTGATTTATATGTGATCATCACATGTGATGGATGATTGAGAACTGGAATTGAAATGTTGTTGAGATCTTAATATTGAGATTTTGTTGATAAATTGAAGTTGGGATTGTTTGGAAATTACTTGGAAGTGTTTTTTTTAACAGGTTTCGAAGAACTGTTTTCTCCATTTTTAGCCTGTACTCCGCCGGATTTTCTTTAAAATTTTCGGAACCCCAAATAAATAATAATTTCGATAAATGGCTTAAATAAATCATATTTCATAAATTAGCTTCAAAAGCATGACACAAATTAAGTAAGGTATAATAGAGTGGGCCAGTACACCGTGTGGCATTACTTACTCGGGTATACTGTACACGGGTAAGGGGTGTCACATTTAGTGGTATCAGAGCACGGTTTAGGCGTTTCTGGTCCTAGATTGAGTCCATACCATGCATTGCATTTGTAAGAGTCGAGGTGACACTAATGCAGATCTGTTTGTTTTTCTTATTTGAATAGGATATGGACCCTTCATCTCAGAGGGCAGTTGAGGAGGAAGTGGAGAGTCATGCTCTACCTGCAGCAGCTGAGACTGGGGGTAGGGGAGAACCTACTCCGCCAGCTCAAGCAGAGCCTGCTCAGCCTCCACAGGCCATGTTCCAGCAAATGGCC
The DNA here is from genome assembly GCF_030052815.1 of Hevea brasiliensis. Taxonomy (NCBI): domain Eukaryota; kingdom Viridiplantae; phylum Streptophyta; class Magnoliopsida; order Malpighiales; family Euphorbiaceae; genus Hevea; species Hevea brasiliensis. The sequence continues at coordinate 74,125,494 of NC_079504.1, forward strand.
GATTTCTTTAGACAAATGGCCGGAGTAATGCTAGCACCACCACCACCACCACCAGCTCCACAGCAGAAAATCACACCTGGAAAGGCTAAGAAAGTTTGGAGCTGTGGACTTCTATGGCAAGAGAGAAGATGACTCTATTGCAGCCGAGAATTGGTTGAACAGAACAGGCAGAGTCCTAAAACAACTCCACTGCACTCCAGAGCAAAACCTGGAAGCTGCCATATCTTTGCTGCAAGATGATGCCTACGAATGGTGGGACACGGTATCCAGTGAAGTGCAGCCAGAAGTTATGATATGGGACTTCTTTCTCTCTGAGTTTAAGAAGAAATATGTGGGTACTGTATACCTAGAAGAGAGAAGAAGAGAGTTTATTAACCTGAGGCAGAGACAGTTGTCAGTGGCTGAGTATGAGAAAGAATTCGTCCGATTGAGCCGCTATGGAAGGGAGATAGTCCCTAATGAAGCTGAAAGGTGCAAGAGATTTGAAGAGGGACTAAATGACAACATCAAGATCCAGCTCACTGCCTTGGGAATCACAGAATTTACCAAGTTAGTGGAAGCTGCAATAAAGGTGGAAAAAGTAAGAATCAATAAGCATACTGAAGGATAGGCGAGAAGAGGGGCCCGGTCGGTCTAGTTCAGCTCACGCATTCGGGAAGAAGTTCAAGGTCCTCTGCACAGCAGTTCAGCTCACCACAGTCGTGGTCGGTCTCAGGCCTGTGCCACGATTCACCCTTAGGAGAGGTCAGTCCACACCATCAGTGGGCAGCTCTCCAGGGATGGGGTTCAGGGGACCAGCCCCAGCATCTTCTGCGTGTCGACACTGTCAGAAATGGCATAAGGGGGAGTGTTGGAGAGTGACTGGTGCATGCTTGAGGTGTGGGTCAACAGAGCATCAGCTGAGGAACTGTCCACGCAGAACTACTACAGCTGCTCCAACACAAGCGAAAGACACGCTCTGCACTACGAGAGGTAGAAAATCTGGTAAATCTGAGGCTGTTGGACCATCACAGAGGCCTGCATCTGAGCCAGCAGAGAGGCCTGACAGCAGACCACCAGCAAGAAATTATGCCCTGAGAGCTCAGGAGGAGCAAGATGCCCCGGACGTCATCAGGGGTACGTTCTCCCTCTACAATACTCCTATGCATGCATTGGTAGATCCAGGATCTACTAATTCCTACATTTGCATCAACTTACCCGTAGAAAGGGGGATACTGATAGGGGAGAGTGACCAAGACATTCTGGTCACTAATCCATTGGGCCACAGTGTAGTGGTGAACAAAGTATACAAGGGTTGCCCGTTAAGGATTCAGGGGTATGAATTCTTGGCAGACCTGATTGAGTTGCCTTTCCACGAGTTTGACGTGATTTTGGGAATGGACTGGTTGTCACGTTATCAGGCAATAGTTGATTGCAAATTGAAGAGGATTTCTCTGAAAACTTCTGAGGGTAATGAGATTACAGTTGTGGGGGAAAGGACAGATTTCTTGTCCAATGTTATCTCAGCCACAGTTGCAAGAAGAATGATGAGAAAAGGCTGTGAAGCCTACCTAGCACATGTGGTGGATACTAGGCAGGCTAAGCCAAACTTGAGTGACATACCCACAGTAGGAGACTTCCCAGAGGTATTTCCTGAAGAATTACCTGGTTTGCCACCAGAAAGGGAAGTTGAATTTGCTATTGACACACTGCCGGGTACAGCACCCATTTCCATTGCTCCTTATAGGATGGCACCCACTGAATTGAGGGAGTTGAAGACTCAGTTGCAAGAGTTGCTTGATAAGGGGTTCATACGCCCCAGTGTGTCACCATGGGGAGCTCCAGTGCTGTTTGTGAAAAAGAAGGATGGGACTTTGAGGCTATGCATTGATTACCGGCAATTGAATAAAGTGAGTGTGAAGAACAAATATCCGTTGCCTAGAATTGATGATCTGTTTGATCAGTTGAAGGGGGCAGGAGTATTTTCTAAGATTGATCTTAGATCAGGGTATCATCAGTTGAGGGTGAAGGATGTAGATGTGCCCAAGACTGCATTCAGGACCCGATACGGGCATTATGAGTTTCTGGTGATGCCCTTTGGCCTAACAAATGCACCAGCGGCATTTATGGACCTTATGAACCGTATCTTCCATCCATACCTAGATCGGTTCGTAGTGGTCTTTATTGACGATATTTTGGTGTATTCCAAGACCAGTGAAGAACATGATGAGCATTTGAGGATTGTTTTGCAAACCCTGAGAGAAAAGAAGCTGTATGCTAAGTTGTCCAAGTGTGACTTTTGGTTGAGTGAGATTGCATTCCTTGGACACATAGTGTCAGCTGATGGGATTAGGGTGGATCCCAAGAAAATAGAAGCAGTGATGGAATGGAAGCCTCCCAGGAATACAACTGAGGTCAGAAGCTTCTTGGGGCTAGCTGGGTATTACAGGAGATTTGTGAAGGGATTTTCCCTAATAGCTGCTCCAATGACCAAGTTGTTACACAAGAATGTCAGATTTGACTGGAATGATAAGTGTCAGACCAGTTTTGAGAAGTTGAAGGCTATGTTGACAGAGGCACCAGTGTTAACACAGCCAGTGTCAGGAAAAGACTTCGTGGTCTACAGTGATGCCTCTCATAATGGGTTAGGGTGTGTATTGATGCAAGAGGGGAAAGTGGTCGCTTATGCTTCCAGGCAGCTAAGGCCACATGAACAGAACTACCCTACCCATGATCTAGAGCTTGCAGCAATTATCTTCGCACTGAAGATATGGAGGCATTACTTGTATGGTGAAAAGTGCTACATTTACACAGACCACAAAAGCCTGAAATATTTGCCAACTTAGAGGGAGCTCAACCTTAGACAGAGGCGATGGATTGAGTTCCTAAAGGACTATGATTGTGTAATTGACTACCATCCTGGGAAGGCAAATGTAGTTGCTGATGCTTTGAGCAGAAAATCCATCACAGCTTTGAGATCATTGAATGCCCGTCTATCTTTGATTCGAGATGGAGCTATTTTGGCTGAGTTGCAAGTGAGGCCAAACCTGCTACAGCAGATTTTAGATGGGCAAAAAGTAGATGAAAAGTTACTGGCTATTATGAGCAAAATCCCAGAGGGAAAAGCAGCTGATTATGGGGTGAAAGCAGATGGGTGCCTGTACTACAAAGGAAGACTGTGTGTACCAGATGATGGGGAATTGAAGACCAGTATTCTAAAAGAGGCACACACCAGTGTATATGCTATGCACCCAGGAAGTACAAAGATGTATCATGATCCAAGCTTGATATTGGTGGCACAGTATAAAGAAAGACATAGCTGACTATGTGACTAAATGCTTGACATGTCAGCAAGTCAAGGCAAAACATCAAGTTCCATCGGGTTTGCTACAGCCTATACGCATACCTGAATGGAAATGGGATCGGGTCACCATGGATTTTGTAAGTGGTCTACCTCTCAGCCGGAAGAAACATGATGCAACATGGGTAATAGTGGATAGATTGACCAAGTTAGCACACTTTCTGCCAGTTAGGACTGACTACTCACTAGGGAAGTTAGCAGAATTGTATATCAGTGAGATAGTTAGACTGCATGGAATTCCACTTTCCATCATATCTGATCGAGACCCAAGGTTCACATCGAGATTTTGGAAGAAGTTGCATGAGTCCTTGGGTACACAACTCCATTTCAGCACAGCTTTCCATCCTCAAACGGATGGGCAATCAGAAAGAGTAATCCAGGTAAACAATTGAAACCAATTAGATAAATACACATATTGAACTGAAATGATAACAATAACATGAAAAATATGTCAGGTCCTTGAGGATATGCTGAGGAGTTGTGTCATTGAGTTTGAGGGAAGTTGGGATAGATACCTCCCACTGGCAGAGTTTGCATACAATAATAGCTACCAAGCTAGCATTCAAATGGCCCCATATGAAGCACTGTATGGGAGAAAATGTAGAACTCCAGTGTGCTGGACTGAATTGGGCGAAGACAAACTGGTAGGGCCAGACCTGGTGAAACAGGCTGAGGAGAAGGTAAAATCAATCAAAGCCAACTTAAAGGTTGCCTCAGACAGACAGAAATCTTATGCCGACCTGAAGAGAAAAGAAATAGAATATGTGGTTGGCGACAAAGTGTTCCTCAAGGTGTCACCATGGAAGAAAGTGTTGAGGTTTGGAAGAAAAGGTAAGTTGAGCCCTAGGTTCATTGGCCCATATGAAGTCATTGAACGTGTGGGCCCAGTTGCCTATAGGCTAGCTTTACCACCAGAGCTGGACAAGATCCACAATGTGTTCCATGTGTCCATGCTCAGAAGATACCGCTCAGATCCTTCGCATGTCATCTCCTGGGAAGAAATTGAAATACAACCGGATTTGACATATGAAGAAGAACCTCTACGGATCTTAGCTCGGGAAGTAAAAGAGTTGAGAAATAAGCAGATTCCACTAGTAAAAGTGCTTTGGAGGCACCACAACACCGAGGAGGCAACTTGGGAAAGTGAAGAGACGATGAGGCAACAGTTCCCTCAACTGTTTGCATCAGGTAAATTTCGAGGACGAAATTTAAATTAGAGGGGAAGAGTTGTAACACCCTCCCGGTAACAACTCCGTACATTCTACTGTTCCGGTGACCAGTGTCGGTCCGGACAGCTAGAATGTCCGGAAAAATATTTAAACTAAAGTGAGGAACCATAATTAACTCAAATATTAATAAGAAAAATTTAGTAAAAATTTTAGAAATAAAATACAACCAAGTTAAACGAGCCGGTGCCCTAGCGAGGGGTAACCCAGAGGGAAGTTGCGGTTCTCGCAACGAGGAGCCCTAGACCCGGGGGAAAAATTATAAAATAATTTTTGGGACTCCAGAGAAGGGTTACTGAGGTCCCTATGGCATTAGAATGCCAATAAAATATCTAGAAAATTTTTTCAATCGGTACAGACAATTTTGACCCGTTAAGCCAAACGGAGGGCATTTTGGTCATTTCGCCTTCAGAGGTGATTTTTGGCCGACTTGTCCAGTTGAGTAAATAATTAATATGACATAAAATATGAAGAAACATTACTAGAAATTAAATTGAAAATGAGTAGTGGAGGAAAGGAAAGAAAATGAGGAAAAAGCTTATTTATGACATCATGGTGATGTCATTAAGAAAATTTTAACCAATCACAATTAAACCATCAATTGACTAACTAATAAAAAGACTAAATGAAGACTAAATAACCAAAAATTGCAGCAGCCACCCCTCCTTCCTCATGCAGCCGAAACCCTAGTCCCATAGCCACCCTCCATTAAAGCTTTTTCAAGCTTTAGATTTCCATCATTTCCACCATATTTCCCTAACCCCTTTCATTAAACCTTGACCATATCACTTGGGGAAGCTTTTGGCAGCCAAGAAAGTGAAGGAAAGTGAAGATTTAACTTGGTAAAAATCTGCCTATAAGAGGTTAGTACATCTATATCCTCAAAACTCTTTATTTTCATGGTTTGGGACTTGAAACTTAGTGAGAATTGCAATTTAAATGAACAAAAACTCATGTGTATGAGTACATAAATTTCAGCTTCCCTAGCTATGGAATAGGAGGGAGTGTTTTTGATGAGCTTGAAGTGAACTAGAATCATGTTGGAAGTTATAAACACAAGAATAATGAATTAAAAGCTAACTAAGGTAAATTGTATAAAACATGAATTTGAATTAGGGTTTTGTGAGCAAAATGTAAACTTGGTTTAGGAAATTATTAGAGAACATTTTAATGGTCAATTAGTGACCATTTTAGGTAAGTTGACCATAAAATGGACTGAAAAATAGGATTGCAAAGTGAAGTTGCAGGCTGCCCTAGGACAGCAGCAGAGGGACTAAAAATTCAGTCCACTTGCACTGCCATAACTTGGGCTGTGTTGGTTCAATTGGTGTTTGGCCAATTGGACATGAAACTAGGCTTATAATGGCACATTTTTGTTGAAGAAACCATGCCCAAAAGACCAAAGCAAGAGGACCAAAACTTGACCCCAATCCGGACACACTGCAACAGCCCCTGCAGAATTGACCAAATGAATAGTAACTGTTCATTTGGCCATAACTCACTGTAGATTTTGTCAATTGACCTGAAATTTTTACAGCAACAAGTTAAGACATAGACAAACAACTTTCATGAAGAAACCTACTCCAAATTATGGCCAGAACCTAACCTAAATGGCAGTGGTAGTCACTGTTCATGTTACTGTAGATATGGTAATTTCTGCAGAATGGAAATCCGGCCAGCTGTGGTTTTTGGACCATATCTGGAGCTACAAAACTCCAAATGGAGTGATTCAAAAGAGGAAATTCAACTAGACAAAATAAGGAACAACTTTCATTTTTGTCATTTCTTCAAATTCCCACTGTAACAGTTCCAAATGGAACAGTAAAGTTATGGTACAAAATCTGAAAAATCTGCTCCTTTTGTTTAATGCTTAGAAATGGTATTAACGCTCAATGCCAACAAGTTTTAAATACAAAATGTGGTATGTTGGGAGTGCCAAAATCAATGTACCTAATTTCTACCTAAAAGTCAACATTTTAGTTGACCATAAAGGTGAATAGTAACACCGAAACTTGAAATTCAAAGATTGAAGAATTTTAAAGTATCGAATGCCCTAGTATACCTAACAAGATTGGTTTGGATAGTTTGGCATGCCAATAGGGTTCAGTTAGCAGTACTGCACATGGCAATATGCCATTCCATGATTTTATGGCTTTTAGCCATTTTCACATTATATTGAGACTTGGCCTCGTGCCTAATATTATTTACAGCTTGTTAGCTGTTCTGTTGCACACCGGGAGATGCATATGTGACCGATGGTGTGACGGCCCGAGGTACTAGATACCCAGTGCCAGTTTACCCGTTATCCAGTCCAGTCGTCTAGTGTAGGTTACTTGGGGCAAACAAATGAATAAAAGTGAACCAAATTAATGAAATAATGAATATACCAACACCAAACAAAGAAAGCATACACATTCTATACACATTTATTTTCTTGCTATTTTCTTTTATTATATTATTGCACCACTAAGCATTATTGCTTAGCGCATTGCTTCGTAGGTTCCGGAGATCCCGATCGAGAGCCCAGTAGACCACAGACTGGGTGAGTCCATCCTGCAGTTCTGCACAGTGTCCTTGTCACCTCAACTTCTGCAGTGCATTGGTAGGACATTAGGTGTCATTTTGACATTTTGTAACTTAACTTTGTTTTTCTCATATGTAATTAAACTTGTGTAATGTATATTGATGTTTATGTAAATTATGAAAATTGTACTTGTGAATGGAAATGTAAATGTTTACTTGTGATTTATATGTGATCATCACATGTGATGGATGATTGAGAACTGGAATTGAAATGTTGTTGAGATCTTAATATTGAGATTTTGTTGATAAATTGAAGTTGGGATTGTTTGGAAATTACTTGGAAGTGTTTTTTTTAACAGGTTCCGAAGAACTGTTTTCTCCATTTTTAGCCAGATTCACTGGATTTTCTTTAAAATTTTCGGAACCCCAAATAAATAATAATTTCGATAAATGGCTTAAATAAATCATATTTCATAAATTAGCTTCAAAAGCATGACACAAATTAAGTAAGGTATAATAGAGTGGGCCAGTACACCGTGTGGCATTACTTACTCGGGTATACTGTACACGGGTAAGGGGTGTCACATTGGCCATATGCCAAGGCTTTCAAATATACTTTCCAAACCCCTAAATTCAAGTGCTCAATATGCATACATGAGAAGTAAGTTGCTAATACATCAATTTAACCAAATCAATCCTAATTCCAATCAATTACATGTAGGAAAAAATCAAGCAAACTCACTTCCCATGGCTGCCAAAAATGGACAGTCCCATAACTCAACCATTTCTTTCAACTTCTTCCATAAATCAACTCCTCTCAACACTAACACAAGCTTTAACAAAGAAAGGAAAGAAAATTGGACATATACCTCAAGTGGAACTTGTCAAAACTTCTTCAAATCTCTCCCTTCTTGCTCCCAAAATGCTGCCCAAGGTGTGTACTCCAACTTTAATGAAGAAACTTAGTGTAAAAGAGGGCTAAATGTAGAGTGCATGAAGGTAGAATAAGGTTTGGCCATGGTATTTTCATGGTGGATTGGTTTCGGCCAAGGGTTGAGAGGTTGAAGATGAGTTTAACTTCTGTCCACTAAGGCTTGTATATGGCCACTTCAGCATGGTTAGTGGAGCACTAACCTTGGTTATTAATTAATTAATCCCAAAGTTATTAAATTTTTAATTATACCATCATTCTTCCACTATTTACATTATGTACCTCATTTTTATTTTTCATGACCTTTTCAAAGTATAATATCACTTATTTTTAATGGACATTGAGGTCAAAAGACAACTCTACGTGTCAAATGACTAACCCTCTTCAGGATGTATTCCCGATTTTTCGATAACACCGATTTTTATCGTTTTCTTGATTTTTCGTTTTTCTTTGTACTAATTCATTAATTTTTCTTTGATATTTCTAATGTCAATTATACATCTATAGGCCTTTAATTATATCCCAAAAATTATTTCCAATGGTTCCTTGCGGTCCTGGGGTCGGCAATTGTCTTCGCCATAACTTTCCGATGCAGTCACCCATCGCTACGGTGTCGGCTCGTTTAACCTAGTTTCATTTCCTCTCTTTTATTTTTCCTTAATTTTTCTTGTATTTTATTTTTATTTATTTCATCATTTTATACCTGTTTATTATCACTGAAGTGTAGTTCTAGATATCCTGACTTGTCCGGACCGACATTAGGTCACCGGAGTAGTCGAATGTACGGACTATGTAACATGAAGGCGTTACAGAAGGAGTTAGTTCAAAGGTTGCACTCTTGGCTAATAGACTGGAGATTGGTCTCCTTGAGAACCGATAGCAACTCATCTACGGGTAAGTTCTCTTTCCCTGAAGAAGACACTTATTTTGATTTAGTTGCTCGACCATGGGCTGGGACAGAGGTTGTAGAAGGTTCGGGTCACTCGCTCGGTCTGGCCACCTCACCTTCGTCTGATGTCTATGAGATATGAACGGAAGGAGGACTAGTAGCTCTCTAATCATCGGTACAGCTCATTTTCAGAGAACAAAAGTGAAACCAATCAGAAAATATCAAAACTCTTACTAGAGTATAAATCGGCACCGGAAAACTCTAGAAAACAAGGGAGAGTGTCGAAGTCGCTAGAGGAAGGTCTGAAAATGACATAAGGGAACAAATGGCTAACCTCCTCCCTATTTATACCCGCTCGAGCATTAAATACTCATGAAGCCCCAAGTGATGCATCGGTTAGCGGAATCGGGCTATTTCAATGACACGTCAAAAGAAGGTTCTAGAAACATAGTAAAAGGTCAGACAAATGAGATCGGTTAATGAAGGTCATCAGATCGAACAGGGTTCCGAACTAATGGATCTGCAAATGGCGATATGTCTAGGGATCAGATCAGGCACATTTATTAGAAATCAGAATAATAACCAATGCAATAATAAAACAAAAACATTCAAGTAAAATTTCATTTCATTTCCAAAAGATCGGATTACATCATTTGGGTGATCTCTCAATATCATATTATATCATTTGGGCGATCTCTCAAAATATCAGATTACATCATTTGGATGATCTCTCAAAATCAGCACTGCATTCTAACTTAGACCACTCCTGAGCCTAAAATGTTGGCCTATGTCAAAGCCTAGTCTTGTAGCTAAATCAAAAGATGTGTTTGATCAGAAAGCAATCAATAAATACTGGGCAGATGTATAGTTCAGAAGGGATGACTATGACTCTCATGATATTGAGCGGTGTCATTATCAATGTCTTTGACCAGAACCAAGCTGCAATTGGGACCCTCGAGATTTTGAGGAGCCAAATGAACTTCAAGAGGCGGTCACCAATATTAAGATTGAAATTAGCGGTCCTCTTGTCAGAGATCGGTCTGCAAGCCATACCAATGGGCTGACCCGAGATCGACATGGTAGTTAGTTTCGACTTTGATCGATCAATTAGTGCAATTCCCTCACCATCATCAGATGACACCCTCATGAACCTCTGATCACTGAAATTGCTCATTTTCAGGAGATGAACAAAGAAAGCATTCAAAAAAAGATTAAAGAGGTTGTCATGAGAAGAATTATTGCCAGAAAGGCCAAGAACTGAGAAATAAAACATTAAAGATTCACTGGAGAAAATTGTGAGTATGCAAAGGAAAATTCGTCAGCATATATATATAGGGCCCTGGCATTTATTGCATACAAAACTCGAAGCAAACGCATCAGTAACTGAAGAATTTATTGCTCTGACCGATACAAGTTAGATTGAAAGGAGAGATTAGAAAATAAGAGAGATCGGGAAGTAAGAAGGGACCAGATGCAAGAGATAGAGATCGGAATAATAACCCTAAAATTGGTCAGTCACAATGGGAAGTTCAGAAAAGCGAGGGACGACCTATAGAGATCAGGGAACTTAGGGAGTTGAGTAACTTCTGATCATAACCTATAATTAGCTCCCTTCACCATCAGATTCGAGTTAGTTAAAGCATTGCAGGCATCATCTAATCCTCGCCACACATCTCATTTGTAAGGACACACTCCTAGCCGCCAGATTCAAAATGGTTAAAGCAGCCTAGTACATCTCGATCTACACCATTGATTATAATTGTAAGGATGGATTTGGAGCCTTTGGATCAAAAGCAGATGACAGATTTGACGCTTTTTGTTCCTAGCCTTTGGGTCCATTTTGTAAGGCAAGCCCCTTGAGCATTGGATTAAGGGCTGAAAGGACAGAAATTCTAAATGAAATCCCGACCCTCAATGTTGATTCTCTTTAATTCCCATACATCAAATTATGTCCTTTTGAATCTAGGCCTTCCATCTCCTCCTGATAAGATCCTGACCCTCCATTTTGACCACCCATTCCCTATAAATACCTGCATGCAATACTGTAGAAGGGAGGAGGTGGTGATTATCGAGGAAAGACTCTGAACTTTAATATAGCCTTATTGCCTGTCATTCGAAGCTCTCAAAGCTTTGAGAAACTTTAGAAACTAGTTTTCTGAAGTATCTCATTCAAAAGAGCTTTAAATCCTGTGATTTTCATTTTCAGTATCTATGCATTGTCCTGTGAGCTCAACTTCACTCCACTTCATCCCCATCACCTCGAGTCAGCTCCAGTTTTTAGCCTTCTCAGTCTTCAGCTCCCTAAGATTTGCTGATACCGACGTTGGGTCACCTATCATCCCAACTTTCTACAGGTAAGCGTCTAAGCTGTCGTTTGTTGAATATCCTTGGTTCATTTTCTTAAGTGTTTTTTTTAAGGTATCTAATCACGCTGAGTCTTACAATAGGTTGTCTTAGCTCGTAATTATTATCTTTGTCTTTTTTTTATTCGTTCTCGAATTGCATCTTTATTGTCACCTCACTTTTATTTCCCTCAAAAACAAATGTTTGAGTCACTGGTGACTCGTAAATACTCTAAAGAGTATAGGTATAAGTACTGACTCAATAGCTTTTAGTCCAAATAAATAAAAATAATAGGAAAATGAGCATGAATCAAGTAGTTATAGAAAAGTCAGAATAGGCTGAAGGGGGCAAAATGAGAAAATAAGTTACGAGATCGAGTCCTAGAGCAAAGTTTGAACCTCAAGCAGGCGACCCAAAAGGGACGGAGTCTAAAACCAAAGAGTTCGGATAAAGCAATCATGCAGAAGATTGGCAAGGTGTTCAGCTCAACGTTTGCCATCCAGTTATAAAATTCCATTGTCCAGGAAAAGCCTTTCACAGGGGTTTTCATGCCTTCGATAATTCTTCCTAATATGAAAGGGATCAGGATAGAACCTGTCACAACTTACCCCTCTGTAAGGGATAACATGATCCCGTATAATACCTAATGAACTACCGCACTTCACCTACCGATAACTCATTAAGTACCCTACAAGGGATTTTAAAACAATTTTCTTACTTTTGTTAAGTGGTGATAATTTTCTAATAGGTATTTAAAACATTTAATTAAAATTTAAAACTAGTTAATATTTTTGGTCCATTTTATTTTTCCGCAAATTTTATAAAAATTTTGATAGAGTTCTGTCTCTATTTTGAGAAAACAGTTCTTTAAATACCTGTAAAAAGCACTTCTAAAAGTTTTTCTCAACCACTACTTCAAATTCTCAATCAATCTCAGATCTCAAGATTCCACAATCAACATTTCCCAATTTCCAAAATTTAATAATCCTCAAAATACTAGCAATTCATCTCATTCAAATTAAATAAAATAGTTCCACTCATATTTTATTAGAGACAAAATAATTTATATATATATATATATATATATATATATATATATATATATATATATCATTATAAAATTTACATCAAAGGAAATTCAAACTAAATTTGTATTACAAACTTCATACAAACTTTGTACAAGCTGCTCAAGACCGATTTACATGTCCTACATTTATGTGCAATACATACATCAAAATAAATATTTACAGGTAGGGTATAAATTATACCCGATAACTTCAAGCTGATAAATCCTCAATCCTCTGCAGCTCAATCTGCTACTCCTTTAATCTCTATATCTGCGATAGCAATAACAGCTATCGCTGAGTACTAGGACTCAGTGGGGCACAACATACTAAAAAAATCTTTATGCAGAGATAAAATCACATTTATTCAAAATTTGCACTGAGCATGCGAGTTAAACACAAAACATAATTTATGAGATTTTAATCCCAAACAATTTCATTTTGAAGTATCAAATCACATTTCATAAAACCCACAGTTAGATCATGCCATTCGAAACAAATAGAATCTCAATAGCCAGAGGCTAAAGAGAAATCACATCACAAGGCTAGCTAGCTCAAATATATGGATATCCATTCATGTCCTCTTCTACTGGCACACCTCAACACTTCTTTAGAGAAGGAATCAAAATTCGAAACTAATTACCCCCATTAGTCGTGCTAGTGAGGTGTTCAAATATATGGTCATGACACTGTGGTTTCAAAACTTATCTTAACAATTTGCTAAATATTGTCATTTCAAATATACACAGTAACTTTCACAATTTAAATCAAAACGTTATAAATAAGGTCAAAATACTTTCAACAATTCAAAGTAAAAGTAAAATGCATATTTCATTCACTTAATCAATGAATTTTAAAGCATAGTGATATTGTGCACAAACCTCAAGCGAGTCGCCTTTGGCCTTGACTCGGTTCCTCGGATTCTTTCCCGGTATTCTTTTCAACTAAAACACACAATTTTACAGTGTTTTGGTACCATAACTTAGCATAAATATAAAAAATTAAATTTAACTTCACTTTTACCTAGCTCTAACGTGCTAAACTCGACGTTCTTGAAATTTTGTGTTTCGGGTTACTATTCATTGCACTATTCAAGTCAAATTGTTGACTTTATAAGGCTTAATAAGTATGGGAATTCCAACTTCACCCACATACCACATTTTGGTCACTAAATTTGTTGGTTTTGGTTGTTTATTCAAAACTTAGGTCTTTTAGGCAAAATTGCCAAATTTTCAGTTTTGGTGTCCCTAGTTGTACTATTTCATTGGTCCTTTTACTGTTGGAATTTGGCAAAACTTTCTTCATAGAAAATGTTCCCTATTGTCTTAAGTTTATTCTCTTTTTGAATCACTCCAATTGGAGTTTTGTAGCTCAAGTTATAGCCAAAATAAAGTTACTGTTCACGCTGCAGAATTTAGTTCTGCATATTTATTGCTCCAACTTCGTTCAGCAATTTGATCAAGTTAAGTCCATAATTTGGTCTAATTTTCTTCATATGAAATGTTCTAATATGTCTTAGGTTTCCATCGGTTCAAGAATCACCTAAATTGAAGTTTTCTAGAGAGAGTTATAGCCATTGAAACTTTACTGTTCATATGGCAAATCTGCAGTTCTGCAGATTCAGTGACTCAACTTTGCTCAATAATTTGATTGGGTTAGTGGCGTAATTTGGGTTTGTGTTCTGCATGAAAGTTTTAGGTCTATATCTCATCTAACCACTGGTAAAGTTTCAGGTCATTTTGACTGCATAGCTCGAGTTATGACCAAATGAACAAGCATTGTTTATTTAGTCAGTTTGTACAGAGGCAGCCTGCAATTTTCCATATTTGGTCAATTTATTCATTAGGTTTTGGTCACTTTTTGGGCATGCTTCCTAAATGAAAATTGTGTCATTTAGTGTCTATTTTCATTCCCAATTGGTTTCATACCAATTGGACTTATAAAATTTCATTTTTGGTCCCTCAAAGAAAGTTTTGTCATGCTGCCAGCAGCATGACCATACTCCATCCGATTTTGGCCTTAACTCCCACCATTCCAACACACTTCATTTGGTCACAAATAACCATTTTTCACTTCAAATTAGGTCAAAGACATCATTTACCACTTCCTCACATTTTTGGTCTCTAAACCCTAATGTTCAAAACCCTAATTCACAAACTCATGAATTTAGCTACTTCCAAAGTCTTTAATCCTAACCATTCAACTAATTAAAGTTCCTATACCCATTCAAACCATTCAAATCATGCAAATCACCCTCCCCTTCATGCTGGCCGAATTTCAACTTAGTCCCTCAATAATTTGTTTTATTTTATTTTAAGTTTATTTACAAGTAATTCAAGCTAAAAACACAACAAGTAAACTAATATTGCATCTTAAATCACTAACCTTTTTTTGTTGAATTTCTCCCTCTTCAAATCTCCTTTCTTTCCTCCTTTTTTTTTTATTTTTCTATTAATTCTTTAATTTAATTCTCGATTCTGAAATTTTCTTTTCTCCGATTTTATTTGACAGTTAGGTCAGGAGTCAGCTCTCGGGGTTAATTGACCAAATTGCCCCTCGCCGGTTCATCCTGGTTTGCAAATAATTCAATATTTCTTCCGGCTCCTTGACCTAATTATTTGACTGACTTAGCAGTTCTTTTTCGTGATTTTCTCTTTTCCACTGTGTTCATAAGGGTTCTAAGGACCGCAGTGTCACATTTTACGGTTCGAAATTTGAGTTTAAAATGACTTCGCAGTCCTTCCCAAGAAGGTCACCCATTGTTGTGACTCTCGGCTCGTTTAACTTCTTATGTTTTGTTTTTCTTATTTATACTTAACTAATTGAACATTACTAATTATTTGTGTTTATGGATTCTCTAGTTGTCTTAGATGTGGTTCTAATCCCCTTAATTGCTCGAACCGACACCAGTCATCGAAACAGTGAAATATACCAGGCTATACAAATAGGGGTATTACAATTCTCCCCCCTTTAAATAAATTTCGTCTCGAAATTTTACCTGGTATTAATCTTTGAACATCTATGGGTGCTGTCTCCTCATGTCCTCCTCTCATTCCCAAGTAGCCTCCCGGCCCGAATGTTGGTTCCACAACACTTTTACCAATGATATCTGCTTGCTCCGTAGCTGTTTCACCTCATAAGCCAGAATCTCTATGGGTTCTTCTTCATATGTGAGGTCTGGATTTACTTCAATTTCCTCTACTGGTAGTACATGAGATGGGTTTGATCGATACCTCCTTAACATCGATACATGGAAGACATTATGTATCTTTTCCAACTCTGGAGGTAGTGCCAAACGATATGCTAAAGGACTCACCCTTTCCAGAACCTCATATGGCCCGATAAAACGAGAACTCAGTTTCCCCTTTCTGTTGAATCTCATAATTCTCTTCCATGGAGAAACTTTGAGGAAAACTTTCTCACCCACTGCATACTCAATATCTCTTCTCTTCAAATCAATGTAGGACTTCTGATGGTTTGATGCAGTCTTAAGTCGATCTCGAATCACCCTGATTTTCTCTTCAGTTTGTTGAACAATTTCGGGTCCAATCATCTTTCTTTCACCCACGTCATCCCAACACAAAGGGGTCCTACATTTTCTGCTATACAAAGCTTCATATGGAGGCATCCCAATGCTTGATTGGTAGCTGTTGTTGTAAGCAAACTCAATCAAAGGCAAGTGTGTATCCCAACTGCCCTAAAACTCAATCACACAAGCCCGTAGCATGTCCTCCAATATCTGAATTACCCTCTCAGACTGGCCATCTGTTTGTGGGTAGAATCCAGTACTGAAGTTCAATCTAGTTCCTAGGGCTCTCTGAAGACTACCCCAGAATCTAGAAGTGAACCTAGGATCTCTATCTGATATGATGGATACTGGCACTCCATGCAGTTACACAATCTCATCTATATACAACTTGGCCAATCTTTCTAAACTGTAGTCCATTCGAACTGGCAGAAAATGAGCAGACTTGGTTAGTCTATCAACAATGACCCAAACTGCATCATGACTCTTTTGTGTTCTCAGAAGTCCCATCATGAAATCCATCGTTATTCTCTCCCATTTCCATTCCAGTACTAGTAGTGGATGTAACAACCCAGCGGGTACTTGATGCTCTGCCTTTACTTGTTAACAAGTTAGGCATTTGGAAACAAACTCTGCCACATCTCTTTTCATACCCATCCACCAGTAATGCTCCTTTAGCCCTCTATACATTTTTGTGCCACTAGGGTGCATGGCAAAAGAAGACTCATGTGCTTCTTTCAAAATGATCTGCCTCAAATCAACATCACCAGGAACACATATTCTGCCCTGGTGTAGCAGTAAACCATCATCTCTGATTGAGAATTCTGGTTTCTTGCCCTGCCGGACTTCTTCCAATAGCTTCTGATACCTTTCATCATTCTGAGCAGCCATTCTGATCTGATTAATCAACACTGGTTGTACATGCCATGCAACTACTGTCTGCCCCTTATCATTAATCTCTAAGCTGGCATGCAATGATCTCAACTCATGTGCCATAGACAAAGGAGTAACCCGTAGACTTACCATAGTCTTACGACTTAAGGCGTCAGCCACAACATTAGCTTTCCCTGGCTGATAGTCTATCAGACAATCATAGTCTTTTATTAACTCTAACCATCACCTCTGTCTCAAATTCAGCTCTTTCTGGGTGCCCAAATACTTCAAACTCTCATGATCTGTGTAAATGTAACACTTTTCCCCATACAAATAGTGTCTCTAGATCTTAAGAGCAAACACAATAGCTGCAAGCTCCAAATCATATGTCGGGTAATTCCTCTCATGCGGTTTTAGTTGGCGTGATGCATAAGCAATGACATTTCGATCTTGCATCAATACACCGCCTAACCCATTGTGAGAAGCATCACTGTAAACTGTGTATTCTTTACCCGATGTAGGTAAAGTAAGGACTGGAGCTTCAGTCAAACATTTCTTCAATTCATCAAAACTCTGTTGGCATTTATCCATCCACTGAAATTTCACATCTTTTCTAAGCAGCTTGTTCAATGGGGATGCCAACATGGAGAATCCCTTCACAAATCTACGGTAGTATCCAGCTAAACCCAGAAAACTACGAATCTCTGTGACATTTCTGGGTGGCCTCTAATTAAAGACAGCTTCAATCTTACTTGGATCTACCTTGATGCCCTCTTCTGATACTACATGCCCCAAGAAAGATATTTTCTTCAGCCAAAATTCACATTTTGACAATTTGGCATATAGCTGTTTCTCCCTCAAAGTTTGCAGTACAATCCACAGATGTTTATCATGCTCTTCTGCATTCCTCGAATAGACCAATATATCATCAATGAATACCATAAAAAACTGGTCGAGGTATGGTCTGAAGATAGTGTTCATCAGATCCATAAAAGCAGCTGGAGCATTAGTTAACCCGAATGGCATGACTAAGAACTCATAATGGCCATAGCAGGTTCTGAAGGCAGTTTTAGGAATGCTCTGCTCTTGTACTTTTAGCTGATAATAACCTGATCTCAGGTCAATTTTGGAGAACACAGCTGCACCCCTCAACTGATCAAACAAGTCATCAATGCGGGGCAATGGATATCTGTTCTTTATTGTCACCTTATTCAACTGTCGATAATCAATACACAAACAGAGAGTGCCATCTTTCTTCTTAACTAACAACACTGGCGCTCCCTAAGGTGACACACTAGGGCGGATAAAGCCCTTGTCAAGCAATTCTTGCAATTGCACTTTCAACTCTTTCAATTCTATAGGTGCCATTCTATATGGCGTTATGGAGATTGGGTCCACACCAGGCATAACATCAATCTCAAATTGCACCTCTCTTTCTGGAGGTAATCCTGGCAATTCGTCAAGAAATACATTCGAAAAATCACATACCATAGGGATGTCCCTCAGTGTTGGACTCCCTACTTGGGTGTCTATCACATGTGCCAAGTATGCTTCACACCCCTTTCTGATCATTCTTCTGGCTAGTGCAGCCGAAATAATGTTTGATGGTAGTAAATGCCTCTCCCCATGTATTACCACATCACCGTACAAAGGGAGACCAAAAGTGACTGTCTTCCATCTACAGTCAATCATGGCGTGATGCCTGGCTAACAAATCCATGCCCAAGATAATATCATACTCTCTGAAGGGCATTTCAATCAAATCTGACAGAAAAACATGTCCTTAGATCACCAAAGGACAGTCCTTATAAATTCTGTTAACCCGAACCTGTTGTCCTAACGGACTAGTTACTAGTACTTCAAAACCCATTTGCTCACATGGAACAACAAGTGAACAGACTATGCTAGCACTAACATATGAATGGGCTGAACCCGGATCAAACAATACAAATACTTCTTGATCAGAGATAGAGAATGTACCAACTACCACATCGAAAGTCTCAGCCTCTTCTCGCTGTCTCATCATGTAAACTCTGGCTGAAGCACTTCCTTATACTGATTAACCAACTGTGCCCTGACTGTCTGAAGTAGTGCCTCTACTTCTGCCTCTTCCTCTGCCAACTGACTGTGAACCTCTGGGAGCAGGACTCTGAATAGATCCCTCGGCAGTAGTAGGAGCTGGACCATATCTCAGAAACGGAGTACTAGTGCAGTCTTTAGCTATATGGCCCTTGCCTCCACAGTTAAAACAGGCTCCAGTGGCCCAATAGCATTCCCCCCTATGAATCTTGCCACAAGTCTCACAGGGGCGGGCAGAATGTGAACTCCTGCTCGACTACTGACCAGACCTAGGGGGTCTCTGTCCAGAAAATCTGCCCCTACCAAATCTTCCACCTCGACCCCTGCTGGGTCCACTAAATTTCTTCTTCTTCCCAGAAGTCCCACTAGAACTCGGCTATACTGACTTTTCCCCCTTGTCTTTTTCTGATTTCTCAGCTTTCTCTGATTTTTCTTTCACTGGGGTTGCTTCTGATTCTATTCTTTCCAATTTAAGTGCTTGAGACATGAGCTCTGAGAAGTTGTTGTGTCTGAATCCCACAACTTACATCCTTATACTGGGCTTCAAACCAGTCTTAAATCTCTTGCACCTTGCTTTGCTGGTGGAAAGGAGACTCCCAGCATAATGACTTAAGCGGGAGAACTCTCTCTCATACTCTGCCACTGATCAGTTCCCTTGTTTCAAACTCAAAAATTCTTACAATTTCTGATCAACATATGCATCTGGGATGTATTTCTATCTGAATTCTCTGATGAAGTCATCCCAGGTCAGTATTGGTGGTTCAGCTATGCTGTGGGGGATGGTCTTCCACCAATCATAGGCATCCCCTTGCAATAGCGACACAGAATACTCAAACTTCAGTTCATCTTGGTAGTGCAGCTTCTTAAATACTCTGTCCATTCTTTCAAGCCATTGCTCTGCCTCTAAAGGGTCCACTGTACCCTTAAATTCTGTAGCCCCATACTTCAATAATTTATCATACTGTCTGACTAGAGGCAATGGTTGTGCCACAGGTGTCTGGGATGGAGCTTGAGCAGGCATACCCCCAGCCATTTGTTGAAACATCGCAGCCATCTGCAGTACGAACTGTGCAGGAAACTGCGGCATTTGCGGGGCTAGTGCTACCGATCCACTAACATTCTGCAAAGCTGGGGCTTTCCCTTGTGCCTCAGCTTCAACAGACTGCTCAACTTAGCGATCTCCTTCTTCCATCTCAGTCTGAAGTTAGGGTATCTCCTGAATAAGTAACACAAGGAGATTTCCCTCCATTTGTTCATATTTATGATGTAATGCACTGTATGTAACAATTATGGACATTGAGCAGTTGTACTTAACAAGAAAGACACAAATTCTCAAGTTAAAACATACTTCAAAAATTTGCTCTGATGCCACTAAAACATGTCACACCTTACCCCTCTGTAAGGCATAACATGATCCCGTAGAATACCTAATGAACTACCGCACTTCACCTACCGATAACTCATTAAGTACCCTACAAGGGATTTTAAAACAATTTTCTTACTTTTGTTAAGTGGTGAGCATTTTCTAATAGGTATTTAAAACATTTAATTAAAATGTAAAACTAGTTAATATTTTTTGTCCATTTTATTTTTCCGCAAATTTTATAAAAATTTTGGCAGAGTTCTGTCTCTATTTTGAGAAAACAGTTTTTCAAAATACCTATAAAAAGTACTTCTAAAAATTTTTCTCAACCACTACTTCAAATTCTCAATCAATCTCAAATCTCAAGATTCCACAATCAACATTTCTCAATTTCCAAAATTCAATAATCCTAAAAAAACTAGCAATTCATCTCATTCAAATTAAATAAAATAGTTCCACTCATATTTCATTAGAGGCAAAACAATTTATATATATACATCATTATAAAATTTACATCAAAGGAAATTCAAACTAAATTTTTATTACAAACTTCATACAAACTTTGTACAAGCTGCTCAAGACTGATTTACATGTCCTACATTTATGTGCAATACATACATCAAAATAAATATTTACAGGTATGGTATAAATTATACCCGATAGCTTCAAGCTGATAAATCCTCAATCCTTAGCAGCTCAATCTGCTGCTCCTCTAGTCTCTATATCTGTGACAGCAATAACAGCTATCGCAGAGTACTAGGACTCAGTGGTGCACAACATACTAAAAAAATCTTTATGCAGATATAAAATCACATTTATTCAAAATTTGCACTGAGCATGCGAGTTAAACACAAAACATAATTTATGAGATTTTAATCCCAAATAATTTCATTTTGAAGTACCAAATCACATTTCATAAAACCCACAGTTAGATCATATATGGATATCCATGAGAAATCACATCACAAGGCTAGCTAGCTCAAATATATGGATATCCAATCACATCCTCTTCTATTGGCACACCTCAACACTTCTCCAGAGAAGGAATCAAAATTCGAAACTAATTACTCCCACTAGTCGTGCTAGTGGGGTGTTTAAATATATGGTTATGACACTGTGGTTTCAAAACTTATCTTAACAATTTGCTAAACATTGTCATTTCAAATATACACAGTAACTTTCACAATTTAAATCAAAACATCATAAATAAGGTCACAATACTTTCAACAATTCAAAGCAAAAGTAAAATGCATATTTCATTCACTTAATCAATGAATTTTAAAGCATAGTGATGTTGTGCACAAACCTCAAGCGAGTCGCCTCTTGGCCTTGACTCGGCTCCTCGGATTCTTTCCCGGTATTCTTTTCAACTAAAACACACAATTTTACAGTGTTTTAGTACCATAACTTAGCATAAATCCAAAAAAATAAATTTAACTTCACTTTTACCTAGCTCTAACGTGCTAAACTCGACGTTCTTGAAATTTTGTGTTTCGAGTTACTATTCACTATACTATTCAAGTCAAATTGTTAAATTTCTAAGGCTTAATAGGTATGGGAATTCCAACTTCACCCACATACCACATTTTGGTCACTAAATTTGTTGGTTTTGGTTGTTTATTCAAAACTTAGGTCTTTTAGGCAAAATTGCTAAATTTTCAGTTTTGGTGTCCCTAGTTGTACTGTTTCATTGGTCCTTTTACTGTTGGAATTTGGCAAAACTTTCTTCATAGAAAATGTTCCCTATTGTCTTAAGTTTATTCTCCTTTTTGAATCACTCCAATTGGAGTTTTGTAGCTCAAGTTATAGCCAAAATAAAGTTACTATTCATGCTGCAGAATTTAGTTCTGCAGATTTATTACTCCAACTTCGTTCAGCAATTTGATCAAGTTAAGTCCATAATTTGGTCTAATTTTCTTCATATGAAATGTTCTACTATGTCTTAGATTTCCATCGGTTCAATAATCACCTAAATCGGAGTTTTCTAGAGAGAGTTATAGCCATTGAAACTTTACTGTTCATATGACAGATCTGCAGTTCTGCAGATTCAGTGACTCAACTTTGCTCAATAATTTGATTGGGTTAATGGCATAATTTGGGTTTGTGTTCTTCATGAAAGTTTTAGGTCTATATCTCGTCTAACTACTGGTAAAAGTTTAGGTCATTTTGACCTTCCTAGCTCGAGTTATGACCAAATGAATAAACACTATTCATTTGGTCAGTTTGTACAAAGGCAGCCTGTAATTTTCCAACTTTGGTCAATTTGTTCATTAGGTTTTGGTCACTTTTTGGGCATGCTTCCTAAATGCAAATTGTGTCATTTAGTACCTATTTTCATTCCCAATTGGTCCCATACCAATTGGACTTGTAAAATTTCATTTTTGATCCCTCAAAGGAAATTCGGTCATGCTGCCAGCAGCATGACCATACTCCACCCGAATTTGGCCTTAACTTCCACCATTCCAACACACTTCATTTGCTCACAAATGACCATTTTTCACTTCACATTAGGTCAAAGACATCATTTACCACTTCCTCACATTTTTGGTCTCTAAACCCGAATGTTCAAAACCCTAATTCACAAACTCATGCATTTAGCTACTTCCAAAGTCTTTAATCCTAACCATTCCACTAATTAAAGTTCCTATACCTATTCGAACCATTCAAATCATGCAAATCACCCTCCCCTTCATGCTGGCCGAATTTCAACTTAGTCCCTCAATAATTTGTTTTATTTCATTTTAAGTTTATTTACAAGTAATTCAAGCTAAAAACACAATAAGTAAACTAATCTTGCATCTTAAATCACTAAACTTTTTTTGATGAATTTCTCCCTCTTCAAATCTCCTTTCTTTCCTCCCTTTTTTTTATTTTTCTATTAATTCTTTAATTTAATTCTCGATTCTAAAATTTTCTTTTCTATGATTTTATTTGACAGTTAGGTCAGGAGTCAGCTCTCGGGGTCAATTGACCAAATTGCCCCTCGCTAGTTCATTCTGGTGTGCAAATAATTCAATATTTCTTCCGACTCCCTGACCTAATTATTTGACTGACTTAATAGTTTTTTTTCGTGATTTTCTCTTTTCCACTGTGTTCATAAGGGTCCTAAGGACCGCAGCATCTCATTTTACGGTTCGAAATTTGAGTTTAAAATGACTTCGTAGTCCTTCCCGAGAAGGTCACCCATCGCTGTGACTCTCGGCTCGTTTAACTTTTTATGTTTTGTTTTTATTATTTATACTTAACTAATTGAACATTACTAATTATTTGTGTTTATGGCTTCTCTAGTTGTCTTAGATGTGGTTCTAATCTCCTTAATTGTCCGGACCGACACCGGTCACCAGAACAGTGAAATATACCAGGCTATACAAATAGGGGTGTTACCAAACCCTTACTTGAATCCCTAGTTTAAAATTCTAATAAAACACCATTCTTATAAATATGGGAGATTGGGAGAGAAATCTCACCCGAGTTCTCAGTGAGCTTGAATAAAATATATTAAGAGATCGAGAGAGAGTTCTTACCCGAGTTTTCGGTTTAAATTTTCAACAAAATACATTGAGAGATTGGGAGAGAGTTCTTTCCCGAGCTCTCAGCTTAAACTTTTAATAAAATATAGTAAGAGATCATGAGAGGGTTCTTACCCGTGTTCTTAGCTTAAATTTTCAACAAAAAACATTAAGAGATCGGGAGAGAGTTTTTACCCGAGCTCTCAGCTTAAACTTTTAATAAGATATATTAAGAGATCGGGAGAGAGTTCTTACCCGAGCCCTCAGCTTAACTTTTTAATAAAATATATTAAGAAATTGGGAAAGAGTTCTTACCCGAGTTCTCAACTTAAATTTTTAATGAAATACACTAAGAGATCGAGAGAGAGTTCTTACCCGAGTCCTCAGCTTAACTTTTTAATAAAATATATTAAGAGATCAGAAGAGAGTTCTTACCCGAGTTCTCAACTTAAATTTTTAATGAAATACACTAAGAGATCGAGGGAGAGTTCTTACCCGACTTCTCAGCTTGAACTTTAACAAAACATATCAGGAGATCGGGAGAGAGTCCTTTTTTGAATTCTCAACTAAAATTCTAATAAAATGTTTTAGAGCGAGAGAGAGTCCTTCCCCTTTCAATCCTAATACTTTTATTACAAAACTCTCTATATGTTCTAAACAGCGGGTCTGTGGGAGAGTTCTTTCAAAGTATCCCGGATATTATGTTGAGGCCCGATGGAGGCTCCTCTTCAAGGAACTCATATTTATGAGGCAAAATTCCCCCTAAAGATATCACAACTTCAGTATTCATATTAATCCTCAAAATACCCATTATACAACACCTATTCACTAAAGGGTCATCTCATGTACTTGTGTTATTGAGCAACCCGTAATAGTGAAATATTAAACATTCCTTTTATCCATTACAAAGGATTAACATCATCATTCTAAACACCCCCCCCCCATAAATTATCAATTTGAATTTATAAAGAGCACATCATTAAATCTGCTTACCCTCATTGAGGGAAGAGGTAGGGTACCTAACACCTTCCCTACCCGTATATGGACTCCGAACCTAAAATCTCTGTTTTTGAAGTGGTTCTTAATTTATTTTTATAGACGGTTTTCTTTAATTTTCCTTAAAATTAAAGTGGTGACTCCTCACTTTTTTCACTTCGATGAGAATCATCCGACGATCGCAAAGTCCTTGCAACAGGAATTATGTTGCTTGTATATGTTGAAGTAGGCATTGTGAATGGGCATGTTAAGCAATATGGCCAAATTTTACCAGACTGGACTCTTAAGTCCATATTTTGAGTTCTATAATTCCAAAT
This sequence comes from Hevea brasiliensis, assembly GCF_030052815.1. NCBI lineage: Eukaryota > Viridiplantae > Streptophyta > Magnoliopsida > Malpighiales > Euphorbiaceae > Hevea > Hevea brasiliensis. The sequence goes on from NC_079504.1 coordinate 74,150,472, forward strand.
GACTTGAAACTTATGGCAAATTAAAGCTAATATATAATGAGAAAACTTTTCTAAACACAAATTACCTGAATTCTGTGTGTAAATACCTTGACTAATCACTAGAAGTTGAGTCATAAAACCTGGAACCTAGAAGCAGGGCACCCTGAATAGTTCAGAGTAAATTGCGTATAACTTACCCTAGGAAACTCCAAATGAGGTGATTCTTGATTTGTTGAAAAGCTAAGACATAAAGGAACAACTTTCCTGAAGAATCAAATGAAAATTTAACTGTAACTTGCTCAAATTCGGACTTTAAAAATTGCCCAAAACTTGTCATGTGATTAGTAATGAATGCATCTGAACATGTCTTGCTTGTTTGGACATAACTCACTGTGTAAAACTCTAAATAAGGTGAAGCTTACCTTGTTGGAATGCTAAGACATAGAGTAACAACTTTCATGGAGGCCAATTTGACAAATTATGACTGAAACTTAATTGAAATTGAGTTCTAAAGCCTATTCAAAGTTTGCCCTGTATTCTAGAAGATAAAGGCAATCTGACCAGATCCTACTTATTTGGTCATAAATTGTGATCTATGGCATTGATCGAAAATTTTATGTCATTGTATAAACTGTGAGATGTTGGCAACACTAACTATTTTTAAATGATATAAGCAATGTGTTATTGAAAGTTTTGTGTTTATTTCCATGTTTTTATGAAATGATGAATAAATGAAATATTTTATTATAAAATGATATTTATGTTTTATGTGAGGTTTTTTAAATTGATAGTTGTGCACCACTGAGTCTTTATTGTAACACCCTCCCTGTTGCAACTCCATACATTCTACTATTCCAGTAACCAGTGTCGGTCCGAACAATTAGAACGTCCGGAAAAATATTTAAACTAAAGTGAGGAACCATAGTTAACTAAAATATTAATAAGAAAAATTTAGGAAAAATTTTAGAAATAAAATATAACCAAGTTAAATGAGCTGGTGCCCTAGCGATGGGTAACCTAGTGGGAAGTTGTGGTTCTCGCAACCAGAAGCCCTAGACCCGAGGGAAAATTCATAAAATAAATTTTCAAACTCCAGAGAAGGGTCATTGAGGTTCCTATGGCATTAGAATGCCAAGAAAATGCTTAGAAAATTTTTTCAATCGGTACAAACAATTTTAGTCTGTTAAGCAAAACGGAGGGCATTTTGGTCATTCCGCCTTCAGAGGTATTTTTGGCCGACTTGTCTAGTTAAGTAAATAATAATAATGACACAAAATGTGAATAAATATTATTAAAAATTGAATTAAAATTGAGTAGAAAAGAAAAAAAAATAGAATAAATGGGAATTTTGACATCATTATGATGCCATTAAAACCCCAATGACCAATCACATTGTGACACCTATCTATAAACCTAATTAAAAGAGTGAAATGGGCAAAAAAATTAACCAAAATTTTTGTCTTCTCTTACCTCCAACCAGCGGAACCCATTCCCAAAACCCTTTCCACCATTAAAGCTCCCTTAAGCTTCATTTCCCACTTCAATTCACCTCAAAATCTTATCCTCCCTTCACTAAAAATTATAACTTGTAACATCCTCATTTTTGTAGTTTGTATGTCCTACTGTTTCGACGGCTAATGTCTGTTTCGGAAAGTCGGAATGTCTAGAACTGCACTTCGGTGATAGTAAACATGCATAAAATGATGAAATAAATAAAAAGAAAATACAAGAAAAATAAAAGAGAGAAAATGAAACTAGGTTAAACGAGCTGAACCCGTAACGATGGGTGACCGCACCGGAAAGTTACGGTGATGACCGTTGACTAGCCCTGGACCGCGGGGAACTCCGGAAAATATTTAATTAAAGGTCTATTGGGGTGTAACTGACATTGAAAATGTCAAAGAAAAATTAATAAGTTAGTATAAATGAAAAACGAAAATTTAAGAAATCGGCGGTACAAGGAGTAAGTCGGTAGCACCGAAAAAGTCTGAATTTAACTCGAAGAGGGGCATTTTGGTTATTTGACATCCAGAGTTTCCTTTTGACCTAAATGTCCATTAAAAATAAGTAGTATCAAATTTTGGGAACCCCATGAAAAAGGAAATTAAATGTGTAATGAAAATTAGGGAAAATATGGGGTTTAATTTAAATATTACGTAGTTTAATTATTATATTAGTAAACTTTACTTAGTGGACACTAAGTGGCACTATATAAAGACACTTAAGGAGCAGAATTTTCCCACTCACTTCATGAGTTTCATCAAGCTCCTCTCCCATGGCCGAATTGAAGCTCTCAAGTGTTCTCCATGGACGTCCATGAAGCAAGCTCCATTTCCCTACCTTTAAGCCATTATTTCTTCAAACTCCCTTCATGAAAAATGATCCTTGCACCATGGGCAACATATAAGCGGCAAAAAGGAGAGGAAATTCCAAGGATTTTTCAAGCTCAAGTTGAGGTTAGTGCTAGTTTTTCTTCCCTTGCTTAATTAAAGTTTGTATTGAGGTTATAGTGAGTAGATTGGTTGAAAAAATTAAGGAATTGAGTGAGTATTTGGTGTGTGTAATTCTTGGAAGCCATGAAAAGGGAAGGTAAGTGAATTATTCTTATATGTAATTGATGGTATTTGATGGGAATTAGTGTGGATTAAAGTAATTTGTGACGCTAGTAAGTTAATCTCATGTGTAACTTGTGATTGAGCTTTTGAAATGGGGATTTGTATTGTTGCTTCATTTTGGGCAGCCATGAGAACATGGGAGATTAATTATCTCATGAATTTAATTGATGTTTTGGGATGTTGATAAGTAAGCAAATGAGGGTTACACTTGGATTGATGAAAATACCTGTGCTAGAAATTGATTGAATGTGAATTGTTGAATTAGAACATTTGAATTAAGGATTTAAAAGTGGGACTTTGATGCTTTAGTAAACTGCCATGTTGGGTAGTCTTAAATATCATGAATTTGTGTGTGAGTTTATAAAATGTATTAATGAAATATGATGGTGTTGAATGGTGGGTAGTTTTTGTAATTGCCATGGAAGTGCATGCGTAATATAAGTGTTGATGTACATTGAATTTGGATTGAAGTAAATGTTAAACTTTAATGGTGTATTTTGTGCATTGACCACTTGAGTGTTCCACCCAAAATGCTTGCTAGAATTGTGTACAATATATATAGAAGTGCCATGATTAAATGTTGAAGTATTGGGAGGAGGAGGATTGTCAAAATTAGAAGTGTAATGTTCAAATGCAAGTTGTGTATGTTGGTAGCACCTAAATTAAGTCATAAGAACAAAATTGTGAACCCAATTGGTATGAGGCCAATGGGGGGTGAAACTAAACACCAAATAGGCCAACTTTCATGTAGAAATATTGCCAAAATTATGCTTAGAACTGACCTTAAAAATGACCAAATCCAGAATGGCAACCTTGCAACCCAGATTTTTTATCATATGAATAGTAATAACTAGGATAACCATAACTCACACAAAACAGGTCCAATTAACCTAAAATTTTTACCATAGATAGGTTAGACATAGAGCTACAATTCTTATGAAGATACCAAAGCCCAGAAATAGGCAGAACCAAGTTAAATAGCTTGCACAAGTTCGGGTACCAAAACTGCCAGAACTAAAAGTGACCTAAAATTGACCAAATTTTGCACTAAAGGTGCAATCCGTCCAGCTTTAGTAAATTGACTATATCTTGGACTATATAACTCATAATGACCTGAAATTTTGCCAAAAGTTCAATAAAACATAGAGTTACAATTCTTATGAAGACACCAAAGCCCAAAAATGGCCAGAATGAAGTCAAATAGCTTGCATAAGTTTGGATACCAAAACTGCCAGAACTAAATGTGACCTAAAATTGACCAAATTTTGCACTAAAAGTGCAATCTGTCCAGCTTTAGTAAATTGATCATATCTTGGTCTATACAACTTAGAATGACCTGAAATTTTGCCAAAAGTTCAATAAGAAATATAGCTACAATTCTTATGAAGACACCAAAGCCCAGAAATGGCTAGAACAAAGTCAAATAGCTTGCACAAATTTAGGTATCAAAACTGCCAGAACTAAATGTAACCTAAAATTGATCAAATTTTGCACTACAGGTGCAATATGTCATGCTTTAGTAAATTGACCATATCTTGGTTTATACAACTCAGAATGACCTGAAATTTTGCCAAAAGTTCAATAAGACATAGAGCTACAATTCTTATGAAGACACCAAAGCCCGGAAATGGCCAGAACCAAGTCAAATAGCTTGTACAAGTTTTGGTACCAAAACTGCCAGAACTAAATGTGACCTAAAATTGACCAAATTTTGCACTAAATGTGCAATCTGTCCAGCTTTAGTAAATTGACCATATCTTAGTCTGTACAACTCAGAATGAGCTGAAATTTTGCCCATAGTGCAATAAGACCTAAAGCTACAATTTTTTTTCTTTGATCAGAAGCTAAAAACCAAAGAAATAGGACTTTAAGCTAGACTAATCTAGCACACAAAAAATGAGAATTTGACATTTACATACAATGATGCTTGAAGCAATTTGGCAATGAATGCCAACTTGTAAAAATGGTAAATTGCACTATATTAGCAGCATATTGAATTAAGATTTGTGACATGTTGATATTAGAATCAACTTATGCATGATGTATGACAAGGTTAACATTTTCATTGACCAGTGAATTGTTTAATGACCAGTAAACCCTAAAAATAAATATTTAATCTTGTACTATGCCCTAATTTGCCTAGTTGATTAGTTTGGATAGGTTGGCATGCAAATAGGATTTTGACAGCTATTCTGTAAATGACTTTACGTCATATTGTGTTTTATGACTTATTATGTCGTACTATGATTTTAATAGCCTATGGCTATGCAGATTGTGTTATTATACTTGGCTTAATGCCTGATTGATTATATGACATTTTAGCCACATTATTTACACACCATTAGATACTTTCTGACCAATGGTGTGACAGCCCGTGGTACTAGGTACCCAGTGTTAGTATATTCGTTTATCCAGTCTGGTCAGTTTATAGGCTACATGGGCAATCAATTAAAACATTATTCAATTCAGGCAGCTAAGTTAAGTTAAGTATAATAAAATTTCAGTACAATTAAATTAAGTATTGAATGAATAAGTAAAAGAGGTTAGCAAAAGAAACATAACAAAAATATAAATTGCAGAACCGTAGAGACTTGAAATACAATACAGTTAGAATAATTTGTATACGGAGTAGTAATACTGAAAAGTTATAAACTAAGCACTTTCAAAGAGGAACAAACTAGCATATAAGATCATTGATACTGGAAATACCATATCAAATTAAATTGATTCTTGAGTATCCGAATTATGATTTATTTCTTTCTTTATTTTTATATATTATTTCTTGTTATACTATTGCAACACTAAGTAGAAATGCTTAGCGCGATGGAATTGCTTCCTCGCGCAGGTACTGAAGGTAAAACCAGTAGACTGTCGACTGAGATTTTTGGAGTCTAGATCTACAGAAGTGTCAGAAGAGTTCAAGATTGTCATCTCCTCAGTAATGCATGTAGATAGGGCTCATTTTAAGCATGTTTTATAATCTGTACATTATAATTACTGCTATTATTGTAATGTGAATTAGTAATGGTAATTTCATTTGTCTTTCCTGTACTTGATAAATTTATGTACTTAATTGGCAAATTTGTATAAGTTAATGAAATATAAGAATTCTGATATTTAAATTGATTATCTAATCATAATGATTCTGAATGAGATTGAGTTTGAGAAATTTTGAGACTGAATCTGAGTTTGAGAAACTGATGAGAATGCTTTGAGATAATTTAAGTTATTAATTTGAGCATATATTGAAATTGTTTTTGGCAGGTTTAGAAGAACTGTCAGTCTAAATTACAACCGGCACTCTGCCGGATTATTATTAAAATTTTTAAAATTTCCAAATTAATTAGATTTTGATAAAAGTAAAAATAGCCTAAACCTTAAATAAAGCTTTTAAATAAATAAATCAAGAATTGTAATGAAAACAGATAAGATCAGGTGCTCCAGCACTACGTGCAACACGCTTTGCTCGGCTACACTGTAGACGGGTGAGGGGTGTTACATTTAGTGGTATCAGAGCACAGTTTAGGCTTTCCTAGGCACAGATAAGTAGAAAGAACTAGTGTGCATACATGCATTGCATTTACAAGAGTCAAGGTGACACTAATGCAGATCTGTTTACTTTTAATTATTCAAGGTTAAGATATGGACTCAGAGTCGCAGAAGGCATTAGAAAAAAGAAGTAGAAAGCCTAGTCCATGAGGTTATAACGTAATGACTATGTAATGTTCTGGATGTTTGTATTGTAAGCTGCAGATTACAGTACTGACATGAGATTATTGTATAGAGGTACATGCTTCCTCGTGGTACAATAAAATAAGAATATTTGTAAGGATTCTATAATTTGATACAGTTACGCCCGAATGGAGTACTATTACAGGAAATAAATGTGAAAATTTTAGTAAGAAATTTAAAACTTCAGAACTTGCTTATCGAAAGACTACACTTATAAGGTAGCTAGAGTCATTGACTCGGTTACATTAATGTGAACTACCTGTACCACAGTAATTGTTATAAGCTTAGAGATATCAGTACAACTTATCATCCTCAGATGGATAGACAGTCAAAACGAGTAATTCAGATAAATTCTGAAACTCAATGAGTTCTTGTAAACAATGAAATGAAATGATAATAATAACTTGTAATATGTGATAAGCCCTCGAGAATATACTGAGAACTTGTGTCATTGAATTTGAGGGGAGATGGGACAAATACCTCCCACTAACAGAATTTGTATACAATAATAAGTGTCAAGCTAGCATATAAATGGCACCCTATGAAATACTGGAGGGGAAAAAGTGCAGAACACCAGTATATTGAACTGAGTAGGGTAAGATATCTAGACATTGATATAGAGTCTTATAATTATTTTGATATTTTTGTCAGAAAAGAATGATTTAGGTATTTGAAAATATATTTAGAAGTTGTAGTGCTACTCTCTATGGAAGCAAGAATATATACCTTCCCTTGATGGAGTTTTGTATGAGATAAATGCAGAATACCTAGACAAAGGGTAATTTAACAGAGTTGGAATTGTTAAAAGAGACTGAAGGACCAGTAAGGATTCCAGTATGCGAAATCAGAGAACTAATGAATAATAGACTTTCATGAATAGAAATACTAAAGGCAAAAGAAAACAATGATAGGAAAGTGAATAGAATTATGAGATAACGAAAAGTTTTAAATCTGATGAATTTCGAGGACGAAATTCCTTTTTAGAGGAAAAGAGTTGTAACATCCTCATTTTCGTAGTTTGTACGTCCTATGTTCTGACGACTAATGTATGTCCTGGAAAGTCGAAATTTCTAGAACTACACTTCGATGATAGTAGACATGCATAAATGATGAAATAAATAAAAATAAAATACAAAAAAAATTAAAGAAAAATAAAAGAGAGCAAATGAAACTAGGTTAAATGAGCCGAACCAGCAGCGATGGGTGACCGCACAGGAAAGTTATGGCGATGACTGTTGACTAGCCCTGGATCGTGGGAAACTCGGGAAAATATTTAGTTAAAGGTCTACTGAGGTGTAATTGACATTGAAAATGTCAAAGAAAAATTAATAAGTTAGTATAAATGAAAAATGAAAATTTAAAAAATCGGCGGTACAAGGAGTAAATTAGTAGCACCGAAAAAGTCCGAATTTAACTCGAAGAGGGGCATTTTGGTCATTTAACATCTAAAGTTGCCTTTTGACCTAAATTTCTATTAAAAATAAGTAGTATTAAATTTTGGGAGCCCCATGAAAAAAGAAATTAAATGTGTAATGAAAATTAGGGAAAATATGGGATTTAATTTAAATATTACATAGTTTAATTATTATATTAGTAAACTTTACTTAGTGGACACTAAGAGGCACTATATAAAGACACCTAAGGAGCAGAATTTTCCCACTCACTTCATGACTTTCGTCAAGTATTAGTAGTATGCCCTAGAGCATATCATTTAGTATGTATCTTATACATATTTTATTAATAAAAGGCATTTCCACTTTTCCGTTTACATAATATATTTATGTGTAATAGAAAAGGTCCATTGATATTTTGTTAGAAATTCTATTATTAAGTTGTTAAGAATATGAGTGACAGTATTTCTAGTACAAAGTATCATAAATAGGTTCACAATCGAGAATACTTCATAATAAGGACATGACTTATCCAGAAAGATTGTATTCATGTTTGTTACCAAGTTATTTATATGAGATATAAATAAGATGGAATGGTGAGTCTCATGCCATATGACAAACATGATAGGCACTTATAAATGATAAGTAGGCCGAACCAGTGACACTTATGACAAGCACATAGAGTTTACTCTTGTCAATGTATTGTTATAAATCATATCAGTGCATATAATCTTTAGACCGAAGATAGCACAGTTATCTTGTACATAGGTGGTTTGAGTTTGATACTGCTTTCATACTTGTACTATGTATGGGTATATGGGCATGCGTTAGCTCCTCCTAATTATATATGGAGGTAGGTGTTGATCAAGATGGAATCTGTTCCTCTAAGTAAATAGAGATAAAATCCTACGTTCATTTAATTATTCTTGATGTTTTAAGTTCCTGGCCAGGACAGATAGATTTATTTAGAAAAGAGTTTCCGATGAGAAAAATATTTTTAATCAAGAACTGGAATTAAAAGAGAACATAATATTCATCGCAAATAAAGTTTGACATAAACCATGACTCCAGCTTGAGTTGGGATTTTGTAACAGAGAGATTCTAGTGCATGGTAACATATGATTATAGGTTCATTAAAGGTAAACCTTATTACTAATTGGGTGGCTATGGCATACTATGCTAGGTGTTAACCATGGTCTATGAGGTGCATAAAATGATTTAGAGAAATCATTTATGGTAAGAAAGAGTTCTGATGATATTAAGAGTTGATATCATGTCTCATTGCCAATTAGTGATGAGCCTAGTAAGTCACACACATACACAAGTTATCACCTAATTAAATATGATTTAATTAATTAATTAAAGAGTTTAATTGATTAATTAAATAGGTTTGGTTTGCAATTAGATTACAAAGTCCCTAGCATGACTTGAAACCAAATCTAGATTATTGGATGTGTAGTATAAGTTAAATTTATATTTAAAGTGTTTAAATATGAATTTAATTAATGAGAAATTAATTAATAGAGATTAATTAATTAATTTATATTTGATATAAATTGATTAGAAGAAGAGAAATAATTATTTTGGGTTGAGAACTCAAAATTAAGACATAGAGGCATTTTGGTCATTCCACAGTGTGACATGTGGCACCATGAGATGGTGACACAAGGGATTACACATAAGCTTGCCAAATGTTTTTAATCATGTAAGATGATTAAAATTAAGATTAAATATAGGTTTGACACTTGGCACAATGTGATTAGGTCACTTAAACCTAGAGCTAATCAAAGGGTGACATGTGGCAAGGGTTTAATGTGTTAACCTAGCTATATAAGTGTTGTTATGAAAAAAGAAAAGCAACTAGCAGCCACTCCTCCTTTGTCATGCCATTTTGAGGCTTTCCATCTATTCTTCTTCATCTCTCATCAATTCAAAGAGATTAGCCATCAATCTCTTGAATTAAGAACACTAGAAATTGTTTCTAGTGTCCTGTTTACATTTTTAATCTCTTAAAAGGCAGAACTTAAATTTCTAATTAATAAAAAAAGCTTTATAAGCTGTTCAAGGGCTGCCATAGTTGTTCTTGGTGTTGGCAAGCTAGAGGGACAACATCTGGTGTCCTAAAGACGAATCTCAGAGGCGCAGACACGCTGCAGTGCATCAAGAGATTAGTGTAATCGTTCTTGATTTAATCTAGGATTCTAAAATTAATCTGATTAATTTTAAAATCTTAAATGGCAAATACAGATCCAAAAACATATTAAAAGAGTTTTAATATGTTGTTTATCATTGAAATCAAATAGATAAAAATAAATCTTGCATGATGCATGTGACCCTAGGTGAATATTTTTGAATTCAATGGTATAAACTTGTGTTTTTCATACTTCCGTTCCTTCAATTGGTATCAGAGCCACTATATTTGCCATTTAGATTGTTGATTATATAATTAATTGTGTGTTTTGATCATGAGATGATTTATCCATTGTTGGTTGCAATGGAGGTGTGGCGGCATGCTTGAAAAACAACATCAATGGTGCGCATGGTTTGGCTTCCATGGGTGGTTCAAGGTTTGGCTTTTAATTCTGCAACTATTGTATGATCTAAGGCCTATTCTTTGACTAATTAAAGTGTTTAATTAGTAGTTTTAATCACACAATTAAATTATGATTCAAATCAGAATTTTAAAAATTGTTTGAATGTGACTCAAATCTGAATTTTTAAAGTTGTTTGAATCATATTTAAAGCTGATTTTTTAAAGTTGATTGAATAATATTCAGATTTGATTTTTTAAAAAATGTTTGAATGTGATTCAAATCTGATTTTTTTAAAAATGTTTGAATGTGATTCAAATCTGATTTTTTAAGGTTGTTTGAATGTGATTCAAATCTGAATTTTTAAATTTGTTTGAATGAGATTCAAATCTGAATTTTTAAATTTATTTGAATCATATTCAAATCTGGATTTTTAAGTTGAATATGAGATATTCAATTTAATTTAAGTATATATGTTTTATTTAATTGGTAAATAGTGATATGCATGATGGATGATCATGGACTATAAAAGACCAATGTGATTGGATTTATTTCTTTTATGTTTCTTTGGAATTGTAAATTAATTAATTTATTTTAATTTATTTTGGGCATGCATTATTAAGTTTGTAATAATTTTTGGGTTGTAATTTCATTTATTTAAGTTCTTGGAAATTCGCCTTGGTATGCCAAGGATTACTATGTAATTAGATTGCAAGAAGTTCAAGGAGGTCAAGAGCATTGGTGGGACCAGTGGGAGGAATTTAAGATCAAGTGTTGATTATGTACTCCTTTGGCAACTCTTGTAAAATGAATGAATGAAATGCACCTAGGAATGCCCTGATTCAATTCTTGGTGGCTCAGAATTGAATCCCTTAGAAAGTCCATGATCATACAATATTTACTGCTTATCCATGAATGCATGAGATGTATGGGAATGTATGCAATTATATGATATATGCATGCTAAATGGATAATGTGCAAAGTGAGACCTTAATAGTAATTAGGATGACTATAAAATCTTCCAAACAAATGATTAAGTTGGAAATGCTATAATTAAAGTAATTATAATATAGGCCCTCTATTGGGGCAATTATATTAAGAAATTTTAAATAGTTGCATAAGATGCAATTAATTTAAGAGATTTTCTTAAGAATAATTGTTAAGCATGAGATGTTGTAAATATGTAAATGGTTTGGTGGCCAATATTTGATGTACCTAAGGACATTAAAATTATTTGCATAATTACTGGCTCAATGGGATCTACTTAACTAATGCAAGATAAGTCAATAATTGATGTACCTGAGATTTTGAGCATTAGGGGCTAGGTAAAGAATTTAACCTCACATGAGATGTGATGGGCAAGGAGTTGCTCATTTATAGTTTATTGTAATTCCAACAACGAATGTACCTAAGGATGATCAATAGAATTATAAGAATTCAATCACCCACTAGAAATCCATCCAACTAGGATTTCCGTTTTCTACTTTGAAAGTGTAGGATTCGCTAAGTTAGTGGGAGGACCAATTTGATTAAAAGACCATAATCATTTTGGTTAATTACATGATACATTTACTAATTAATCTGGTTATTTTCTGCAATTAATTTTCTGATAAAAATGAGCACAGAACAACCACCACCATCCGATATCCTTGCAAGCATACTTGATCGCAATAGGTTGACAAGACCTAATCTCTCTGATTGGCTAAGAAATTTGAAACTTGTACTAAACCTTGAACATATAGGATATGTTCTAGATTCAAATGTTCCTGGCCCCTTACCTCCAGAGGCCACTCAAGAGGAGCATGAAACTTTGGACAAGTGGAAGGAGCATGATATGAGAGCTAAGTGTTACATGCTTACTTCTATGAGTAATGAGTTACAGAAGCAGTATGAAAACATACAGAGTGCCAGTGAGATCCTCCTTCACCTATAAGAGTTGTATGGTAAGCACAGTAGGAATGCTAGGCATGAGATATCTAGGCAGCTGTTCCGCATGAGGATGTCTGAGGGATAGAATGTTGGGGATCATGTCCACATGATGATTCGGCTGATTGAGCAGTTGGAACATCTTAACTTAAACATGGATTTCCAACTGCAAATGGATTTGATCCTTTAGTCCCTTCCTGAGTCTTTTGGGAATTTTGTGACAAATTTCCATATGACTAAATAGGAATGCACCTTAGCTGGTTTACTCAACATGCTAGTTATTGCCCAAAAGAATATCCGGGCAATAAAGGAAAAGAGGTAGCTTTGATAGCATCTTCTTCTACTGGAAAGTCCAACAAGAAGAAGGGCAATAAGAAAAAGAAACCTTAGATCCCTGGTCCTTCCAAGAAGATAGCCAAACAGAAAAACAAAGATCAAAGTTGACAAAGGTAAAGGAAAGTGTTTCCACTACCAGCAGGAAAGTGTTTCCACAGTCCAGAGTATAGCAATCTAAAAGAATGCAATGCCGTGATGAAAATCAACTCAAGTTCAAAATATATTTGGCACTTAAGGTTATGTCATATTGTAGAAGATAGGATTACAAAACTGGAGAAAATGGGGATTCTATCCTTATTGGGCTCTGAGCCTACTCCAATTTGTGAATCTTACCTTCAGGGCAAAATGACTAGATCACCCTTTGTTGGACAACGGCTAAGAGCTGAAAATATTTTGGAGCTAATACATAGTGATGTATATGGTCCATTTAAAGAAATGTCTAGAGGGGGCTTTCATTATTTTATTACCTTTATTGATGATAAATTAAGATTTGGTTATTTGTATTTGATGAAATACAAACATGAATCCTTTGAAAAGTTCAAAGAATTTAAATCTGAAGTAGAAAATCAAACAGGAAAGGGTATTAAAGCTCTTCGATAAGATCGTGGAGGTGAATATTTGAGTATTGAATTTAATGAATACTTGAGAGAGCATAGCATTGTTTCCCAGCTGACTCCTCCAGGAACGCCACAGCTGAATGGTGTATCCAAAAGGAGAAATCGTACCCTATTGGATATGGTACGTAGTATGATGAGCTATACTGATATGCTAATCTCCTTTTAGGGATTTGCATTAGAATCAGCTTTGTATATTCTGAATAGGATTCCATCAAAATCAGTTTCTTCCACACCTTATGAGATATGGCATGGAAGAAAACCAAGTCTCAAGCATGTTAAGATTTGGGGTTGTCCAGCTTATATCAAAAAGCTGAACACTGATAAATTGGAGACCAAATCAGAAAAGGTCGATTTGTTGGATATCCAAAAGATAGTTTTGGATATTAGTTTTATT